>NW_026099323.1:0-600000 GCF_024542735.1 Bombus huntii
ATTAAATTTTTTATAAATAAAATATATATAATAATATTGCTAATAAGTTTTAAATTAGAATAAAAAATAGATAAAAATAGGATAAAAAATATATAAATATGAATATAAATATATATATATATATATTAATATAAATTTTATTAAAAAATTTTAGTTTAAGTAAAAATATTTTATTTACTCTAAAAAGATTAATTATTAATTAAAATTTTAATAAAAAAATAATTTAATATAAATTAATTATATTTAAATAAATATATATATATAAAAAAATTGTGTGTTATATATATATATATATATATATATATATATATATATATATATTATTTATATATATATGAGTGTATATGTGTGTATAAAATATTTATAGAATTAATTATTAATTAAAATTTTAATAAAAAAATAATTTAATATAAATTAATAGTATTTTAATAAATGTGTATATATATATATATATATATATATATATATATATATATATATATATAATGTGTGTGTATGTGTGTATTATAAATAAATATGTAAATATTTTATATTTTAAAAATAAAAATAATTTAATAAAAAAATTATATTTAATGTAATTTGCATATTAAATTTTGATTTTAAAAGAATTAATAATATTAATAATATAAAATAAATTTTATAATGATTTTTTAATTAATTATATTTTTGTATTAATAAATAATGATTTAAAATTAAAAATTTATTTTATTTTAATAATTGAATTTAAATAATTAATGAAAGTTAAATTTAGAAAATAATATAAATAATGATTAATTTAGTGCCAGCAATAGCGGTTAAACTAAATTTGTAAATTAATTTTATTAATTTATATATATATAAATATTTAAAATAATATTATTTAATAAAAATTATATATTTTAGGTGAAATTTAATTTATAATTAAATTAAATTTTATATTTATAAATATAATAAGATAAAATAATAAACTAGGATCAGATACCCTATTATATAAAATAATAATATTGGATTTATTATTAAATGTTGAATCATTAAAACTAAATTATATGGCGGCTTTTCATTCTTATTAGAGAAACTTGTAGTTTAATTTGATAATCCACGATAAGATAAACTTAAGTAGATGTTTATGTATTGTTGTATATTATTATATAAAATTAATTTTAATAAAAATTTAATAAAAAATTTTAATTCAAATCAAAATGTAGTATATTTAAGAATTTATGAGTTATAATAAATTTAATTTTTTAATAATTATATTTTAATATTAATTTGAAAGAGGATTCAAAAGTAAAATTAATAAATTAATTAATTTGAAAATAGTTTTGAAAAGTGTACAAATTGCCCGTCAATTTCATTTGTGGAATAAGTCGTAACATAGTAAAAATATTGGAAAATGTTTTTAGATAAAAAATTAGTTTTTATAATATTTCATTTTTAATGAAAATTATTTAAATTGAATTTTTTTTTAAGATAATAAATTTAATATTTTAGTTTAAAATTTATTAAATTATATTTTTGTAAAGTTGTATAATAAATAATTGTTAAAGTAATAATTTATGAAATAATATAACGATTTATAGATTTAGTAATGTGAATGAAATTTTAAAGAATTAAATAAGTAAAATAAATTTTGTACCTTTTGTATCAGGGTTAATTAATATAATTTAATAATTTTATTATTCTCGAAAGAAAAAGAGTTAAATATATAATTATGTTTTTGTTGAATAAAAAATTATAATATATATTTAGAAATTAAATGTTAATCGATTTTTTTTATATCTAGTTTTTTTTAAATGAATTTAATTTATATATAAAAAATATAAAAAATTTATTTTACAATTTTTTTTATTTTTATATAAAAAATTTATGGGATAATCTATAAATTTAAATATATAATTGAATTATTATTATTATTATTTAAAAATTTATATTATAATAATTATATTGATTTAGTAATAATTTTTATTAATAAGTATTTAATAATTTAGTAATTTTATTTAAAAAATTTATGTAAAATTGAATGATATATATTTATTGAAAAAAAATAATTTATAATTTATTTAAATTAAGTATAATGATTATATTAGTAATATTTTATGTTTAAAATTTTTATTTTTTAATAAATTTTGAAATATATATATATATAAGGAATTAGGCAAATTAAATATATTCACCTGTTTATCAAAAACATGGCTTATTGATTTCAATTTTAAGTCTATCTGCCCAATGATTTAATTATTTAATGGCCGCAGTATAATTGACTGTACAAAGGGAGCATAATCAATTTTTTTTTAATTAAAAACTAGAATGAAAGAATTAATGAGATATATACTGTCTCATATATATATATATATATATATATATATATAATTAGTTTAAATTTTTAGTAAAAATGCTAAAATATATTTATGGGACGATAAGACCCTATAGAATTTTATATTTATATATATTAGATTTTAAATTTTTTAAATATAAATATTTAATTGGGAGGATTAGTAAATTTATAAAACTTTATTTTAAATATAAACTTTAATTAAAGAATAATTAATGATCTTGTATTAAAAATTGAAAGAATAAATTACCTTAGGGATAACAGCGTAATATCTTTTTAAAGATCATATTAATAAAGATGATTGCGACCTCGATGTTGAATTAAGATAAATTTTAAATGCAGAAGTTTAATAATTAAGTTTGTTCGACTATTAAAATCTTACATGATTTGAGTTCAAATCGACGTGAGTCAGATTGGTTTCTATCTATAAAAATAAATAAATTATTTGTACGAAAGGACTATAATTTTTAATTAAATTATATTATTAATCTTAATTAATAATTTTGATTATATTAGCAAATTAGTGCATTAAATTTAGAATTTAAATAAATTATAATAAAATTATAATACATAATAATTTTTTTTTTAATTTTTTATTAATAATATTTATAATTTTGATTAGAGTGGCTTTTTCAACTTTATTTGAGCGTAAAATATTAGGTTATATTCAATTACGAAAAGGTCCAAATAAATTAATACTTAAAGGTTTATTTCAACCTTTTAGAGATGCTTTAAAATTGATATCAAAGGAATTTTTTTTTTTAAATTTTAATAATTTATATTTATATAGTCCAATAATTATATTTTTTATCACTAATATTATGATTTATTTATCCTTGAATATATTCTTTTTTTTATTGATTATAGAATTATTTTTTTAATATTAATTTTGAGATTAATGGTTTATCCAATTATAATAATTGGTTGAATGTCTTTATGTAATTATTCAATTTTAGGTTCATTACGTTCAGTTTCTCAAATAATTTCATTTGAAATTTTATTATTTTTGGTTCTTTTTTTACTAATAATTTTAATTGAGAATTATTCTTTATTTATATTTATAAAATTTCAATATAATATATATATATATATTTTTTATATATCCTTTATATATTATTTTTATAATTAGAGCATTAATTGATTTAAATCGAGTTCCATTTGATTTGATTGAAGGCGAATCAGAATTAGTTTCTCGATTTAATGTTGAATATTATAGAAGATTATTTGTATTAATTTTTTTATCTGAATATTTAAATGTTATATTTATAAGATTATTATTAACAATAATGTTTCTTGGATTAAATTGATGATCATTTAGTTTTATTTTAGTTTATTTATTTCATTTAATTTTATTAATTATAATTCGTGGTGTATTACCTCGTATTCGATATGATAAATTAATAATAATATGTTGGGTTGAATTATTAGTGTTAATTTTAATATATTTAATATTAATTTATTTAATAAAAGAATTTACTGTTTTGATAGTATTTTAATTTGTATTTTAAAAAATATTTAATTTTTAATAAAATTTTCTTATAATAAATTATTATTAATTTTAAATTAATTTTATTAATTTAAAAATTATAAAAATTTATATGTATATATATATATAGATTAAGTTTTTAATTATTATATTTAAATGTATAAAAGTTTGTTTATATAAATTTAATTAATTAAAAAATTAATTTTTATTAAATTTATATATATATAAATAAATTATTTAATATTTATTTATTGATTTTTAATTAATATTATTAATTTAAAAATTAATTTTATTTTAAAAATTATATTTAAATATGTGTGTGTGTGTGTGTATTTTATATATATATTTAAATATGTGTGTATATTAATAAATTTGTATGTATTTATATAAATATATTAATATTATTAGTAAGTTTGTGTTTTTATATATATATATATTATATATATATATATATATATATATATATATATAATATATATATAATATATATACAATATACAATAATACAATATATATATATATATATATATATATATATATATATATATATATATATATATATATATATTTTATATATATATATATAAATAAGTAAATTTGTGTGTGTATTTATATATATTAAATATATATATATAAATTTATGTGTATTTAAATTTTAAAATATTTATATATATATATATATTTATGGATATATATATATATATATAAATTAAATTTTTTATTTTTTATATTTAATTTATTTATAGGTTTTATTAAATAAATTATAAATTTATTAGATAAATTTAAAATTAAAGAAAAATGTAAATATAATTAATTTTGATTTAAATTAAATAAATTATTTATGTTTAATAATTATAATAATTTAATTATATAATTAAATTTTAATTTATAATTAGATAATTGTTTATTTAAAGTAAATAGAAAATTTTATTTCTATAATATGATTTCAAGTCATATACTTATTCAAGTTCATTAACTAATTATTTTTTTTTAATAATATATCTCAAATATTATTTATAAAAAATGATAAAATTAAATATATAAAATATACTGATGTAAATAATATATTTAAATTTGTATATGGATATTCAATTATTTGTTTTCCTAATCAAGTAAGTATAATAATCGTTAAAAATCAGCCGATGTTATTTGCAAATTGTCAGTTGTTGTTATCTGTTTAATAAACATTATTGGTTAAATATCACCTAGTGTACTTCAGTACCTATTACACCATTCCACCTCATATTCAAGAGATAAAAACAAAACACCATTAAAAGCTGTAACAGTTATACTTTCAGACCAGAAGAATAAGATGGGAGTATAAGTAAATGAAAAGATATGGAACATTTAAGGACACTAGATATAGCATTGCAAAGAAAGGACAAGATCATACATGATCTATCACAAACGCTATCATACTTTGAGAAAAATGTATTTTTTATCTTTCTTAAAATCCTTTTTAAGAAGGAAAAATGATTTGAAACAAGAACAAAAGAAACTTTCAATCATTTTTCTTGCCTTAAATCGCAGTGTAAAAATAAAGACGAAAAAAATGTTATAGCGGATTGTAAAGACAATACAATGAACGAGCATACCTTGTTGTCGCGAATTGAAACGTTGCTCGTCACCGTGTGTGTCTGATTTGACGTGCAAGGCATTTCCTTGCGGAAGTTGAATTAAAATTAAATTTTTTATAAATAAAATATATATAATAATATTGCTAATAAGTTTTAAATTAGAATAAAAAATAGATAAAAATAGGATAAAAAATATATAAATATGAATATAAATATATATATATATATTAATATAAATTTTATTAAAAAATTTTAGTTTAAGTAAAAATATTTTATTTACACTAAAAAGATTAATTATTAATTAAAATTTTAATAAAAAAATAATTTAATATAAATTAATAGTATTTTAATAAATGTGTATATATATATATATATATATATATATATATATATATATATATATATATATATAATGTGTGTGTATGTGTGTATTATAAATAAATATGTAAATATTTTATATTTTAAAAATAAAAATAATTTAATAAAAAAATTATATTTAATGTAATTTGCATATTAAATTTTGATTTTAAAAGAATTAATAATATTAATAATATAAAATAAATTTTATAATGATTTTTTAATTAATTATATTTTTGTATTAATAAATAATGATTTAAAATTAAAAATTTATTTTATTTTAATAATTGAATTTAAATAATTAATGAAAGTTAAATTTAGAAAATAATATAAATAATGATTAATTTCGTGCCAGCAATAGCGGTTAAACTAAATTTGTAAATTAATTTTATTAATTTATATATATATAAATATTTAAAATAATATTATTTAATAAAAATTATATATTTTAGGTGAAATTTAATTTATAATTAAATTAAATTTTATATTTATAAATATAATAAGATAAAATAATAA
Source organism: Bombus huntii (assembly GCF_024542735.1). Lineage (NCBI taxonomy): Eukaryota > Metazoa > Arthropoda > Insecta > Hymenoptera > Apidae > Bombus > Bombus huntii. The sequence goes on from NW_026099323.1 coordinate 6,248, forward strand.
ACTAGGATCAGATACCCTATTATATAAAATAATAATATTGGATTTATTATTAAATGTTGAATCATTAAAACTAAATTATATGGCGGCTTTTCATTCTTATTAGAGAAACTTGTAGTTTAATTTGATAATCCACGATAAGATAAACTTAAGTAGATGTTTATGTATTGTTGTATATTATTATATAAAATTAATTTTAATAAAAATTTAATAAAAAATTTTAATTCAAATCAAAATGTAGTATATTTAAGAATTTATGAGTTATAATAAATTTAATTTTTTAATAATTATATTTTAATATTAATTTGAAAGAGGATTCAAAAGTAAAATTAATAAATTAATTAATTTGAAAATAGTTTTGAAAAGTGTACAAATTGCCCGTCAATTTCATTTGTGGAATAAGTCGTAACATAGTAAAAATATTGGAAAATGTTTTTAGATAAAAAATTAGTTTTTATAATATTTCATTTTTAATGAAAATTATTTAAATTGAATTTTTTTTAAGATAATAAATTTAATATTTTAGTTTAAAATTTATTAAATTATATTTTTGTAAAGTTGTATAATAAATAATTGTTAAAGTAATAATTTATGAAATAATATAACGATTTATAGATTTAGTAATGTGAATGAAATTTTAAAGAATTAAATAAGTAAAATAAATTTTGTACCTTTTGTATCAGGGTTAATTAATATAATTTAATAATTTTATTATTCTCGAAAGAAAAAGAGTTAAATATACAATTATGTTTTTGTTGAATAAAAAATTATAATATATATTTAGAAATTAAATGTTAATCGATTTTTTTTATATCTAGTTTTTTTTAAATGAATTTAATTTATATATAAAAAATATAAAAAATTTATTTTACAATTTTTTTTATTTTTATATAAAAAATTTATGGGATAATCTATAAATTTAAATATATAATTGAATTATTATTATTATTATTTAAAAATTTATATTATAATAATTATATTGATTTAGTAATAATTTTTATTAATAAGTATTTAATAATTTAGTAATTTTATTTAAAAAATTTATGTAAAATTGAATGATATATATTTATTGAAAAAAAATAATTTATAATTTATTTAAATTAAGTATAATGATTATATTAGTAATATTTTATGTTTAAAATTTTTATTTTTTAATAAATTTTGAAATATATATATATATAAGGAATTAGGCAAATTAAATATATTCACCTGTTTATCAAAAACATGGCTTATTGATTTCAATTTTAAGTCTATCTGCCCAATGATTTAATTATTTAATGGCTGCAGTATAATTGACTGTACAAAGGGAGCATAATCAATTTTTTTTAATTAAAAACTAGAATGAAAGAATTAATGAGATATATACTGTCTCATATATATATATATATATATATATATATAATTAGTTTAAATTTTTAGTAAAAATGCTAAAATATATTTATGGGACGATAAGACCCTATAGAATTTTATATTTATATATATTAGATTTTAAATTTTTTAAATATAAATATTTAATTGGGAGGATTAGTAAATTTATAAAACTTTATTTTAAATATAAACTTTAATTAAAGAATAATTAATGATCTTGTATTAAAAATTGAAAGAATAAATTACCTTAGGGATAACAGCGTAATATCTTTTTAAAGATCATATTAATAAAGATGATTGCGACCTCGATGTTGAATTAAGATAAATTTTAAATGCAGAAGTTTAATAATTAAGTTTGTTCGACTATTAAAATCTTACATGATTTGAGTTCAAATCGACGTGAGTCAGATTGGTTTCTATCTATAAAAATAAATAAATTATTTGTACGAAAGGACTATAATTTTTAATTAAATTATATTATTAATCTTAATTAATAATTTTGATTATATTAGCAAATTAGTGCATTAAATTTAGAATTTAAATAAATTATAATAAAATTATAATACATAATAATTTTTTTTTTAATTTTTTATTAATAATGTTTATAATTTTGATTAGAGTGGCTTTTTCAACTTTATTTGAGCGTAAAATATTAGGTTATATTCAATTACGAAAAGGTCCAAATAAATTAATACTTAAAGGTTTATTTCAACCTTTTAGAGATGCTTTAAAATTGATATCAAAGGAATTTTTTTTTTAAATTTTAATAATTTATATTTATATAGTCCAATAATTATATTTTTTTTTATCACTAATATTATGATTTATTTATCCTTGAATATATTCTTTTTTTTTATTGATTATAGAATTATTTTTTTAATATTAATTTTGAGATTAATGGTTTATCCAATTATAATAATTGGTTGAGTGTCTTTATGTAATTATTCAATTTTAGGTTCATTACGTTCAGTTTCTCAAATAATTTCATTTGAAATTTTATTATTTTTGGTCCTTTTTTTACTAATAATTTTAATTGAGAATTATTCTTTATTTATATTTATAAAATTTCAATATAATATATATATATATTTTTTTATATATCCTTTATATATTATTTTTATAATTAGAGCATTAATTGATTTAAATCGAGTTCCATTTGATTTGATTGAAGGCGAATCAGAATTAGTTTCTCGATTTAATGTTGAATATTATAGAAGATTATTTGTATTAATTTTTTTATCTGAATATTTAAATGTTATATTTATAAGATTATTATTAACAATAATGTTTCTTGGATTAAATTGATGATCATTTAGTTTTATTTTAGTTTATTTATTTCATTTAATTTTATTAATTATAATTCGTGGTGTATTACCTCGTATTCGATATGATAAATTAATAATAATATGTTGGGTTGAATTATTAGTGTTAATTTTAATATATTTAATATTAATTTATTTAATAAAAGAATTTACTGTTTTGATAGTATTTTAATTTGTATTTTAAAAAATATTTAATTTTTAATAAAATTTTCTTATAATAAATTATTATTAATTTTAAATTAATTTTATTAATTTAAAAATTATAAAAATTTATATGTATATATATATATATATATAGATTAAGTTTTTAATTATTATATTTAAATGTATAAAAGTTTGTTTATATAAATTTAATTAATTAAAAAATTAATTTTTATTAAATTTATATATATATATATAAATAAATTATTTAATATTTATTTATTGATTTTTAATTAATATTATTAATTTAAAAATTAATTTTGTTTTAAAAATTATATTTAAATATGTGTGTGTGTATTTTATATATATGTTTAAATATGTGTGTATATTAATAAATTTGTATGTATTTATATAAATATATTAATATTATTAGTAAGTTTGTGTTTATATATATATATATATATAAATAAGTAAATTTGTGTGTGTATTTATATATATTAAATATATATATATATAAATTTATGTGTATTTAAATTTTAAAATATTTATATATATATATATATTTATGGATATATATATATATAAATTAAATTTTTTATTTTTTATATTTAATTTATTTATAGGTTTTATTAAATAAATTATAAATTTATTAGATAAATTTAAAATTAAAGAAAAATGTAAATATAATTAATTTTGATTTAAATTAAATAAATTATTTATGTTTAATAATTATAATAATTTAATTATATAATTAAATTTTAATTTATAATTAGATAATTGTTTATTTAAAGTAAATAGAAAATTTTATTTCTATAATATGATTTCAAGTCATATACTTATTCAAGTTCATTAACTAATTATTTTTTTTTAATAATATATCTCAAATATTATTTATAAAAAATGATAAAATTAAATATATAAAATATACTGATGTAAATAATATATTTAAATTTGTATATGGATATTCAATTATTTGTTTTCCTAATCAAGTAAGTATAATAATCGTTAAAAATCAGCCGATGTTATTTGCAAATTGTCAGTTGTTGTTATCTGTTTAATAAACATTATTGGTTAAATATCACCTAGTGTACTTCAGTACCTATTACACCATTCCACCTCATATTCAAGAGATAAAAACAAAACACCATTAAAAGCTGTAACAGTTATACTTTCAGACCAGAAGAATAAGATGGGAGTATAAGTAAATGAAAAGATATGGAACATTTAAGGACACTAGATATAGCATTGCAAAGAAAGGACAAGATCATACATGATCTATCACAAACGCTATCATACTTTGAGAAAAATGTATTTTTTATCTTTCTTAAAATCCTTTTTAAGAAGGAAAAATGATTTGAAACAAGAACAAAAGAAACTTTCAATCATTTTTCTTGCCTTAAATCGCAGTGTAAAAATAAAGACGAAAAAAATGTTATAGCGGATTGTAAAGACAATACAATGAACGAGCATACCTTGTTGTCGCGAATTGAAACGTTGCTCGTCACCGTGTGTGTCTGATTTGACGTGCAAGGCATTTCCTTGCGGAAGTTGAATTAAAATTAAATTTTTTATAAATAAAATATATATAATAATATTGCTAATAAGTTTTAAATTAGAATAAAAAATAGATAAAAATAGGATAAAAAATATATAAATATGAATATAAATATATATATATATATTAATATAAATTTTATTAAAAAATTTTAGTTTAAGTAAAAATATTTTATTTACACTAAAAAGATTAATTATTAATTAAAATTTTAATAAAAAAATAATTTAATATAAATTAATAGTATTTTAATAAATGTGTATATATATATATATATATATATATATATATATATATATATATATATATATATAATGTGTGTGTATGTGTGTATTATAAATAAATATGTAAATATTTTATATTTTAAAAATAAAAATAATTTAATAAAAAAATTATATTTAATGTAATTTGCATATTAAATTTTGATTTTAAAAGAATTAATAATATTAATAATATAAAATAAATTTTATAATGATTTTTTAATTAATTATATTTTTGTATTAATAAATAATGATTTAAAATTAAAAATTTATTTTATTTTAATAATTGAATTTAAATAATTAATGAAAGTTAAATTTAGAAAATAATATAAATAATGATTAATTTCGTGCCAGCAATAGCGGTTAAACTAAATTTGTAAATTAATTTTATTAATTTATATATATATAAATATTTAAAATAATATTATTTAATAAAAATTATATATTTTAGGTGAAATTTAATTTATAATTAAATTAAATTTTATATTTATAAATATAATAAGATAAAATAATAAACTAGGATCAGATACCCTATTATATAAAATAATAATATTGGATTTATTATTAAATGTTGAATCATTAAAACTAAATTATATGGCGGCTTTTCATTCTTATTAGAGAAACTTGTAGTTTAATTTGATAATCCACGATAAGATAAACTTAAGTAGATGTTTATGTATTGTTGTATATTATTATATAAAATTAATTTTAATAAAAATTTAATAAAAAATTTTAATTCAAATCAAAATGTAGTATATTTAAGAATTTATGAGTTATAATAAATTTAATTTTTTAATAATTATATTTTAATATTAATTTGAAAGAGGATTCAAAAGTAAAATTAATAAATTAATTAATTTGAAAATAGTTTTGAAAAGTGTACAAATTGCCCGTCAATTTCATTTGTGGAATAAGTCGTAACATAGTAAAAATATTGGAAAATGTTTTTAGATAAAAAATTAGTTTTTATAATATTTCATTTTTAATGAAAATTATTTAAATTGAATTTTTTTTAAGATAATAAATTTAATATTTTAGTTTAAAATTTATTAAATTATATTTTTGTAAAGTTGTATAATAAATAATTGTTAAAGTAATAATTTATGAAATAATATAACGATTTATAGATTTAGTAATGTGAATGAAATTTTAAAGAATTAAATAAGTAAAATAAATTTTGTACCTTTTGTATCAGGGTTAATTAATATAATTTAATAATTTTATTATTCTCGAAAGAAAAAGAGTTAAATATACAATTATGTTTTTGTTGAATAAAAAATTATAATATATATTTAGAAATTAAATGTTAATCGATTTTTTTTATATCTAGTTTTTTTTAAATGAATTTAATTTATATATAAAAAATATAAAAAATTTATTTTACAATTTTTTTTATTTTTATATAAAAAATTTATGGGATAAACTATAAATTTAAATATATAATTGAATTATTATTATTATTATTTAAAAATTTATATTATAATAATTATATTGATTTAGTAATAATTTTTATTAATAAGTATTTAATAATTTAGTAATTTTATTTAAAAAATTTATGTAAAATTGAATGATATATATTTATTGAAAAAAAATAATTTATAATTTATTTAAATTAAGTATAATGATTATATTAGTAATATTTTATGTTTAAAATTTTTATTTTTTAATAAATTTTGAAATATATATATATATAAGGAATTAGGCAAATTAAATATATTCACCTGTTTATCAAAAACATGGCTTATTGATTTCAATTTTAAGTCTATCTGCCCAATGATTTAATTATTTAATGGCTGCAGTATAATTGACTGTACAAAGGGAGCATAATCAATTTTTTTTTAATTAAAAACTAGAATGAAAGAATTAATGAGATATATACTGTCTCATATATATATATGTCGGAGATGAAAGAACACCGGAGCCTTTGGAATTTTGGATAACCCCGCAACATTGTAACCTAGAGTCTACTATAGCTGTAATTGAACAATTGTAGTTATTCAACCCGATTGTAATTATTCGAGAATTGTGATAATGAGCTTGGGCTCGAGGCGACAGTCAGTCGCCGAACGTAGCCGAGGTCACGGGATGAACGCTTTGCCTAACAAAGGTATGAAGTAATTCTATAGCTCTCCTTAAAAGAAATATTTGTGGCGACACGCGACAGTAAACATTCCAACGGTTTCTGTCCCGTGGCTCGCCACGTGCAGACCCTATTCTTCGAGTAAGATGATTGCCAGATGTCGATGCGTCTCCGCAGTACATGTTCGGCTAGCCCGAGGGCCCGTTATAAATCTTAAGGTTTAGTTAACTAAAGTCCTTCAAACAGACAAACAGTCTTTGTCCCAACTACGGGAAGATAGGGGAGACATATTTTTCAACGAGCGGCGTCTCCCACTAGCAACTTTCCCTCGAGGGCGGCTAGCATCCTTTTCTAACCACCGATATGGAGATTAACCAATTAGCAGCAACACTTTCTGAACGAAGGCTTTTCTCGACGAATCCGATGATCTCGTATCCTTAGACACACCCCGTTATAGTTTTCCTGTGTGGCATCATCGGGACGGGAAAGGCATTCTCGCTCGCGATCTCATCGATCCAAGAGTAACGCCTTCGCGATCAGTGATTATTCTCAGACTTAGACTTTGTGAGTACGTTCTGTTGTCATCCCGTTGACCGCGGATTCGTTATTGAACCTAGGATCATTGTCATTAGTATCTCGAGCACCTAACTACCGCGATTACTTGTCCGGTTCTATAATAATCGTATTTGCACTAGTCAATGTCTTCTCCATTGCATAACGACAACGTGTAACCCAAACGAAGATTCGTTTCACGCCCCTAACCCTAATTCTAATGTAAACCCGACATCAGAAGTGGGATCAGTGCCGGTTATAACAGTGCAAGAGTTTACGACCATCGTGCGCGAGTTAATTCCGTCGCTAGTGCAAAATATCGAGTGTGGAACCTAACAATTTTTCGACTCCGCTGCATGGTACGCAGCTACCAATCTGATTATGGAGGAAAATCCTTTACAAAGCAGTGCCCCGAATATAATTTCAATACCGAGTGTCGAATCGACTTCTACGTAGTGGAGGCGCTAACTGGTAGATCAAGCCATCCGGGTGAGTCGTTTCCATTTTACCCCGATTTCGGAGCCGAGTGTTCGCTAATTAAAGAATCCGTAGTCTTGAGAATTTCTGGCAAAAGAACGATTGATATAGTAGTAATGCGAGGAATAAGAGATATTGGTACTAAACGTATCGCTCAAATCTTGTCCGTTGCAGGTGTTAGTGGTTAGAGATAAATTTTTCATGTCCTCGCTGATAGTTATTTAACAATACGATATCGCGATTACTCGTTAAATTTTAAGCCAAGATTTTGACGTAATATTACACAAAATAGCCTCGCTATGTGTAAAACAAAAATAATTAATGCCTGTAATAAAACCGCCGAAAACGAGATCGATGTTAATGAAGTTGACAATGAGGTACGTGGTAGTGATAAGGGTAGATTAATCTTTCTTTTCGAAAATTCAGAGATTCATCCGTTACGGGTTCCCTACGTACTCGTACAAAAAAATACAGACCAGTTAGAAGTACAATTGATCCTGACATCGCCGTACAAGGAGTCCTAATAAACTTCGCGAGAGCGGAATAGTACGTGAGAGAACAAGCGATTTAATTACAGCCAAAAATCATAAAGCCTAGTAATTCACCGTTCGCGAGCCCTGCGTTACTCGTGAAGACGAACAATGGTTCAGATAGATGATAGGTAGATTTTCGAGAACTAAATAGATACACGGTCGCGGATCGGTATCGTTTACCCCTCATTGCGGATCAAGTCGCGAGATTGCAAAAGCGAGATATTTTATTATTCTGGACATGGCCGGTGGGTTTCTCCAAACCCCTATTCATCCTAATTCTAGGAAGTATACAGCCTTGATTACCCTCGATGATCAATTTGGATAATAAGTTGTTGTTTTCTTCGAATTCTTTTGTGCCTTTGTTCGATCCATTCGATGTCCTTTATTTGCATAACATAAGTGCGTGCGCGTTTAATGTTTCTTCCGGAAGTCATTTTCGGGACGGCGATACTATGCTGACTCCGTCGAGAATGGGGATTCTTATATTTTCGGACAACCCTAATAATTTTGCAACTCATACTTGTCTAAATATTCTAATATTTATGTTCTTCCTTGCTACCATTTTGTGTAAACCATCAAAGCGTTTACTACGGAAATCCTCAGGAGTAGTGGCATGCCAAGTCTTCTGTAGCATTTGACCCTTTTTAATTATGGTGACATAAGAAATCATTTGGTCGAAGTGATCTGTACTACACTTTCCTTCATTGTATTCAGCAGCGGCTGCTGACTTCGATGTTGCGAACAAACAAAACGAGAGATCATTCTTGAGATCCCTTTGAAAACACGTATAACAGCCGACGTGCCATTCGTACGTTGTCGCCTATTTGGACGATGTCCTAATTATTGCCGACGCGATAGATCAAGCCCTAACAGGATTGCACACCGTACTAGATACCCTTGTAAAAGCCGGATTCTCCTTTAACTTTGCAAAATGTTCTTTTCTAAAGGCATCGGTACTCTATTTGGAATATGTAATTTACGACCTAGAAGTTTGTCCCAACCCGGGTATAATGCACGCCTTGAGTTCTTTACCTGCGTCAACGACCGTCACACAGCTTAGGCAGTTCATAGGTTTAGCCTTTTATTTCCGAAAATTCGTCCCTAAATTTTCACGGGTAATGAAACCCTTGTATGCGCTTACTTCCGATAATAAAAACATGACTTGGACAGATAGGTATGGAAAAATAAGGCAAAAGGTAATTTCCGCCCTGACCTACGCGCCGGTATTAATGGTATTTGACCCGAACTACCCGATAGAACTTCGTATCGACGCTAGTTCGGATGGATATGAGGTTATTTTAATGCACAAAAATTGAAGGTAAAAATAGAGTAATAGAATATTACAGTATAAGAAGTAACCCTGCGGAATCTAGGTATCATTCTTACGAACTAGAAACGTTAGCAGTTGTGAACGCCGTCAAGCATTTCCGTCATTATCTCCACGGACGAGAATTTCTTGTCGTCTCCGATTGTAATCCTTTGAAGGCATCCAGTAGTAAGGTAAATTTAAATGACAGGGTTTACAGGTGGTGGGCTTACTTACAAACTTTTACTTTTGACATTCTGTACCGGGAAGGTAAACGAATAGCCCACGTAAATTTTGTCTCGCGAAATCCCGTAGACTTGGATCACCTTACGATCAACGAAGTCATAGAGAAAGAAATCAATCTGACCGAAATCTCCGAAGACTAGCTATTAGTGGAACAACGTCGCGACTCCCAAATTTCTGGGATCGTCAATAAATTACAGAACGAAGAGCTCGCAGAAGACGTCGCGAATACGTATGAGTTACGGTCCGGTACCCTTCATCGTAAAATACAGAGAAAAGGCAGAACTCTCTGCTTGTCCATTGTCCCCAGAGGTTTTAGATGATCTGTTATTAACCATGTGCAACAGTCAATTATGCACTTAGGTTGGGATAAAACGCTTGAGAAACTGTGCGAGTGTTACTGGTTCGAAGGAATGGCGGAGTATGTTCGCCAATTCGTAGAGAACTGTCACGCTTGTCAAGTTTCGAAGGCCAGTTCAGGTAAAATACAAGCTGAATTACATCCTATACCTAAGACCAGCATACTTTGGCATACAGTTCACGTGGACATAACGGGCAAACTAAGCGGTAAAAGTGGTTCGAAAGAGTATGTCATTGTTTTGGTCGACGTCTTCACTAAATTCGCATATCTGCATCATACTTGTAAAGTAGATTTCCTTAGTACCGTTAAAGCACTTAAGTACTATATTTTTATTCGACAGTCCCTGCCGGATAATAGCGGATCAGGGAAGATGTTTTACGGGCAAAGAATTTCCAGACTTTTGTCAAGATAAATACATTAAACTCCATTTAATTGCGACCGGAGCTAGTAGGGCCAACGGACAGGTAGGGCGTATTATGAGTACGCTAAAAAAAAAAAAAAAAAAAAAAAAAACATGTTCACAACAATAGAAACCAACTGGCGGTCCTGGCAAAACGCGATCGGGGAAATACAACTGGCCTTAAATTGTACCACCAACCGCGTGACTAAGTCAAGCCCGTTGGAACTACTAATCGGTAAAACAGCGAGACCCTACGGCTTATCCCTACCCGACAATATCGAAGAAAGAGAAGTAAATATCTCCCATATAAGACAGCAGGCGATAAAGAATATAGAAGCAAGCGCCAAATACGATAAGGATAGGTTCGACAAAAACAAAGCTAAAATAGTTAGGTTCAACCTTGGCGATTTCGTGTTACGTAAAAACGAGGAAAGAAACCAGACGAAGTTAGATCCGAAATTCAGGGGTCCATTCGTAATAGCCGAGATTTTGGAAGGAGATAGATATACCCTAAAAACCTTAGACGGCAAACGATCATATAAGGACAGACACGACAGACTGAGAAAAATGCCAGAAGGTTGCGTCCCTGCTGAGTTAGACGTCTGCGGTGATGACAACGGCGGTGATAATAACGATGCAAGTACACTGACCTCAGAGGATCATTAACACTGCGTTGTGGTCATAGTAGTACACCGAGTGGTTTTATGTGTTTTTGTTGTAACCCGTTGAGAGGGTTGATGTGTTTTTGTTGTAACCCGTTGAGAGGGTTGATGTGTTTTTGTTGTAACCCGTTGAGAGGGTTGATGTGTTTTTGTTGTAACCCGTTGAGAGGGTTGATGTGTTTTTGTTGTAACCCGTTGAGTGGGCTTACGTGCTTTCTGGGTGTAATGCACCCAACGTGGCAATATGATCCAACAAACTGAGGTTCACCGGTGTACGAAATCGAAAATGATCTGTTGTGTCATTACGGTCTGACTGGCGACTCACAGAACGCACCTAACACTTTGAATACAAATTATAACATTACAAATTCCTATTCTCTTTTATTTTTCCGTTGTCAAACCTCCGAACGAAACTTTGTTATTGCACTGGACCCTTGACTTACTTGGACATTTAGCTAAATCGCAAATAATGTCAGTTGTATCGAATCTAATGTAAGAAATACGATATTTTAGTTACACACGAGGACGTGTGATAGTCAGGATGGCCGTGTCGGAGATGAAAGAACACCGGAGCCTTTGGAATTTTGGATAACCCCGCAACATTGTAACCTAGAGTCTACTATAGCTGTAATTGAACAATTGTAGTTATTCAACCCGATTGTAATTATTCGAGAATTGTGATAATGAGCTTGGGCTCGAGGCGACAGTCAGTCGCCGAACGTAGCCGAGGTCACGGGATGAACGCTTTGCCTAACAAAGGTATGAAGTAATTCTATAGCTCTCCTTAAAAGAAATATTTGTGGCGACACGCGACAGTAAACATTCCAACGGTTTCTGTCCCGTGGCTCGCCACGTGCAGACCCTATTCTTCGAGTAAGATGATTGCCAGATGTCGATGCGTCTCCGCAGTACATGTTCGGCTAGCCCGAGGGCCCGTTATAAATCTTAAGGTTTAGTTAACTAAAGTCCTTCAAACAGACAAACAGTCTTTGTCCCAACTACGGGAAGATAGGGGAGACATATTTTTCAACGAGCGGCGTCTCCCACTAGCAACTTTCCCTCGAGGGCGGCTAGCATCCTTTTCTAACCACCGATATGGAGATTAACCAATTAGCAGCAACACTTTCTGAACGAAGGCTTTTCTCGACGAATCCGATGATCTCGTATCCTTAGACACACCCCGTTATAGTTTTCCTGTGTGGCATCATCGGGACGGGAAAGGCATTCTCGCTCGCGATCTCATCGATCCAAGAGTAACGCCTTCGCGATCAGTGATTATTCTCAGACTTAGACTTTGTGAGTACGTTCTGTTGTCATCCCGTTGACCGCGGATTCGTTATTGAACCTAGGATCATTGTCATTAGTATCTCGAGCACCTAACTACCGCGATTACTTGTCCGGTTCTATAATAATCGTATTTGCACTAGTCAATGTCTTCTCCATTGCATAACGACAACGTGTAACCCAAACGAAGATTCGTTTCACGCCCCTAACCCTAATTCTAATGTAAACCCGACATATATATATATATATATATAATTAGTTTAAATTTTTAGTAAAAATGCTAAAATATATTTATGGGACGATAAGACCCTATAGAATTTTATATTTATATATATTAGATTTTAAATTTTTTAAATATAAATATTTAATTGGGAGGATTAGTAAATTTATAAAACTTTATTTTAAATATAAACTTTAATTAAAGAATAATTAATGATCTTGTATTAAAAATTGAAAGAATAAATTACCTTAGGGATAACAGCGTAATATCTTTTTAAAGATCATATTAATAAAGATGATTGCGACCTCGATGTTGAATTAAGATAAATTTTAAATGCAGAAGTTTAATAATTAAGTTTGTTCGACTATTAAAATCTTACATGATTTGAGTTCAAATCGACGTGAGTCAGATTGGTTTCTATCTATAAAAATAAATAAATTATTTGTACGAAAGGACTATAATTTTTAATTAAATTATATTATTAATCTTAATTAATAATTTTGATTATATTAGCAAATTAGTGCATTAAATTTAGAATTTAAATAAATTATAATAAAATTATAATACATAATAATTTTTTTTTTAATTTTTTATTAATAATATTTATAATTTTGATTAGAGTGGCTTTTTCAACTTTATTTGAGCGTAAAATATTAGGTTATATTCAATTACGAAAAGGTCCAAATAAATTAATACTTAAAGGTTTATTTCAACCTTTTAGAGATGCTTTAAAATTGATATCAAAGGAATTTTTTTTTTAAATTTTAATAATTTATATTTATATAGTCCAATAATTATATTTTTTTTATCACTAATATTATGATTTATTTCTCCTTGAATATATTCTTTTTTTTTATTGATTATAGAATTATTTTTTTAATATTAATTTTGAGATTAATGGTTTATCCAATTATAATAATTGGTTGAGTGTCTTTATGTAATTATTCAATTTTAGGTTCATTACGTTCAGTTTCTCAAATAATTTCATTTGAAATTTTATTATTTTTGGTACTACACAGTACTCTTCAACAATGCTCTAAACAACACATATTTCCCCAGAAAATGGAAAAAAGCCAAATTGATAGCTATTACAAAAAAAGACAAAGACGGCTCATCGCCCGCAAACCTACGACCCATAAGTCTCCTCCCCAACATAAGCAAAGTACTTGAAATAATCATAAACAACCCCCTAACTTCCTTCTGCACAAAAAATGACATAATCGCAGAAAATCAATTTGGCTTCAGGCACAACCACTCCACAATCCACGCAATAAACAAACTTACGTCGGACATCTGCTGGGCCCTAAACGCAAAACAACGAGTAGCCGCCTGCTTAATAGACCTCGAAAAAGCTTTTGACACAGTCTGGATCCCAGATCTCATATACAAATTGATCAAGATAAACCTTCCTAAACATCTAATTAAAATAGTCTGGGACATGATCACAAGCAGAACATTCGTAATGACCGAAGGTTCAAACACATCAAGCAAAGAATTCTCCATAACAAATGGTCTGCAACAAGGTACAGTAAATTCCCCGCTACTTTTCAGTATTTACAATAGTGACTTACTAAACCTCTTTAATTTCAATACATCCACCCACAAACGCTCCATAGCCTTCGCAGATGACCTAATCATCTACGTAACAGGCCGCAAAACTAAGACAATAAAAACTGAACTGCAAGAACTTTTCGATAAAATAAACGACTATTACCACGCGTGGAAACTAAAAATCAACACAAGCAAATGCGAAACCATACTATTCAGGCCCAAGTTAAGTGAAATCGACCCAACAGAAAGAGAACACTGCCGAAAATTCCAAGTAAGAGAAAAAGCAAACAAAGGGGCTCTCATACCACACAAAAACTGCGTAAAATACTTAGGAATAAGCATAGACGACAAATTAAACTACAAGCAGCACACCGAAACCCAAATTGCTAAGGCCAATAAAGCATTCTGGCGAATAAAAAGACTATTTTACTCCAAACATCTCGACAGCAAAGTGAAAATACTATGCTACCAAGCACTAATCAGACCAATCATTACCTACGGCAGCCCAATCTGGTACAACATATCAGCCTCCCAGATGGAAAAAATCCGCATATTCGAAATAAAATGCATCAGGGCTTGCCTGAGCACATACAGATCCGAACACAGCGGATTCAAAAAATATGCAAAAAACAAAACAATATACGACCTAGCCAACATTCACCGCATCGACTGCCACATCCTAAAGCTAATAAGAAACCACTTCGCGCAAGCAGCAAAAATAAAAGAAAACAGCTTAGTTCTCAGCTGTCTATTTCCTAACAACGCATATTACAAAAACACTGTGAAACAGGCCACATCCCCCTAGAAGCCTTCCTATACCTAGACGAAAAAACTACCTCCAGGACCAAAACAACATCCCAATAATATATCACATAAAAAGAAAAACAGGGATCAAAACCATACTCTACGAAGAAAACATAAATGGACAGACCGCTGACCCGAGATGGAGATACAACATTGCCCTCCCCCGGAAAGACACCAAAGACAAACACAGAAGAAACACAAAAAAATACTGGTGGATACAGAACTCATAACAAAGTAAGAGAGAACATTAAACCGACAGAGCTCAACTCTCACACCGCATAACACAGGTGTAAAATGTAAACACTGTAAATATTTGTAAATATTTGTAAATAATCCTATTTGTCCCCCCCCCCCCCCACCCGCCCCATCCCTCTCATCCCTCTCATCATCAAAGTTACACAGCACTCAAAAAGCAAACTACCGAAGCGTCCTGTTTTGCGACCAAGTTTTTCAGGGCAGAAAAAAAAATAAAAAAAAAAGCTCCGCTCCCCAGAGGCTTAAAGCCAAAAACCGCATCATACAACAAAAAATGTAAAGCGCCGACACATAATACAGCATGGCTACGTCGTACCGCCGCGTATCGGTACCTTTGCCTAACATACCATTACAAAAATTCATGTTTATTGTGAATATATGCACTTAAAATCTGTATTTTCTGGGCCCAATAAACTCCTTTTAAAAAAAAGGCCTAAAAAAAATATTTGTATGATTTGAATGTACAACCGTCTCTAAAGAAATTGCATGTAGAATTTTAACATGTTTCTCTTGGCATAAAAATTGTGCAAAGTGATCAAGCGACAGTGATATAAAATAATATCACGTTGCAGTTTGTCTGAACGAAAAAACGAAATATTTACTTGTGCAATATTCACAAATAAAACTATGCAATTGTGAGAGATATCGCAATCGATCGAAAATGTTGCACGATTCAAAACAGTTTGTTAAAAAAAGTTGAAAGAAGTGTTGGTTTATTAGATCATGTGAAACAAGAAAGTATTCACATAATAACAACTCCGAGGCTCTTCTTCCTGGGATTATGGAATTTGGAGGTCCAGTTCTACCCCAGAAATCCTTGTAGAGCCTCTTCACCTCCCTTGCCTCTGGCGGTTGCCTGCCTGGTTCTAAATAAGCCAAGTCATTGTTAACAATTACATCGACCAACATCCTTGGACATATTTTAAAGATCTCCTGACAGCATGCGTTGACCCAAGACGATGGCATGCAGATAGGTTGTGTTCGCGTCGCTTCGTACACTGTGTACAAACAGTCCGCCACGAAAGTAATCCAGATGTCTTCACGTGGGCAGACGCCACCCGCCACGAATGCAAGGATGGTTTTGCAACCCTTGAAAACGCAAAAGCCTGAAAAAGGGGAAGAGGGGTCAACCACCAAAAATCCTAGTATAAGCGCTACACCGAAAAAGCAAAACAACCCAGAAATCAAGAAGCGGTCTGATGAAGAGAAGGAGGATACTAAAGAAGAATCGCGGTCAATACCCGACATAAGGGAACGAGCTAGCGATATGGAAAAGAGGGTCCTACCATTCTGCCACGACCCGAGCAACAAAGTTAACAAGGGCAAACCGCAACGATAATGCGTTACTTTAAGGATATGAGAGGATTTGTGGAGAATCTCCTGCTCCACAACTGTCATCTAGCCGGAAGGCTAGAACAAGCTAAAAGCTAAGAATAAGGAAACTGCGATATTAAGCGCTGTGAGTAAGTCGCTGTGAGTACGCGGAAAAAAGTGAAGATGGCCAGCAGTAAACAATGGACAAATGGCGGTAAAATGTAGTTATAATCCGCTCGGAAATTGAGAATGGTGAAATAAGAACAAGCGGAGAAGCGCGCGACGCGCTATTCACGCTAGTAAACCCCCGTAAAGGGGGTATACAAGTCACAGCAGTTAAAAAAATAAGCGACACTGGCCTAATCGTGGAAACGACGAAGCCGGAAGGGCTGGAAGCGTTCACAGAGAATGTACAGAATACACACATAATGTACAGAATTCGGAAAAAAAATAAAATAATCAGATGACTCATGCGGAAAATCGTTCTTCACATAAGTGGATGAATATCTGAAATATATTCGAAATTCGAACATCTTAAACATGTTCGCACATTTATCGAGAAGTGAGTTGTTTATTATACAATTTCTGTAGATGTATATGTTTTTTGTCGCATACATGAACGCAGTTGGCGTTATTTGGCCAGTTGCTGAACAAGAGCATAAAGATTCTTCATCACTTTGAGTACAGACATATGCTTGTACTTGTACAAAATAATCTTCTTACCATTGAAATCTATCCATAATTAAGCTATAAATTATAATACAATTTGTATAGTGAAATTCAACAGTACATCTCAACTGAACAAATGTATTGCGTAACAACTATTTATCACTAATGCGCAGATGTCTAACCCAATCGAGTTTTATTGTCAATGTTAGTATTATTTTAGAAATAATATAAATAGTAAAAATGAAAAGTAAACAATTTTTAACGTCTGATGATTTAATAAGAGGAGTATCTAACGCTCCTTTTCTCTCGATCAGTTTAGCAATAATTTTATTTACTAATTTTTCGACAGCATCAAATATGATGTCACTGCACTCAAGACTGTCAATAGACAACGTTCAGAGAAAACTCTGACGCCACATAGTTAAAAAGGCTTTAAGTGAAAACATACATACATGCCTGTATGAAAACTGCAACTGCTCACGAATACAATTTCGACTCGGATTTGAGAATCCTATAAAATATCATTTTAAACTATACTAAATATATAGAGTACGCTGTTCCGCGTATCCTGGAGATATCTTTAAAACTACAGTCCTACCAAATTAAATTCAGACTGTTTTCTGAAACTGCTTAATCAAATGATGCATTGATTTATAGTAGTAAATCTGGGCACCAGAAATTTGCTCCGTATAAAAGTCCATTGAACTCGGTCTATTTATTACCGTTACGAAGTATGTATACTCTAACAGGAACACTCCTAAAATGATAATGCTTAAAGGAAAGCGCGTCAAAATCGCTGTCTCTCAAATCCATTCAATGAATAAGAGACGAATGAAGATGCGTATTATAGTTATATGCAAGTATCCGTAAAGTGGTGAGACGTTCGAACAGGTTTGTTCGATGAAGATCAGCTACATACTCTGTTCCGGGTGAAGAAATGAGCCGCAAGTGGAAAAGGGTGAAAAGGGAAGGGGAAATAAGGAGAATACAAAGAGTTGATGAATGTAAGGAATGGAAGCTGAATCTCAAAATAAAGAACAAGAAAAAACAAGTTACTTACGATAACACGATTGCTAGTCATCTGTTCTCGATGACGATTGCCTATACCACCGTCCTTGTTGAATATTTTAGCAGTTCTAATATAATTGAGCATATTATATTATATTTCGATGTACACTATCTCTTCGACCACTTATTTCCGTGATTATGACTGAAGAACAAACAGAAGATACTTATCGCAAATTAAATTTAAGCATGAAGAAACTTTATGTAACTTCAAATGGGAAACTAATGTTAACTCCAAATGGGAAAATATGTATATATCAGCATGGATCATGATCTCCCTATTTTTACATTAAATGTTTTGAAAAGTTGTATTTCAAAGCATGGCATGGTTTTCGTTGAAGGAAATCGTTTCGTGGAAGGAAACTTCAAATAGTGAAAGAGGAAAATTATATAGCTCTGAAAGAATAATATAATTTAACATGAAAATATAAAAAAACTGAGTACATCGAAATATAATAGATATTTTACAAGGGAAGTAAAAATATAGGAAAATAAATATAAGTAAAAAATATAAGTAAAAAAGTATAAGAAATCATTTATTTTTTCTAAAATATATTTTGTATGACGCGTGCTATCATTTTGTTATCTCAAATTTATCTTCTATTTATATTTCTTTACATAATTTTCATAATATATTTCTGAATTAGATGTATTTTCATAACCTACGTTCGACTAGTGAGTTTTCACATGCTCAATGAGATATGTATGAGTATAGGAAGTGTATAAATATATGTCTGGTTTACATTATAATTAGGGTTAGGGGCGTGAAACGAATCTTCGTTTGGATTACACATTGTCGTTATACAATAGAGAAGACATTGACTAGTGCAAATACGATTATTACAGTATCTGACAAGTGATCGTGGTAATTAGATACTCGAGAAGCTAATGACAATGATCCTAGGTTCAATGACGAATCCGCGGTCGACGGGATGATAGATGAACGTGCTCACAAAATCTAAGTCGGACGCGTAATATTCACTGGTCGTAAGGGGTTACTCTTTTCGTCGATCAGATCGCGAGAGAGAATGACTTTCCCGTCCGGATAATGCTACAGAGGAAAACTATAATGGGGTGTGTCTAAAAACACGAGATCATCGGATTCGTCGATAAAAGCCTTCGTTCAGAAAGTAAGGGAAATTGGCGTTGCTGCTAATTGGTCAATCTCCATATCGGTGGTTAGAAAAAGATGCTAGCCGCCCTCGAGGGAAAGTTGCTAGTGGGAGACGCCGCTCGTTGAAAAATAAGTCTCCCCTATTTTCCAGTAGTTGGGACAAAGACTGTTTGTATGTTTATATATTTATAACGGGCCCTCAGGCTAACTGAACATGTATTGCGGAGACGCGCCGTAAGCGAGCTACGGGACAGAGACCGTTGGAATGTTTACTGTCGAGTGTTACAACTATTTCCTTTTTAAGGAGAGCTACAGAATTACTCCATGACTTTGTTAGACATAGCGTTCATCCCGTGAACGTTCGGCGACTGGCTGTCGCCTCAAGCCCAAGCTCATTATCACAACTCTCGAACAATTACTATCGGATTGAATAACTACAATTGTTTACTTACAGCTATAGTAGACTTTAGATTACAATGTTGCGGGATTATCCAAAATTCCAAAGGCTCCGATGTTCTTTCATCTCCGACACATATATTTTTTATGTATCTTTAAACACAAACTAGAATATCGAGCATGTTATCATTTTCCTGTGGATTCTAAAATGATCAACTGTGGTTGATAAATTAACAAATTTTAAAAATTTGTCGATTTGTACTACGAGTGCGGAGTGCGAGTAGTAACGATAGTGAACACACAATTGAATACCCAAACGACAAACTCCTGAGCATTATACTTATTTTTACATGGGTCCAAACTTTATCGATTCGATGTAGTATCCGACCGCTCTGGGTTATTCAAAATGTAGGTGGAGGAATAGAAAAGGAAAGGGGAAGACGTTTGGATATAGTGAATTTGAAGTACAATTTCATTCGCAAAATATAGCGAACCGAGAGAGAACCGTGGAAAGATTTGGTCATTTGTGCGCTTCATCTAACGCTGGAGAGAAGAAAAGAAAAAAGAAACGAGAGGGGAGAGACCAAAAGAATGAAAAATAAAATCTTTCTTCATAAAAGAAAGAAAAGATTCAATTTTGAAAAATCATCTTTAAATGTCAGAAAATACAGTTTCTTGCCTAATGACTCGACTTCCATAGGTCCACATACATCCGCATAAATAATTTCGCGAGGTTTAGTCGCCCGATTGATTTTCTCGTGAAAACTCGATCTATGAGGTTTCCCGTACGCGCAACCTTCACAGAAAAAGTTATTATCCTCTACAACTTTCATATTTAAATTCTTTAAGAACTCTTTAACATACCTGATATTTTGATGACATAGCCGTTCATGCCATAACTGTAATGTGACCGCGTTTGACTCTGCTCTATTGCTAAAATTACACACTGACGGTATGATAACTCGCATATCTACTTTATACAAATTTCCGATAACAGAACCTCTTGCTATTATTTTCTGATTTTGTGAAAATATACAATTGGTCCCTTCCTTTGAAACACAGAAATCTATGCCCCTTCTTGTAACAGATCTAATGGAAAATAGATTTCTTTTCATACCTGGTACGTACAGAACATCGTTCATTGTACATGTTACCCATTTGCCGCCCACAAAAGTCTCTACTCTGATTTTTCCTTTGCCGCACGCATCCATGAATGTGCCATCGCCGATCTCTATCTTCACCGTGTTATCGAATTCTTCGAAGACGCTAAACCATTCCCGTCGTCCTGTCATGTGATCCGTAGCTCCTGAGCCGATTATCCAAACATCAGGGTTTGCCGCTTGTATCGCTGAGGTACTTCCTAATAGACCAATTCCGCTGTGATCCCGATTTTGATTTCTAGGTTCCTGGTTGTCTCTTCTGTTACTTTTAAAACAATTTTTACTTGTGTGGCCTTTCCTTTTGCATATAAAGCATCTAAAGCAATCCTTCTTTAGATGGCCAACTTTTCCACAGTAGAAGCAGCTTGGTCCTTGTTTCTCGTTTTCACGTTTACTTGACTGCTTCTGCTGTTCCCTTTTATAATTATTACTTTTTGTTACCAGTGCCACCGATGTTTCCTGGTCGTCTTTCTTCCATCTGATTTCTCCCGTCATCAGCCTGGTACTAAGCCTGTCTAAGGTCTTCTTTTCTTCTTCCACGGAATCCCATGCACTGTGAAAATGATCAAATTTGTTTGGTAACACCGATAAAATGCGTGTTATCATCATTTTCTCGCCAATTTCACTCCCAAGGTCTTTCATCTTTGCCGCTATGAGTTCCAACTTTGATAGGTTGTACGAGACATTTTCAGATTCTTTCCATTTAAAATCGAAGAACTGCTTCTGGACCATATTTAAATTCTCATCCGACTTCATATCATATACTGTATTCAGCTTTTTCCACATTTCATGTGCTGTTGTGCAACATAAAAGAAGATCCAACGGTTTCCTTCCTACTGAGGTCACGATTAATTTTCTCGCTAACCGATCTGCTTTCAAAAATCTTTTACGAGCGATTTCTTTCTCCGCGCTGTTACGTGGATGACACAGATTCCCTTCACACACGTTGATCAGGTCGTCATCTTCCTCCAAAAGTGTACGCATAACAAAACGCCACTGGAGCCAATTTTCTTCGCCGCGTAACATCTCGATCTTCGCACTTGCTGATTCCCTTTTAGCACTATCCCTTATTTTACCAAGCACAACACTTTAACAATTTATTCACTTCACGTTGCTACCTTGCAATTTACAGCCCTGGGCCCATAACCTGTTGAGGTTATTCGATGTGTAAACAGAGAAAACATGTGGATAAATTGTAAGGCATCGTTTTCCTTTGATCCACAATCTTCTATCCACGAAATTATCACTTTTTGCAGGAAATTTTTTATACGTATTCTTATTCTGTGGCCCATAATCATTTCCGTTGGGGCCCGGGAGCATCTTCTTTTATGCCCTCGTAGTAGTGATCCCCGCCGCTTCACATTCACCGTCGTTACTTCTGAGGTGATGGGCGTGATAGGTATTGAAGGAACACTCGAACATGTTTAACAATAAATATTTATTAACAAAATATATTCGGTGAGTATACTTGGCGTAAAACTCGCGGTTATTAATTTCGGTTCGCGATTACAAGTTCGAACTCGGGTAGATACGATTCGATATGCGCTACGAGTTTGGACGATGATTGCCTGAGATGTCGAGCAACTCGGATCAGTGATTACTGCCAACTACCAACTATCAATTCGGACAGGCGTCTCGCGACTGACTTTCCGTCACGATGATGCTGGATAGGAAAAACTATGATGGGGTGTCTCTAAGGATACGAGATCATCGGATTCGTTTAGGAAAGCGTTGGTTCGGAAAGTGAGGGAAGTGGACGTCGCTGTTAATTGGCTAAATTTTGAGTTGGTGGTTGGAAAAGGATACTAACCATCCTTGAGAGAAAGATGCTAGTAGGAAGCGTCGTAGGTGAGGAAAGCAGATTTCCAGTATCTTCCTGTAGTGGGCGGTAGGTATAGGGGCTGTTAAGACAAAGACCATTTGTCCCTTTGGAGGACCTTAGCTAAATTAATCCTAAGATTTGTAGCAGGTCCTTAGGTTAACTGAAAATATTCTGTAATAATGTATAGGCATCTGGCAATCATCTTGTCCGAAAGATAGGGTCTTTGTGTAACGAGCCATGGGACAGAAACCGTTGGAAAGTTTGCTGTCGAGTGTCGCTACAATTCCTTCTGTTACTGCCCTCTTAGTACATTCCTTGGTTAGCCGTTCCACCGTCTCCTGGAGACGACTGACCTCACTCTCCAGAAAGCGCACCCTTCTCCGCAGGTATGCGCTGTCCGCGTGTTCATGTCCCTGAATCGGTCAGCTGTCCTTCTCGGTCCCTTCTCTTTCCTCCGATTCCGTCTTTATATCCTCTTTCCGCACGTCGTCGTCGCCAACGGCACTGTCGCGGATGCAGAGACGGCAGAGATCGGCGATTGTTGAGGCGACGGCGGAGGTGGTGACCACGTGCGCCGTTGGAGTTCAGCGTTAAACGCTCTCGCCCTCCGTGAGGCCAACCATGACCGGGTAATTTTCCGGTATGATCGCTTGCCGAGCGCGTTCACAACGGTCGTAGAGGAAGGACACGATGACATTTCGTCGTCGAATCTCACCCTGCCGCCGCCACCGTACCGCGAAAGCAGCCCATCCGACGAAGATCCCGGGCCGCTGATAGTTACATCCGGACCCTCTGACCTTCCCCGAGACTCCTCTGGTTGCACGTCCTCGTCACCAGACGCATGAACACGCCCGGGGGCCTGATGGTCCACCCCCGGACGGCCACGATTGCTCGATGGCGACGCAGCGGGGCTCGCTTTACAACCCGCGGCTGCACCGGTACTGAGGTATCTTTTCCCTGCGCCGTAAACGTTACTGCCTTTTTTGTCTGCCATAACCATCCTCCGCAAAATTCTCTGCACCGGATCTGCAAACTGGCGGGTGCCAAAGGCACCGACGAGCCACTTTCCCAGGGCATAGTCCTACGCCCTGAAAACCCATACCCACCTCGTGTTCCCCGAAAGTGTGGATCGCTTCACGATTTTGCGTGTCATACTTGCGCAGGGGTCATGCTAATCTTCTATGTATCGTTCCAATTTTAGTATATGTAATGCCGAAGCAAGTACTCCCCAATTTCTACCTGATGGAACAATAACCATAAGGAATGTCTCGATTTGAAGGTGTTTTAGGCCACTTAACTGCTTTAGCGGTAAATCCAGAAGCCTCGTTTTATGACCGTTCCTTAGGATTATTGCGACCCGCATAATTATATGTCGGAGATGAAAGGAAAACCGGAGCCTTCCCTTTGCAACTTTTGGGAAAGTTTTCTAATGCTTTAGCCTAGATTTTATCATAGCTGTAATTAAGCAATTGTTGTCATTTGTAATTGTTTGATATTTGTGATTGCGAAAGTGGGTTCGAGGTGACAACTGGTCGCCGAACGTAGCCACGGTCACGGGATAAACGTTTTGCCTGACGAAGGTGTGGATCGGTTATATTGTTCTCCCTAGAAATCACATAGAATTGTACTTTGGAGATGTCGATATAATGGGACACACGTTGTATTAGGAATCAAACTCCAGACAGAAACTGCCTAGCAACGGCGTTTGGATCTTTCTCGATGCTTCCAAAGAGTATACAACAAACTTTTGACAGAAACTGCCTAGCAAAGGCGATTGGAACCTTCTCGATGCCTCCAGCGAGCATATAATAAACAAATGCAGTCGTATAGCGAAAAAGATTTTCATCAGATATTCATTCGTGTGATCGCCTTGGAATCGCATCTTTTGTATTTAAAATTATTCTACGCATAGTAAAGAGTTATCCCGTTGACCGTGGATTCGTTTGAACCCAGGAACATTGTTAATAGCGTTAATTAAATTCATTATTCGTAAAACCTATTAATCGTTAATCTCATTATTCGTGAAATTTATTATTCGTAAGACATATTATTTGTTCCCCTTATTATTCGTTAAACTTATTATTCTTTAATCTAATCATTAGTTAAACTTATCGTTTGTTAATCTTATCATTCATTAAACTCATTATTCATAATATTTTGTAAAATCTTGTATATTCGCGTAAATATAATCTCTGTTTCGTAAAACAATGGCTAATTCAAACGAAGAATCGTTACGCGCCTTAAATTCTAATGATAACCCGACATATATATGCACAGTTGATGGACACCTCGACCGTAGAGAGTCACCGGACGTAACATATTCCATACTTCTAACAAAATATGGTGGTTTCCATAAAATGCATGTTAACATCTTGAAAGTTTTATTGTTTGGAGTGATGGAGTTAGACCTTTATATTTTTTAGTTGTTTCACATACTCACAATTTGTTTTTCAGAAGTGTTTTATCCATATCGATATTGTTATAGTAGTTATTGTGATAAATATGTTGCCATATGTTCTTGTAAGGTTCAGTAATCCTTAGAACAGTGTCTTCTAATTTTCTTCTTTCAACAGTATACACGTAAAAGTTGCATACGTAAGAGCATCCTGTAAGAGCTTCACATAGCACTCTTGAAAGTATTCCATATTTTGTAATTTTTAATCGAAATAAATTTTAATCGAAAGTCTGCTCCTCTAGAGAATCATACACTCATCCAACTACAATTGTTGTTAAGCTGAGGTTTCGTTTTCTTGGTTGTCTTGTGTTACGTTTTGTTTGGCCCGTTTTGGTTGTGTTGCCGTTAATTTTTGAATTCAGATTAAATTGTAGTGTTGTCTGTTATTTAATGCGATTGACAATTAAACTCCACGTTTCGGCTAACCTGCTACGCGCAGGAGTACTGGCACGGGAGAGGATTAAAGTTGGTGAAAATAAATGTTCGCTTAATCCTATTATATTATTAGACAAATATTCTTCACAAAAAAATGTTTATTCATATTTTAATTGGATATTGGCAGAATTCTCGTTGAAATTTCAAATACTCGAAGTTACTCGAATCGTTCGCAATACGTTTTCACTCTTATTAATTACAAGATTTTAATTTGATAGATTTGCAATAATTTACAAATTGACAAATGCAAACACGTCGATTAACAAGACTAACAAGAACTGGGGAACTGAGGAACTCTGAACTAAGGAATTACCTCTCTCTCTTCTATGTTGCTACGCTTATTTATATGTCGGAGATGAAAGAACACCGGAGCCTTTGGAATTTTGGATAATCCCGCAACATTGTAACCTAGAGTCTACTATAGCTGTAATTGAACAATTGTAGTTATTCAATCCGATTGTAATTGTTCGAGAATTGTGATAATGAGCTTGGGCTCGCGGTCACGGGATGAACGCTTTGTCTAACAAAGGCATGGAATAATTCTATAGCTCTCCTTAAGAAGGAAATAGTTGTAACACTCGACAGTAAACATTCCAACGGTCTCTGTTCCGTAGTTCGCTACACGCAGACCCTATTCTTCGAGTAAGATGATTGCCAGATGTCGATGCGTCTCCGCAGTACATGTTCAGCTAGCTCGAGGGCTCGTTATAAATCTTAAGGTTTAGTCAACTAAAGTCCTTCAAACAGACAAACAGTCTTTGTCCCAACTACGGGAAAATAGGGGAGACCTATTTTTCAACGAGCGGCGTCTCCCACTAGCAACTTTCCCTCGAGGGCGGCTAGCATCTTTTTCTAACCACCGATATGGAGATTGACCAATTAGCAGCAACGCCAATTTCCCTTACTTTCTGAACGAAGGCTTTTCTCGACGAATCCGATGATCTCGTGTCCTTAGACACACCCCATTATAGTTTTCCTCTGTGGCATCATCGGGACGGGAAAGGCATTCTCGCTCGCGATCTCATCGATGAAAGGAGTAACCCTTTACGACGACTGAATATTACGCGTCCGACTTAGATTTTGTGAGTACGTTCATCTATCATCCCGTCGACCGCGGATTCGTTATTGAACCTAGGATCATTGTCATTAGTTTCTCGAGTACCTAACTACCACGGTTACTTGTCCGGTTCTATAATAATCGTATTTCCGCTAGTCAATGTCTTCTCTATTGCATAACGACAACGTGTAACCCAAACGAAGATTCGTTTCACGCCCCTAACCCTAATTCTAATGTAAACCCTACATATATTTAGGTCTACCGTGGAGGGGTCGTCATGTGACGGGTTATTCCATGGGGGTTGTGAGGCTCGAATTTGGTTTCTATACAAATTGTTAAAATTTATTTACATTTCAAATTGGAACGCTCACTCGCGCTATTGGTGGTTTCAGTCTACGTTACACGCGGGATGTGACACTTGTTTACGCTGTGTCTTAATTTCTAATATTCCCTTTTGATGCTACCTGGGAAAACGCGGGTGCTGCTTATCTTCTGCTGAAGTTTCGTCTTCTTGATTATCCTGTTTACGCCGCTTATTGCATAACCTGAGGCGTCTGTCGTAAGATTAAAGTGTTTGGAAAAATCCGGATATTGCAGAATAGGTTTTGTCATTAGCGCTGTTTTTAAATTGTTGAATGCATTTTCTTGATTCTCCGACCATTTAAAGGGGATGTCTTTGTTCAATAGTTGTGTTAATGGTTTTGCAATTTTGGAGAAATTAAGTATAAATCATCTGTAGTATCCCGCTAGTCCCAAAAACTGTTTGATATTTTTCGCTTTCCTTGGTCATGGAAATTTCGATACGGCATCGATCTTCTGTGGAGCGGGTTTTACACCATCTTTACTGATTATGTGTCCCAAATAACTTTGTGTCGTAGGAACTCGCATTTATCGGGTTGCAATCGCAATTTGGCTGCATTTAGTATTTCCATTAACTCGTTAAATTTAATTTCGTGTTCGCGAGGAGATCTTGAATAAATCACTATGTCATCCAGATAGACGAATAGTTCTACTCCTTACAATCCTGATAACGCTGAGTTCATCAAGCGTTGAAATGTTGCTGGAGCATTTTGAAATCCAAGGGCCATTCTTTTGAATTGGAAGTGTCCGTATGGTGTTGAGAATGCAGTCTTGTGGGCATCCTCCTGTGTCATTCGAATCTGGCCGAAGCCTGATGCCAAATCGAATGTGGAAAAATATTTTGCACTTCATAATTGATCCAATATCTCTGTAGTGTTGGGGAGCGGATAAGCATCGCCGAACATTTTATCATTATGCTTTCGAAAATCAATAACTAGACTGCAATGTTTGTTTCCTTGCGAGTTTGGTTTCTTTGGCACAATCCATAGCGGAGAATTGTATGGAGATATCGATGGTTCTACGACATCAGTATCCAATAATTCTTGAATTTGACGATTTATCTCTTCTTGATGTACAGGTGGATAACGGTACTGTTTAATATTGATCGGTATGTCGTCCGTTGTGATTATTCGATGCTCTAGAATTTCGGTTCCTTCCAACGTATCTCCTGGGATTTGAAATCTACCTTGATTCCTCCGAATTAATTCTTCGACGATTTTTCTTTCCTCCTTGTTCAAGTGTTCAAGTCGCAATAATTCGATTATTTTGTCGAACCTATTTTCTTTTGATTTTGAAATTGCTTTGCAAGTCGTGCTAGGCGGCGAGCCGAGGTTCTCCAATTCTTTAATTAGCATTGTAGGTGTGATAAATTCGTAATCTTTCGATGTGGTATTTATTATTCTTGTATATCCTCGTCCCTTATGGTTCTTCGCACCTACATTACCAAAATAGACCCCCTTGATTGGTTCGATTTTGGGAATAAATCCCTCTTTTATCTCCGGATTTGTAATGTTAATCGAACATGGCACCGAACTTCGTTTCAGCACGATTATCTTTTTTCTTGTATCGAAGAGGATATAAATATTTCCCCACTTGATATGTTTTCGCTCGTAATCCAAACGAGCCTTGCATCCTGGGAAAAATTCGGATCGCAAGATTCCATCTTGATCGATCAGCAATGAGTCAACTATGTGAAAAATAACTTTTTTTTATATATATTTTACGTGAAGGAAATCGGCACGGACGCCAGGCCGCTTCTGATAACCGTCCCGGCTGCGATCGAGAGAGGCCCGGAAACTGCTGTGAACGTCGCAACGGAGCCTCCCCCGCTGATGGGACGGTGTGTGGCCATTGTCACATCGCGCCTCGTCGCCGGAGCCGCCGTGCCAGGCAGCCCGGTTTCCCTACCGGACTGCTTGGCGGCCCCGAGGCCAAGCGCCCAAGCCCGAACCCCATGGTGGGCGCGGCGCGCCCGGCGCACTTCGCCAACGCCACACGGAATCCCAGGCGATCACCCATCCAAGTACTATCCCTGCACGCCGCTGCTTAACTTTCGTGATCTAACGGGAACGAGTGCACTCAGCGCGGCCAGGGCGTTGGCTACTTTCACTTGAACTGGAATGCATTTAACTATGTGTACTGCTTCTCCTGCGACCAAAGCCATGTGTCCTGGAGTTTTGGTTATTGCATACGCAAATTCACCAGGTAATATAGTTGCTAGACTTAATGCATTCTCTATTATTTTCTTTTCCGAGATGCATCTTAGTGTCAATATATCCTGATAGAGTGCCGTTATTTGCCTTCTGACAGTTTCTCTACGTAAATGAATTTTGAGTGAACGTATGCGAATATATCCAAATTTTCGACTGCTGTTTTACGTTTGCGTATAAATGTATTTCCTTTAGTCGTTTCTAGGAGAAAGAGCTTGGGGTGTTCTATGGATAACAGGGTGTATCCGCACAAAGGCTGTTCTCCAGCCTTGGTTAGCATAAAGGTTATTTCTTGAGTCGTAAAGGCAAAACCCGGTAGCGTCGGGTTGCTATTGGTTTTTTTTCTTGAATTTTTGTGGCGATTCCTTCGTACAAGACGTCATATTGGTCGAACTTACATAGGAATAGTGGATGTGGCTGCCAATAGGTGTATCCATCTTCTGAATCCAAACAAGTTCCTTTATTAATAGCGCATTCATTAAACTATTCATTAGACTTATTCATTAGACTAGCACTATTCATTAAACTTATTTAACGAATAGTAAGTTTAATGAATAGTATGATTTACGAATAATAAGTTTAATGAATGCTATTAACAACGTTTTTGTGTTTAAACGAATCCACGGTCAACGGAATAACTCTTTACTAAGCGTAGACTAATCTTAGACGCAAAAATACGATTGTTGAAAATGCTCGATGTGTTACTCTCCAAGACAATCGCACGAATGCCAGCCTCGTGGAGATTTTTCTCGCTGTACGATTGCATTTGCTTTCTATACTCGTTTGGAAGCATCGAGAAAGTTCCAAACGCCGTTGCTAGGCAGTTTCTGCCTGAAGTTTGATACATACTCGTTGGAAACATCGAGAAAGTTCCAAACACCGTTGCTAGGCAGTTTCTACCTCGAGTTTGATTATTAATACAATGTATGTCCCATTGTATCGGCACCTCCGAGGCAACATCACACGTGGCTAGGCCCGCTCCCGAGGCCGCATGCCGCCACTACCACATTTCTCGGAAAACCCATACAACCACTCCAGACCTCCGTTAGGCAAAACGTCCATCCCGTGACCGTGGCTACGTTCGGCGACCAATTATCACCTCGAACCCAATCTCGCTATCACAAATCTTGAACAATTACAGCTAGGGTAAAATCTAGGCTAGAGTAGAGGATGTTCCCAAAATTTCCAAGAAAAGGCTTCGGCTTTCCTTTCATCTTCGATATATATAAAAAACGATAGGCGAATGAACAATACTTTATTCAAAAGGCGAAGTTACACTTCAATAGCAAAATACAGACTGACTTACTTACTAAAGAACTGGGATCTTTGCCTCCTCACTATGATTCATATATCTCACGGGTGGGAGTTCGGTTACTGTCTATTCTCACCGCTATCGCATGACCAGGTGTTGTATGCATATCCTGAGGTCGGCGGATTCCTGGCTTCTGGGCGACGTTACAAACTGATCGATCCCCTGATTTCTGTTACGATAATAGGGGTGGTTCAATTGAGTTTACACTAAATTAACAGGTATAAATTAATGTTTATTTCAACAACTTCGTAAAGAGATAGTTACGCTGGTGCGTATGTACAAGTTAAGTAAGCGATTGATTTAAGGGTAGAAACCCGATAAAGGTATGTTGATTATTCTAACGATGAAAAATAAGTAAAGTTCTGTGACGATGCTCTGTCGGAGGAAAGCTAGTGATAGGTGTTTCTAACCATCGGATTTGTTGATGATAATGTTGGTTAGGAGAGCGAGGATAGTAGACATTGCTTCTGACTGAAATTGAACTTCGTATAAGTTGATGGAAATTTTATTGTATAAATCCAACAGAGTGTCGGTTCAAAGTGTTACAACAGAATAATGTGTTGAGCGCTAATTTAGGAGGGTTTTTATATGGAGGTTTTAGTCCCTTTGGAGGGGCTGTTTTGTTATTATTTCGATGGCATACAGGATGTTTCGTCTACTTTATTACTGTTTCTGAGCGGGTGGCCTTTCTTGAGCGTGTGACACTTCCACCGGCATGTCGGTTGACGTCCACGGTTCGGCTAGCGAAAAAAGGAATAAATCGTAAAACTAAAGGATCGTTCAAAATTGACACTTTATACGTTCGTTCAAGTTTGTATAACGAGATTGCGATATTAATTACACTATGTTACGTAGATATTAGTCTATATTCATTATTTACCGAAACTGTAGTAAGACTGACTAAACTTCGATTTTGATGTTTTTTGCGTATGTCGTGCAAATCTATATTTTGAAAAATCTTTTCCTATCCATACAAGGACTGAAATTGCTTAATTTCCGAGATATTCGCGAAAAACTGCCGGTATCGCTTGAATGAATTCTGCCTATAGTTGTGCGTCCGTGCAACCTATGCGTAGGTTGCTACCGGATACAGTATTTTGTTCATAGTATATGTAGGTATGATAGGGGGAGATTGAAAGATTACGGGAGATTAAAAGATTACGGGAGATTGAAAGATTACGGGAGATCGAAAGATTACGGGAGATTGAAATATTATTTAACTGCCAGGTAAAGAGAGACGTCCGCTTGAACTCGCTGACTAAGCCCTCTTGTCTTCATGTAGGCATTCTCTGCAAACACACACATACATTCCTTTATGCAAAAACTGCCTAGGTCGAGTTCACCGTCAAGCCACAAAAACGCGTGTGCTCGGCAGAAACAGAATAAGCCGATGAACCACCAATCAACGAAATAAACTTGATCGTTACAATAGACAATATAGAGGAAATTTATGTCGATTTTTCCCTAACAATAAATAATGTCAATGTTTGCGTACATTTATTGTACAATTACATTATTTATATAAATGTTCTTATGCTGTACAATTACATATATGTCGAGTCAAAGTTCGAATCTGGGCCCGAGTCGTCCTCTTGGCGGAGGCTTGGGACAGGTAAGGATTCCTCACTGAAGCTATCCATTTTTTTACACTGAAGTTATTTTTATTGACACACACAAAAATGTTACCAGTTGACACAGCTCACAATGATCACACACTCGCGACATCTGTGACATCGTTCGTGGAAAAATAGGTCTCTCCTGTCTTCCTGTAACTGGGACAAAGACTGTTTATCTGTTGAAGGATTTTAGGTAACTAGATATTAGTGTTTATAACGGTCCTCGGGCTAGCCGATCACGTACTGCGAAGA
Source organism: Bombus huntii (assembly GCF_024542735.1). NCBI lineage: Eukaryota > Metazoa > Arthropoda > Insecta > Hymenoptera > Apidae > Bombus > Bombus huntii. The sequence continues at coordinate 38,853 of NW_026099323.1, forward strand.
CGCGTCGGCATCTGGTAAACATCCTGCCCGGAGAATAGGATCTGCGTGTGGCGAGCTACGGGACAGAAACCGTTGGAATGTCTACTGCCACGTGCCGCTACAAATCTTTCTTTTAAGGAGAGCTATAGGGTTACTTAATGCCTTTGTTAGACAAAGCGTTCATCCCTTGACCGCGGCTACGTTCGGCGACTAATTGTCGCCTTGAGCCCAAGCTCATTATCACAAATCTCGAACAATTACAATCGGACTGGGTGACTACAATTGTTTAATTACAGCTATGGTAGATTCTAGATTACGGTGTTAAGGAATTTTTCCGAAATATCAAGGGAAGGCTCCGATGACCTTTCATCTCCGACATATACTTTAGCCTGCCACGTGATTCTAACAACCTCGATTGAATTTATGTGCAAGTGCAAGTGCATTTTACGCAGTTTATCAATAGTTAGCGACTATCTCCACTCGAATAACTCTACCAGTGCTATACAACTCTCGGGGTGCATGCCGTGATCGCCCACTCCTTATAATAATATCAAACAATCCCATTATTTACATCTACAAATTTAAGACCGTCGCAACAGAATACCCATCCACTAGGTAAACAAAACAAAATAATACACCCGCCAAGCACGAACGCTCTGTAGATTGTTATCATCTGTTCCATTCGTGCTTTATAGACTAAACACTCATTCGTTAGATATTTAATTATTAAATTCAAATTATAAACTGAATTTCAACCACTGTCTAATAAATACTGCTCGCAAACCATCTATCATTTCTTAAATCAAATATAAGAATTGTTTATTTTATAAATTATGTTGTGTGTCTAAACACAGCCCACTCAAACATTGTATCGACCGCATGACATTGATTGTCAACAAGTCCTATAAACTAAGATCTTTCAAATTTCTTTTGTTTTTGATAGACACAACCGCTAGCCGATGAGTTATTCCGGTATATTTGGCTTGTTCCTTGTTATTATACAATTACTGCCATTTTTTACGACTGACCTCCTTTCTCGTAGTGACACGACACTATGCTATATTTAATCAAAACTCATAATTGTAGCGATAAAATACTTCCTATCAATACAATATTATTTAATACAATAATATAAAATTTAAATATCCTGGTTTAGGGCTGTTAAAGGATATAGGTTTGGGTTTATTAATTAATCGATTCACGCAGATTTGATTTTCTCCAATATATTTGATCGCCTCGTACAACACGTCTTAACACACAGAATACACTCGGTCAATTAACACGTGGTCGACTTCTAAGACAAAAGAGCGTCGTTAGAAGTCGTACCAACTTAGCTTGTAGTAACTAGCGATCATGCCAACCTAACATTTTTCAACACTCCCCTTTGATCGTAGTTCCTACAAGCCCCATAGCTTTGGTGAAATACTGAGTCTTAACCCTATTTAAGCCTTTGGTAAGGATGTCAGCGTCATTCTCAGGACTAGGTATATACGTATAATCTAATATCCCCTTCGACACGCAGTTCTTAACATAAAAGTAACGCACTTGGACGTGCTTAGAACTTTCGGCAACTACTTCATCCTTTGACCATGAAATAGCTCCGATATTATCACAGAAGATCTTGCAAGGGCGAGGGCAATATGACAATTGGCCCAACTCCCTTAACAGTAAGGAAATCCACACTGTTTCCCTTGCTGCTTCCTGCATCGTCACGAACTCCGCTTCGCACGTCGATTGAACTATGATCGGTTGTCTTTTAGACAACCAGGATATTGCACCACCAGCGAGTATGAAGACATACCCACTCCTGGATTTCCTATCTACCGTACAGCCCGCAAAATCCGAATCGCAAAACGCCTTCAAAGGTTGTCCCGTTCTTTGGTACACTAGTTTTGAGTCTTTGGTTTTCAACCGGTACTTGAATATCCCCTTCACTGCCTTCCAATCGGATACAGTTGGATTTGCACACCTTTGACTTAGTTTTCCTATTGCACACGCGACATTAGGGCAACTTACAGTGGAGACATACATTATATGCCCCACAGCTTGTTCGTATAATTTATTGTCGAATAATTTATTTAGCTAGCTGTGTCGACACTCCAACCTCATGAGTAATGTCAAACAGATCCAGCATGATCCAGATGGATAGAAATTGAGTGTCTACACCTAGCATTCTTACGTCTAATTTGTCCTTAATCCTAGTTTTGAATATTTCAATTCTTTTTCGGTAGCTCTCGAAATTGGACGATTAGATACCCGTAAGACAACAGAATGTAAATTTTCCGGACAGCCATAGTATCTATTGATAGCCGATCCCTGAAAAATATCCATTAGCCCACAAAATAAATTTATCTTTTCCATTCCGTTCTCTAAAAGTCGCCAACACAATCCTGCGATTTATTTCAGATGACTTTTGGTATGGATTGGCATTGCCAATTAGTGGAGATGAATTGAAAAATTTCATCCAGTACTCACACTTACTTGCAATTTTGGAACCAAAGCCGCGGTTTCTGGTTCTAGAAGATTGAATTTTTCTTTTGCAATTCTTGCAAATAACACTAGTCGCTATCATCGAAAATACAGCAACAAACTTCAAGATATATTAACTAAGATCACTTGCAAATACTTCATTGTTATCTCTATTTTACAATTTTTTAGTTGATACGCTTGTTATTCGGTTCAGCAACGTGTATCATTCGAGTTACAGTTGATGTACACGCAGAACGCCATATTAGACCTGATGCAATTTTCGTGAACCCATCTGCTGCTATATACGTACTGCAGCTAGTTCTCATTACGAACGCTATCGCTATAAGGTTCATTTCATATCAAGCATTCTGTGCAAAGCAACAGTAATGTGTAATGTTGCCAATATTGAATCGCTTCTTTAAGAGGAAGGCATTCGAGATAGATTGCTTTCATCTTTGATTCTGTTTGGTTTCAGTTTTCTTGGGAAGTACGCAACCGCGTGCAACATACCGTTATCTTGGGGTTGTTTTAAAACGGCTCCTAAACCATCACCATTTGCATCTGTATAAATGAATATTTCTTTGTTTTGCTCATATGTTGCTAGGGCCGGACTTGAACAGACATATTCCTTGATCCTCTGAAATGATTTCTCACATTCTTCATTGCAGATGAATTTGACATTTTTCCTTAATAAGTTATGAAGTGGTTCCAGGAGTTTGCAGGCATCTTCCATAAATTTATAATAAAAATTAATTTTCCCCATTAATTGTCTTACATTCTTTTTTGTTCTTTGGGCGTTCCAGTTCGCCCAAGTCAAGAAATGTTTTTTCGGCTTTCAGCCCTTTTTTTCTCTTTTCCAAATCGCTTTCTTCCTTCCTTTAAATTTTTTAATCCTTTTTTCTCTTTTTCTCTTTCTCTAGCTATCTGCACGATAGGCTAATCATGTCCACACATAGTTTGTTTCTACAATGTTTAATATAAAGAGAATGTCCCGCGAATGTGTACGAGAACATATGCCCAGCGAAGTGCACTGGTACCGATTCTCTAAACTGATAGATTCGAACGGACTTGAAGTGACTTGACGACTAGGCAGATAGAAAGGAGCGCGGTGTTATCGTTCGACGCTCTCTTAGAGTAGGTCGCGGGACGACCATGCAATTTCAAAAACTCGTCGTTCTGTCGATCACCCAATGCAATCCATGTCTTCATGACTTCAGCAGTGAGTGTTGGAGTAAGACGCCTTATCAGTGCATCAGTTGGCAAAACAGTTAAAAGACGCTTTATGAGAGATCCAAACATTCTGTTGATGGTGTGCATGAATATATAGGCTCCAAGACAGACGACAACGATACGAACTACAATAAGCTAAGTCTATGAAGGGAAGCTAAACGCTACGATTAAATTTTACAGATAACTCACACTTCATGGACATAACCGGAATAAGTTGCGATACGACGTAAGAGATCATATAATTAATCTAATGAGCAGTGCTAGTTAGTTAAACCATCAGTCCTCAACATTTATGCAAATTTCATGTACCCATGTTCTTGTTCGACCTGGCTTTTACATTGTTCCGAGATGATTGTTACAGTGTTCCCTCTTTTCTTTGTTTTTTTCTTTACTCTTTCCTTTGCTTGGCAGATAGATTTGATTATTATTTGATTATATAAATATAAATGCTGAAGGCTTTGCATCCTTAGACATCACTGATAGCGTTCCTACGTCCTTAGAAGTGAATAGTAGCGTTTCTACCTCTTATGATAATAGGGCTTACTACACAATGTTGATCGCCTGTTGGTCTGTTGGATCCTCTTGTATTATTCTTTTATTTTATTATTGCTTAGTTCGTGCCTTTCGGCTTTGAATGAACTTTCGGTTTTACATCTCTTACATCTCTTTTCCACTCTATTCCATTGCACTACCTTGCTAATTTTACCTCTAAAAACTAAAAGTAGAAACTACAAATTAGCAACTAATGACTAAAAAACTATTGCAACTTTGGTCTTTAGCCTCCTTGCTGTGCATCCTTCCTGTCGTTTGCCCTTCTCTTCTCTATTATTGCCTTCAGTTCTGTTAAACCTTCTCCAGTCTCATTTAGCGTTTTTCCTATGTCCTTTGGTCCTCCCGTTATTTCACATTCTTCTATTACATGCCTCAGGTCTTCTTTCCTTCTACATAGTCTGCATCTTTATCTCCCTCTTCTTTCTAGTATTCCCGTGCTTTGATCTCGTTTCCGCATCTGAATCTTGCCAGTATTTTTCTGTCCTTCCACTTCATCCTCCCTTCTAAGTATTTTGGTAATTTTTCATTGGTTATGTTTCTGTAGTGTATATTATACTTGGAATCCTTTATCCTTTTCTCCCTCTCTTCTGCTTCTTCCTTTCTTCTTTCTTCTATAATTTGGTCTGCTGTCATCTTTTCTTATTCCTCTCCTGTTTCTATCTGTATCCTTCCCATTCTCACATCTTCTAGTCCCTTCTTTCTCTTTCTTGTTCTTTTCCCTTCATGGCCATGAGGTGGGATGTCGTGATAGGTGCGGAAGAAATACTCAGATGTATTCAACAATCAATATTTATTAACAGTAATATTCGATGAGTACACTTGTACTAATCCCCATTTTCCTCATTTTCTCCTCCAGTTTCTCTCTGTTTAGTCTGTCGACCGCCGCTCTTAGGCAGGTATATAATTACCCTCTTTCTTCACCTATGAGATGGATAGGTCGTGATAGGTACTGAAGGAACATTTGGATATGTTTAACAACCAAGATATTTATTCACACTTATGAGGTGACAGTCCGTGAAGGTGACCGTCCGTGAAGGTGCCCGCAAGAAAATACCCTTGATTTTCAACAATAACGTTTATTAGACTCTTAACAATTAACAACAAATAACGTTTAACCACGGTTAACGTTTAGCAACAATTAATAACAAGTAACGATTAAAACTAAACTCTCAAGAGTAGTTTTAACGACTCGTTTCTCTAATTGTGTTTGCTTCTCTTAACCTTTCGCACTTCGCGGCTCGGGGCAAAATGAATCTTTTTGGTTCAAAACCAAACAGATTCTTTCCTTTGTTGCCCCTCGATATCCCCACTACGCGCGCGTTTATCAGAAGTCCGCGACGGTTGCCACGTATGCATTCTACCGAATATTTGGGGAAAAAGTCGTAGGGATATCGATGGTACATTAGGCCTGTCGGCCTTACGCTTTGAAGGTATAGCGCTTTGTGCCGCGAAGCCGTTGGAAATTTCCGTGGTCGAGTGTCGCCACATCTAGCTGCTTGTCTGTGATGTGGTTTATTACATAAACCGTATCGGTCACTTCTCTTCCTTTTCTGAATCCGAATTGGCTCTCTCCGTTTCTTTTCAATCTCTGCCTTCAGTCGTTCGTCCAGTATCCCTGCATGGTAGTGAGTGGTACCATCCGCTTGATGCTCCGATCGAACGGTAGCCGTCTGTATGATGCGTCTGCGCCGGGTTGGACCTTGATGATTCTGCCCAGTGGCCATTGCATTGGGGGAACGTTGTCTTCTCTGAGAATGACGATGGCGCCTTCTCGTATGTCGTGACTGCCCTTACTCCATTTGTTTCGGATGTTCAGCTCGTTCAGATACTCTCGATGCCAGTGGCGCCAGAAATGTTTGAGTTTTTGAATATGTTGCCAGCTGGAGAGACGATTGGATGGAGTGTCCCTGAAATCTCGTTCTCGGAAACTTGTTAATGAATCACCGAAGTGACCGGGAGTAAGGACAAGAAGATCGTTTTGGTCTGATGATATTGGAGTCAGCGGACGGGAGTTGAGGATAGACTCGATTTCAATGATGAGTGTGTTGAAGTTTTCAAATGTTAAGAGCTCGTTACCTACGATACGTCTGAGATGTGGTTTGAAGGATTTCACTGCAGCCTCCCACAACCCGCCGAAGTGATGTGAGTTGGGAGGAATGAAGCGCCATTCGATCCGTCGGTCGGTTAAAAAGGACTGAACCTTTACCTTATGATCGTCGGACTGCAGAAGGTTTCAGAGCTCTCGTAATTCGTTGTTGGCGCCAACGAAGTTGGTACCGTTGTGTAAATAGAGTAGTAAATCGGCCGATTTGAAAGCCTCGTCTCCGATGCAAGGAGGTAATTTTGTCTGTGTTCTCCATTGGTATAGTAGATTGTGAAGACAATGCAATAAACGAGCTTACCTCGTGGTTGTGAGTTTAAATGTTACTCGTCACCGTGTGTGTCTCGTTTGACGTGTAAGACGTGTTCTTGCGGAAGTTGACCCTCTAGTTGTTGGCGCGAGGCTGCGTGGTTGCGTTCTTCAACCACCGGGTTATGCCTCTTCAAAAAACTGATGAACTCTGGCGTTACTGACTTCGCTGGAGTGGTAACGCTTCTGCTGCTGTTTGTGTTGGATTCACGTGGCACTGTATGGCAGTGGGTGTCACTGGCGTGCACTTTTCACTTGACACGTGATCCGGTTCGAAGGACCAAAATGATTCGACCGGTTACGTGTTCACACTTTTCACTTGCCACTGAATCCGGCTCAAGGGACCAAAATGTTACGATCGTTCGCGGAGAGACGCGGTCGCTAGGAAAACGCGTCAGCGAGAGGCGTAAATTCTCGCTACGATTCGGTTACTCGACGCCGCGAAATAGTCGTTCCCCTGTTTCGATTAAGATAATAGAGATGGTTCAATGAATGTAACACTGTATAATAAGTTATAAATCACAATTTATTCCAACAACTTTGTAAGGAAGATAGTTACGCTGGTGCGTATGTATAAGATAAGTGAGTGGCTGCTCTACGGGTGTAAGCCCGGTCAAAAGATGTTGACTGTTTGAAAGATGGAAAATCAGTGCAGTTCGGTGACGATGCTGTGGTGGAGGAAAGCTAAGGATGGGTGTGTCTAGCTCACGGGACCATCGGATTTGTTGATGACGATTTTGGCTAAGAGAGTGAGGGAAATAGGCTTCGTTGTTAATTGGTTATTTACTATGGTGGTGGGTGAAGAAGGATGCTAACCGCCCTCGAGATAAATTCCTGAGATTTACGGAGGGCACTTGAGACTATTGAGGGTACGCAGTAAGGATCCGAAGACATCTGGCTGCCATCTTGCCCGAGGTGTGTGGCCTGGTTTACAGTGTTGTCCGACGCAACATCTTCTCTCTCCTCCGTTATTTTCTCTTCCTCTCTATGCCCCGTTTTTCTGCCCTCTTTGTGCTCTGTCCCTTCTAAAATTTCCATAAAGTGATTTTTCCACTCTTCTTCGCTTATATCCTCATCTATACCATCTCTACTTCTTCTGTATTTATTTATATATTTCCACGCTTCTTGTTCTGTTTTGATCCTCTTTATTTTCTACATTCCTTCTTCTTCGTGTCTTTCCTTTTTTTGTTTACACCACTGCTTGAATGGCTTTTTTCCTCTGTGAGCGCTTCTCTGCTGCATTTTCCTTTCATAAACTTTGTCATCTTCATTCTCATCTCTCTTTTCCTTTCTTTTCACTCCTTGTCGTACCACACTTTCTCCCCCATGCCCCATTTCCTTATCTTCACTTTCTGCTTAGGCATTGCTTCATTTATCTTCTTTTTGATTTCAGTCCACATTTCTTCTACTGTTCTTCCCTTGGAGGTCCAGCCTTTACATTCCTCCAGGTATTTTTCCACACTTTAGTTTGTTCATTCCCTTTTCTCCTTCTCTTCTTCTTTCTTTTCCTCACTTTTTGTAATTCCGGCCCCCTATTTCTATTTCTAACGGCATGTGGTCCGACCCTGTTCTTTTTCCTACTTTCATGTCGATTATTTCTTCTGTCGTCTCCTGATTTCCAATCACATAATCTATTACTGAGTTTCCTCCCTCCCCATATATGTCCACTCCTCCCCTTCTTTATCTCTTCCAGTGATTATCATCCAGCTTCTCTCTTCCAGGTACTTTAGCAGAGTTGCATGCCCAAGTACTTTTCTAGTACTGTTCTATCATTGATCCACGTAGGGCAGTGGTACAACGCATGCTCCGCATCATTTTCTTCAGCATTATAATCCCAGCATCTTGAGTGGGCCTCCTTATTAATAGCCTTACGATATACGTTAAATATTCCATGTCCACTCAAGTTCTACATGGTAAAGTCTTCAATATTCCTTCTGTACTTCTTTTAAAAATACAAGCGTCATTTATAAGTCTCCTTGTCCAATTATCCTCCCTGTAATATCTCCATTCTTCTCTCCACTTTTTCTCCATACGTTCTTCCACTGTCCTAATCCTTTCTATAAAAATTGAGGCGGTTCCTGACCTAGAACGGGTGTTATATCGCTCCTGTTATTCTACCCTTCTTATCTCATAGTTTTCCGCCTGCAGCTGTGTTTTAAAATATATCGATATAGTGCCCGTAAGCATACACAGTGCTGACACGTGTTGCTTGCTGTCTCCCGGTTCCAGCAATTCTGTTGTCGTTATTTTTAAAGATCAAACTACGTTACGTTTTGTTTCTTTCGTCGTGAGTGCTTGTTGTTTTCTTGGTAGTTTTGTATTTTTATTTTGTTTACCCGGAGTTTGTAAATAAAGTCCCGCGGGGCCTTGTTTACTTCTGCGATCACGAATCTTCGTGTAGTATTCAGGCCATGCCAAGTCGTAAATACGAACAACGTCTTCCTCTAATATCTTCCTCTAGCGTTGACTTGCTAAGAGTATTTTTATTTGCATATTGTTTCAAAAAATTTACCAATATCACGTTATTTAAACACCTATGGACCATATGCAGTTACCATTACTTCGCATCAATCAGTATAAACGTTATTTTGAAGTACTATTATATCATGTGTCACTGCATAAATCTTCTGATTTTGCTTCAGCATTTCTGTTGTATACAATAGTATTGGTGTGCTGTTTTAATCGAGATTTTAGTTCACATGGAACCTAAATCACAAGAATAATAAAAAAAGAAAAATGTTACTTGCTTCCGGATACGACGAAATAAACCACTACTTTTATGGCGTTTACGGGCCCAAATTGGAAAATATGGACGAATTTTGGATCTATGTTATTATCGTTTTTGGCTGAACCTTGCTTTAGGGCAAAACCAAAAATTAATCACTTTTTTGCAATCTATCAGTTTTCAAAACGGGGAAATGTAAAATTATGTAAAATTTGTGTGGTATTTTACACTTTATTTTAGCAATAAATTGGATTCTGGATCTTTCAATGAGTACAGTTTATGGAGCCACTGACTGCGCGTGGATGGTAATCATTTTGACCTATTGAGTCAAACGTGTTTGATTACATGTATTTTGTATACATGTATTTGGTTACATGTATTTGGTTTTTCATTCTGACGACTCAAGGACACTTGTATACAGCAAACCCGGATTAGTTCGATTACTTTTTTTAAAAAAAGGCTGTAATATTACTGTTTTTTCATACTCTTTTTTTGTTTTCGGCAAATTGAAGTGTTGCATAAGTAATCTATGAATTGAAATATTTATTCCTTTTTTTAATAAAAATCATTAATATTGCAAGTGCCTGGTCTTATCCGTATGTTCAGGTTAGAGAGTTCTCCCATTACTGGTGAGATCCACCTTGAAGAACGGTAAAACCTGTTGCTACTTGATGCGACCGGTACACAGGTGCTGAACCTTCTTTGGAACATGTACCCACCAACTATTTCTAATTTTCCATTCATCTTAAAAAAGTGGCAAATCCGAAAAATCGGATGTCCACCCTTAGGAACTCGCTTTTCAACATCGTTTCAATCATCGATCTGTAATAGAACTTTATTAAGTAAACTTATTTAAGTATTTTTCTACAAGTCTGTGCATGCATCCTCCTTTTTTCCCAGAGCTGCCTTTATGCTCTAAAGAAACTTGGTTACATTAAGTTGAATCTCGAGACAGTTCAGTAAAAGTTCGCGTGAACGGCGCATTGCAACAATATCAGTGTCAAGGCCTGTAGGTAACAGTTTTTCCAATGCGTTCAAAGAATTCATTTGCGTTTTTTCACCACTGCGTTGTTTTTTCGCTCTCTTTTTATCGTATTATGCACCTTTTCGCAGTTATCGAATGTTTCCTGTATTTATTTTCAGGTTGACGCTAGACGGCCAATTGTGTTAGTACGAACTAATTTTTTGCGAATATAATATACTCAATGTAACATGTATGCATACTCAGGAAATAGAATTCATTTAGAGACCAGCTAAGGATGGGGACAAAGATGAGGATTGTGCGAATTTTTATGGCGACGTCAACTCATTGAATGATATAATGGACATAAGCTCATTTGGCGCCAAAGAGAAATGTAAAATACTCTGAAGATGTTTTGCTTTGCATAGTCATATGGTATGCGTCATTGGATTCCGTAATTTCAAACTTGGATTTGTGGATTCCACACATTGAAAACTACAAAATTGCAGATAAAAAAGACAATGATTTTTAGTTCCCTACAGTAAAGTTCAACCCCATTTTTTAATATAATTGCCAGTTCTAATGCATAACTGACAGAGCAAGATCGCTACTTTGGAGTATGTTGCTATAAACAATATATTAAACTTTAATATTATATCCAAAATAAAATGTTTAACTCAGTAATGAAAAATATATAAAATAGCACGATATTGATCGAAGGGCTGCTCTGAAAAGATATAGGTTTGCTTTATCTCTAAGAGTCCAGGATTGCACGTTATTATTTTGTGATAGACGCTCTTGAGTTTGCAATCCTTCAATCATCCGCCTATAATAAGTGTACAATAACGATTATTCTATTTCCTAAAATAATATCAATTACTCATTCATTTTTTATGTTTATAATACACTACGCATGCTATTTGTATAATTAATTTGTTATTACTTCATGCAACCGCTTGCGCCCACCTTGCAGCGGTCGGCGAGAACTCTAACCCACACTTAAACCTAATAAATGATGATATTCTCTTTTTATTGAGCTGGTATATAAGTTATAGTAGATAAGTTATAGCAGGCATATGCTGCACATCGTATATGTAGTTATCGTTATCGTATATGTTGTGCCATTATTTTAAGCCTTTGCTCGCCTTACTCTCGTTTATAAACAAAAGGTAACCTACAACTAATACTGACGTTCCCATTGCCAAATAGGCATAACTGTAGTCAAATATACATTGTAGCGATACCGGCATTTTTTACGAATATCTCAATAAGGCCGATCCCCGGTTATATAGTCAGGCCGGAAAATATTCGGACACTAGAACAACTTTGATTTCTCTGCCCTGTACTTGAAATAAATACGGAAAAAACAACAAAAACATTTTGCAGTATACTGAACTATATTGCATAGGTCTCGAAGTAAAAAACTTTTGATTTAAAAGAAAGCGTTTTTTAAATATAAGAAGTGTTGAAAAATGTGAATTTTGGTGTTATAAAAATATCTGAACATTTTATAAATTAATGTTAGAAAAACTAATATGGCAATACTATTTTTCATAAAAGTCCAATATTTTGTCCGATACCCCTTTTGTTCAATAATGTGTTAGTAGACGATTTTCCAGATGTTGAAGATTATTTTTTATTAATAATCGATACTGTAATTTATTTCTCTATTAAATGAACTTTCTTCAGTGTTTATTGTTATACTTTTGTATGATTGTATTTTTTACTAATTGTGCGACGTAGTTTATTCTATAGGGACGGTCGTGCTTCTGTGAAACACTCGTTATCTTAGTTTGATATCTTAAATCTGTAATGCATTGGAGCATTCTCGTAAATTTTGAATTCACTTTCCGTCGATCTCCAGAAGAATGGAACGTTTCTTCAAGTTCGCTGTTCATTTTATTTCAGGAATCGTAATTAATGGATTGCGCTTTATTTCGCGAACGATACGAATATCTTGCCGCAGCGTCATTTTGCGTTTTCTACCCGTTCTTGGCACATCTTCAGCGAAACATCTCTCTTTGACTGAATCACATGGCATTCTTTTTTTTTCTAAGCTAGAAAAATTTACGGAATGTCCAGCTGAACAAATTGTAAACTACAAATTATTTATTATTTATTATTGCTTAGTCCGCGCCTTTCGGCTTTGGACGAACTTTCGGTTTTACATCCCTTATACCTATTTCGCTTCTTATATATCTACCTCCCCTCTTATCCATTCTATTATATTGCACTCCCTTAATTATTCTATCTCTAAAAACTAAAAAACTAGAAAAAACTAAAAACTAATGACTAAAAAACTATTGCAACTTTGCGCTTTTGCCTCCTTGCTGTGCTTCCTTCTTGTCGTTCCGCCCCTTCTTGTATTACCCTTCTCCTCTCTATTATTGCTTTTAGTTCTGTTAGTCCTTCTCTAGTCTCATTTAGTGTTTTTTCTATGTCCTCCCGTTATGTCACATTCTTCTGTTACATGTTTCAGGTCTTCTTCTTTCCTTTTACATAGTTTGCATCTTTTTTCTCCTTCTTCTTTCCAGTATTCCTTTGCTTTCCACATCTGAATCTTGCTAATATTCTTCTGTCCTTCCACTTCATCCTCCCTTCTGAGTATTTTGGTGATACTTCTTTGGCGATTGTTCTGTAATGTATGTTATATTTGGATTTCTTTATCCTTTCCCCCCTCTCTTCTACTTCTCTCTTTCTTCTTTCCTCTATAACTTGGTCTGCTATCATCCTTTCTTGCTCTTCTCTTGCTTCCATCTGGGTCCCTCCATTTCTCACCTCTTCTGGTCCCTTCTTTCTCTTTCTTGCTCTTTTCTCTTCTTGGCCATTTCCCCAGTTTCTCTCTCTTTCCTTTATGCACTCCTTTACTAGTTCCTTTTTTGATACTAAGGCTTTCTCGTCATACCTTGCTGCTCTTTTTAATGCTTTTTCTTTGATTTATGTTAGCTTGCATTCTTCTATCAATATATAGTGATAGAATTTGGTGTTGTCATATCTAAACCTAAGATCAATTTCACATATCTTCTTTGTATTCTATCCAGTCTTTCTTCCATATTCCAGCCCCATACCAAACCGAAAGTCCTCAAACTACAAATTAAATAATAAAAAAAGCATCTTTCTGACTCCCATTTTCGAGAGCTTATATTTTCCAGGCATTGCAGACAAGGAATATCCTTTTTTTCTTCGCTGAGAGATCCTCAATCTCCATAGTTCTCTTAGTTCTCTACTGCTTACCATAACCAATAAAATATTACCGTTATTATTCCAAGGTAGATTATAAATACCGATAAAAGTAGCGCAAGTGTTCTAATATATTTAAAAAACAGTTTCACAATAAATATTGCAATAGTTCTTTACAAAAAACCAATAATTATGCAATCGTTGACTTATCTTCCGACGATGGAACTCGTTCTTTCTACATTTTTGACTTGTATGAGTATGAGAATTTTTTGCCAAAACAAATGATATATATATGTCGGAGATGGAAGAACACCGGAGCCTTTGGAATTTTGGATAATCCCGCAACATTGTAACCTAGAGTCTACTATAGCTGTAATTGAACAATTGTAGTTATTCAATCCAATTGTAATTGTTCGAGAGTTGTGATAATGAGCTTGGGCTCGAGGCGACAGTCAGTCGCCGAACGTAGCCGCGGTCACGGGATGAACGCTTTGTCTAACAAAAGTATGGAGTAATTCTATAGCTCTCCTTAAAAGAAATATTCGTGGCGACACGCGACAGTAAACATTCCAACGGTTTCTGTCCCGTAGCTCGCCACACGCAGACCCTATTCTTCGAGTAAGATGATTGCCAGATGTCGATGCGTCTCCGCAGTACATGTTCGGCTAGCTCGAGGACCCGTTATAAATCTTAAGATTTAGTCAACTAAAGTCCTTCAAACAGACAAACAGCCTTTGTCCCAACTACGGGAAAATAGGGGAGACTTATTTTTCAACGAGCGGCGTCTCCCACTAGCAACTTTCCCTCGAGGGCGGCTAGCATCTTTTTCTAACCACCGATATGGAGATTGACCAGTTAGCAGCAACGCCAATTTCCCTTACTTTCTGAACGAAGGCTTTTCTCGACGAATCCGATGATCTCGTATCCTTAGACACACCCCATTATAGTTTTCCTCTGTGGCATCATCGGGACGGGAAAGGCATTCTCGCTCGCGATCTCATTGATGAAAGGAGTAACCCTTTACGACCAGTGAACATTACGCGTCCGACTTAGATTTTGTGAGTACGTTCATCTATCATCCCGTCGATTGCGGATTCGTTATTGAACCTAGGATCATTGTCATTAGTTTCTCGAGTACCTAACTACCACGGTTACTTGTCCGGTTCTATAATAATCGTATTTGCACTAGTCAATGTCTTCTCTATTGCATAACGACAACGTGTAACCCAAACGAAGATTCGTTTCACGCCCCTAACCCTAATTCTAATGTAAACCCGACATATAGTATCGTTCAATTACTGATTACATTGATATAAACTATCTTATACTTTTATTTGCGATATTTTATACATAAAAATATTTCTTGCATCGTATCGTACAATTTTAAATTACTCTCAGTGTTATAAAGAATTCTGTATGATAGTTATGTAATTATTTCATTCTGATCGGTTGTAATTAATTGTAGATGATTCTCATATATAAAAGCACTGACACAACAGATGATGTATAGAGGTTGTGTTGCTTTAAACAAGAGACATCCTACTTTTTTACATTGGTTACTTGTATTTTCCATTTTTTCCAGTAATATTATTATTCGTTATAGTGCAACCTGACACTACATTTGATACAGACTACATCATGACGCATGTTAAGGACTCCAAGGGGAAATGCTAACATGTTCTACAAGGGGAAATGTTACATATATTTTATAAATTATATATATTATGCTAAACGCACTGGGAAGATCGCTGTCATATGTTGTAGAATATTATATGATTAATATTATATGAAATTTATGGAGGGAAACATAATAGAATCTTGTTATATCTCTTATTAATTGCTCTTGACGTGTTTTGATAGCAGAGTAATAAAGTACAAGTCTACTCAATATTTTATTGTTTTATTCCTTAATGAATTTTGGAAATAGGTCTTCCTTCATTTGTTAGTAGAAATGGAAAGATAACAGTATAATTGCTTAGAAGTTCTACGAAATATAACACAAACAAGAGCAGAGAGCAATCGCTTTGCCAAAAATTTATTTGCTAAAATAGTAGATTTTGCGATAAACCGTTCAACGTATTTTGCAGCGATATAACATTTGCAACACTGCAACGTTAGATATCATTCACGTCTCAACGTAAAGAACAATGTATAGAATTCATAAAGATACGTGCACAGTATACAATGCAGGAAACATTAAAGAAAAATTGTACTTAGCGATGAAAAAGCAATCCGTCTAGATGGACGGAATTGTAGAATATGCAAGAAGTTTCTAGCCAACAATGTACTATATATTATGTTGTAATTTGTCGTATATCAACATATGTTGGAAAATCTATAACAAATCTAAAGATATTGATATTGGTCGAGAACTTTATGCAGATTGACCAATGACACAGCAACGTGTTTTGAACTTGCAATATCTATTTATACGATGAGGAATTTGAATAGTTTGAAGAACTCGTACTCAGAGTAATCAGGCAATAAAAATAAATGGTGCAGTACAAAACGATCATTAGTAAAAGAAAACGAAGAAAACATAAAAGTGAAAAGATTAGAAACGATAAACTTGCGTTTTGAAGTTTGAGACGGAAACGGGAAGAAGATGCATGTGATATTATATGTGAAATCAGATGACCACGTGAACAGAACACGCGAAGGAAATGGATTCAATTATTGCTGTCAGATATACAATGCAGTACACATCAATTTTCTAATCATGAAGAGGAGATTTTCATTATTTCACAAACGAATACATTTGTATACTTGGAATCTAGAATTGTGCTTTATCTGTAAAATATATGTCCAGAATTTTAACATATTTCTCTTGATACAAGGATTGTGCAATGTAATATAGTAACAACAATAAGAAATAATATCAAGTTTCAATTTGGATAAATGAGCAAATGAAACATTTGCTTGCCTAATACTTACAAATAAAGCTATACGCAATGAGATCGCAATCAATGGAAAAAGGTTGTAAGATGCAAAAGCTTCTGGAAGAAAGTTGATGAACATCTCAAAAACATTCGAATATTGGATATCTTAAACATGTCCGCACATTTATCGAGAAGTAGGTTGTTCATGACACATTTTCTATAGACGTATTTGCATTTTGTTGCATAGAAAAATGCAATTCGCATAATTTGATCTCCAGTTACTAAACACGAGCACAAAATTTCACCGCTATGGTTACAAACAACACACTCCGTAATTTCTCCATACAATAATCTTTGTACCGTTGGAAACTAACTATAATAATATTATAGGTGACAATACAATCAATACGATACAGTGCAGCGGATGCAGTGGATGCTTTGTCAACAGCTATGTTTCTCACCAAAACACAGATGTCGAATTCATTCAAATTTTATAGCAAATGTCAGTATTATTTCAGAAATAATATAAATAATAAAAATAAAAAGTAAATAGTTTTTAAAAGTTTATAATTGAATAATAGAAGTATCTAATGCTTCTTTCTTCTCGGGCTTCTGACGACAGTTTTATTCACAAATCCTTCGAGATTTGCAAATATGAAATTACTGCATTCAAGACTGTCAGTAGACAACATGCAAAGAAAATCTTGAAGACAAACAATCAAAAAAAAAAAAAAAATTGACACAGTCAACACAAATAAAAAGATCATTTAAGTGAAAACATATTTAGCATTTTCACTCAAGGATGAAATCCTTATATAAAAACTACAACTCTGCTTATAAGTGCAATTTCAGCTTGGATTTAAGGATCCTGTAAAATATCCTTTCTAACATCCGAGTCTATTGAAACAATCGCCTCATAAAAACTTCCTTATAATATATGGAGCATATTATCCTGAACATCGAGAAGCTTTTTGTCAAGTGTTCTACCAATTTCTTAAACTCAACTCAGTTTGTGAAACTACTTAAGCAAATGTTGCATCGCATTACGCTAGTAAATTTAGATGCCCAAAATTTTATCTATATGAACGTTTGCTGAACTCGATGTATTTATTACCGTTATGAAACATTTGCACGCTTTAATAGGAATACTCTTGAGATGACGATGCGTAAAGAAAAATGTATCAGAATTTCTTCAATCTCTTTAATGACCGAATGGCGAATACGTATTGAAGTCGTGTACAAGTATCCGCAAAAGTGACGACACGTTCAGACAAGATTGCTCGTTAGGAATCAGTGCAAAAAATGAGTCTCTAAGTAGATAGAAAAAGAAGAGGGAACAGATAGAACACAAATATCACAGTCATCCGTGTTGCGTGACGATTAACTATACCGTCCTTGAAGAATATTGTAACAGATTCCGGTGTATTTGACAATATTATATTTCGTTGTATACTATTTCATCGATCACTTATTTCCATCAGAACAGACAGAAGAACAGATACTTATCGTGATCTTAACTTCAGAAAGGAGGAACTTCCTGTGATATAAATTCGGAGCAGGAACATATATGAACCTGTGTCATGACTTCTCCATTGTTAAATTAAACGTTGTTTAATCTAAACGAAATTTATATTCGAAAACGTGACAAGTAAGAGAATGATGAAACAAAACGCAATTTTCAGAAAAAAATTTAATTAATTTAAGCAGTGAATAGAATTAGTAATGATATAGTGCTATAAACAGTCATAGATATATCAGTTTAATATATGGAAGATAAGAAAAGCATGTTAGTCGCATTGAACGGAGAGATCCTTTCAACGTGATAATGTTCGATACACTTAAATTTACTGAAACTATTATCTTTTTGAAAATATTCAAACCTTGATTTGTTTCGCAAATTTAACAGATCTGAGTATTACGGAAAGTGTTCGGATAGATTTAGTCAGAAGTGTTTTCACAAAAGGAAGTCAATCATTTCAAGCAGTAAGATTAAATTCAATTATGAAGTTCTAGGAAAATAATATAATTTAGCAGAAAGATATTCGAAAACTAAGTATATAATCGAAATATAATAAATATCTTACAAGGGAACTAAAACATGAAATATTATAAATAGCGAATAATATATTCGTTCTACAACACATATTAAATAACGTTTCATATAATTTTGTTACCTCCGGCTTACATTCTATTTATATTTTCCTCTATAATTTTCACAACGTATTTATGAGTTAAATATATTCTCATAATCTATGTTCTACTAGCGATTTTCTATATGTTCAATGAGGTGTGCAATATAGAAGATGTATAGAAAATATATGTTTTATTTTTCTACAGCTACAAATTAGAATATCGAGCATGTTATCTCTTTCCTACGGATTGCAAATTGATAAATTGTAATTAATGAATTGATAAATCGATAAATTGTAAAAGCATCACGACTAATTTCACCAGTCTAGCACTTGTTCAAGATTTGTCAACCTTCGAACGAGCAAACGCAGATGAACTGTTACAGTAGGGAACACGCGATAATGCCCGAGCGAGATACACCCGAGCTTTATATTTAGTTTTATTGTGGATCCGATCTTCATCGGTCCTATTTATATAGATCTCGATTGTTCTGGATTACCTGGAACGTAGTGTAACGTCCATACAGGTTACTGTGTCTGTTATTGATAACGTCGTTCCCCAAAGGCTGGTCATGTGTTCAAGAGTACTATGTGCGAACGTGTTCTTGAGCATTTCGGCAAACTTTTATGACCGTTGCTCGCGAATACTGGTAGTTCACGTTTTCAGACTCCACGAATTTTATCCTACGTATCTAGATAATCTGACTAAACTCGTGTCATAATGATATAATAAGAAATGTGAGAAAACTCAGTAATTCAGTATCAGATGAATGATGTTAAAAGGTGATCATTCGGGTTTTTTATTTATTACGGAACGTCATGAAGGAATGGGAAAGAAGAGATGCATGTATGAAAATTATAACTAAACGGAAGTATTCTTCTCCGGAATAATCAGTTTTTATTACTTTAGAAATAAACGTCTTATTTTTTAATATATACACAAAATGTCTTTTATATATGTCGGAGATGAAAGGACATCGAAGCACCCCCTTTGGAACTTCGGGAAAATCCCCTAACACCGTAATCTAGATTATATCATAGTCGTAATTAAACAATTGTCGTTTTTCGATCCGATTGTATTTGTTCGTGATTTGTGATAATGAGCTTGGCTCGATGCGACAGCCAGTCGCCGAACGTAGCCGCGGTCACGGGATGTACACTTTGTCTAACAAAGGTACGGAGTAATTCTATAGCTCTCCTTATGATGGATACCAGATGCCGACACGTCTCCACAGTACGTGATCAGCTAGCCCGAGGGCCGTTATAAACACTAAGATCTAGTTATCTAAAGTCCTTCAAACAGACAAACAGTCTTTGCCCAAACTACGGGAAGATAGGGGAGACCTATTTTTTCAACGAACGACGTCTCCCACTAGGAACTTTCCCTCGAGGGCGGCTAGCATCGTTTTCTAACCACCGATGTGGAGATTGACCAATTAGCAGCAACGCTAATTTTCCTTACTTTCCGAACGAAGGCTATCCCCGACGAATCCGATGATCTCGTGTCCTTAGACACACCCCATCATAATTTTTCCTCAGTGGCATCGTTGGGACGGAAAGCCATTCTCTCTCGCGATCTCATCGACGAAAAGAGTAACCCCTTACGACCAGTGAATATTACGCGTCCGACTTAGATTTTGTGAGCACGTTCATCTATCATTCCGTCGACCGCGGATTCGTTATTGAACCTAGGATTATTGTCATTAGTTTCTCGAGTATCTAATTATCACGGTTACTTGTCCGGTTCTATGATAATCGTATTTGCACTAGTCGTATTTGCACTTCTCTATTGCATAACGACAACGTGTAACCCAAACGAAGATTCGTTTCACGCCCCTAACCCTAATTCTTAATGTAAACCCGACATATACATATATCCAATTTATTTGATTTAATTTATATCTTGGGAAATAATAATGTAAAAAGAATTCGGCTTCGTCAAAAATGTACTCCGTCTGCACCATTCGATTTTTCCTATCTATTGCACAATAAATTTGACAAATTAAAGTTGAAATATCTCTTAAACCGCTTTTATATAGGGATTTTTATCCATTAACTACCGCATAAAAATTATTATATTAACATATTGTATGTTATATATTAATATATAATGTGTAATAATTAGTAGATATCTTAATGTATACATATTTTTAATTTTTTTATTGTTACTGAAGTTACAGTTATTGAAGTGTGCTATTCATTAAATGTGTTCAGGGAAAGTTCGGTCACCGAGATCACGCTGTTGAACAGTTTGCGAACAATCATTGGATATATGGAAGGAATTACGGTTTAGGACCTCGATGGCCAAATTTTTATGTCCTCTGTTTGGAACCAACTCTATTCTATTCGCGAACAAAGATTCACGATGGAAGTATCCATCAGAGAGGTTGTCCTCTGCAACTTTACATTGTGAACAGTCCTTGAAGCTGTTTGCGAAGTAACAGCAAGCAAAAGAGTTCTATTCGAAAACCAATTGGGGGGCAATTTACGAAGTTCAGTGTTTGGCCAGCGGGCACTGATCTTTAGACGAGCGCTTTACTCCAATGGTATCTCGTAAGATCGAGAGTGGATAGCGATCGTGGGCGTGTAGAAATTTACAGGTTACTATCTTTAAAGAGATTTATCAAAGAACAGAAATATCAAATAACAATATTTGTACAAGGAATATAGTAATATTAATAGAATAGCTAAAATGGCAATCATTTTAATCATAATAATATACTATAATGATGGAAGCTAGAACAAAAAAGTTTATAATATTATGAAAGGCTTTCGAATATGTAGAATAATTGAAATCCTTAGAATCTGTTTTATCAATCAATCCGTAGATGGACCTTAAATGGCAGACCCAGCAGAACTTAGAACTGAACTCTGCTCCTTTCTAGCTCATTAAATTTTGGGTGATTCTTGAATCAACGTCTGTGTTTAACCTGAAGTAAGTCTTTAAACCGCAGTGTTGCTAATTTGTTGCTAATTTATATATACAGTTACGTGCAAAAGTTTTTGATAACATCGTTTTACGATAGAAATCTTATAATATAATGGAGTTAACTTGCTCTTTGTCGTAAAATATTGTTGATATCTTGTAGCTATGCCTTTCGCAAGGATAATAGCAGCAACGTGGCCGGTTTTCTTTAGAGCATTATTTTGGCCAGGCCAGGTCAGAATTTCTTTGTCTTTGAAGATAACTAGTGTCTAATAAGACATTTTCTGAGCGCCGACGTTGACATGCGAATGACATCTCATTGTCCGAGCTTCTCTGAGGCACCGCGATCTCTTCCCAAATTCATTGCCGGAATGACGAGACCTCTTGGAATGATCCACACCTCTTGAAGTCGTCCTAAGGTTGGACTCGCCACCGTCGCCTGGAAGAGATTAACCTCATTTTCGAGGATACGCGCATCGTTTCACGCAGAAGCGCGTATATTCTAACCGGTCGTACTTTATGGGATGGCTACCTGAGACTATGAATTAAACATGACCCAATTGCAATAAACGTATATTAATTAAAACAATTAGATAATTAATTAACAATTTTCGTCAACGCAAATTCAACTCTCTTTTAACAACGCTAACAACACTATCTTGACAACGCAATCCGCACTCTCAATTTATACTCCTGTTAATTCGTTTATCGTTCCCTAGCATCCCCTTGTCTTTTGTCATAGCCCCAGTACGCATATGCTGAGCAACCGCTTGTTTATAATTCACACCTAGGCAACCGCTTGTTTACGATTTTCACAACACCCCTTAGGCCCCTCGTTCATGATACTACATTCGGCCGTACCTGACAATCACATCTGCCCTCGGATGTGCTCATCATCACTAATTTCACCCTCACCTCTGACTTCAACAACGTCCCACCATTTCATGCGATTAGCCGCCGCGGTTGTTGTTCGTGACCCTTCGTGTTCGCCCTCTCGTTGTACCACATAGCAGTCATTCCGCAAGACTTTTATCACGCGGTACGGCCCAAGGAACTGCGACTGCAACTTCGGACCAGGACCTGCGTTCTCTCGATCGCCACTAAATCTCCTGTCTTATACGCTGTTGCCTCTTTACGTCTCTTGTTAAACGTCCGTCTGTTTTTAGCTTGAATTTCCTCGATCCGTTTTTTTGCCTTTACGCGTAGCTGATCTCGCTCCTCCTAGAACATCACGGCCCACTCGTCTTCGATCAGCTGCGCGCATTCTCATCCGCGTTCCAAACAAGAGTTGGAACGGGGTAACATTCGTACTTCTGCTGGTGGTTGCGTTCAAATACCTTTGCGCTATCTCTAGGTGTAACCGCTTGTCTGGTGTTGGCGCAGACAAATTCGTCAATAGGGGAATAAGCGTCCGTTTCACTCTTTCTACTTGTGCATTGTAGTCCAGCCGTGCTGTATACCTTTCTCATTCCAATAATCCTCAAAGGCAACGGCTGTGAATATCGTCCCGCGATCCGAGATAATTCTTCTCGAATTTCCGAAACCTACAGACTGCTTCCTCAAATGGCGAATAACTTCCGCAGAACTTGTTGATTTTGTGGAATACAACTGAGGTGGTATGGTGATAGGTGCGTAAGGAACTACTCTTGGTGTTTTTAACGAACAATAGTTTATTTAGAACTAATCAACAATCAGAGTTAACAATTAACAATTAACAATTACACTTAACAGACAACTGGTAAACAACTAACAAATAACGATAGACACCGACAGATCATTCGACGCGTTGCTATGCAAATAGTACCGAGGAGTTACACATTTAATGGCGTAAGACAGACTGCCTGCCCTTTTGTTTCGGAACGCGCAGATTCTTCCCTTCGTAGCCCATCGATATCCCCCACTAGCGTGCATTCATTAGATGTGCCGCCAGTGCTGGCACGTGTATGCTCTTCCGAGAATTCGGCGGAAAGAGTGTGAAGATATCGATGGTACATTGGGCACGTCGGTGTTGCGCTTTGGCGGCGTCGCGCTTTGCATCCGGAGCCGTTGAAAAGTTCCGTGGCCCGTGCCGCCACACAACCAAACGAACTTTGTAAAGGCATCAATCGCCACGAAGATATACCGGTACCTTTTCTTCGTAGATGGCAATGGTCCAAGATGATCGACACGATAAGTGTCAAATGACAACTCCTCCTTGTCAATAGGTTTCAGGAACTCCTCTCGTTTTCCTTATTTTTTCTCCGCAAGGATACAATCGATGCAACTCTGCACTACCTTATCCACCTTCTCGCGCATGCCCACAAACCGATAGTCCCTTTTTAATAACGCTTCCGTTTTAGTGATGCCCAAATGGCCGTGTTCGTGAGCTCGTCGAACCACTTGAGTCTGCATTGACTTTGGCACGCCCGGCGATGGTATCTCCTTTATTTCTTTGTACAAAACTTCGTCCTTTGAAACGTATCCGCCAGCTTCGTGCTGTTCGATGTTATCCCGGATCTACCGCAGATTATCTTCTTGCAAATGCGGCTTCCTTAGCCGTGCAACAATCCTTTGTTCGTCCTCGTCTAGCAGCATGACCATGAGCAACGGATTTCGACTTAGCGCGTCGATGTGCAGTATGCTCCTCCCTGGCCTAATTGAATTGCTCTAAAGGAATTGCCCACTTCGCAACACGCTCTGGTCCTTCTTCTCCTCCTTCCTTCCCTTTTTCTCCTGACCTCCATCTCCCTTTCTTTAGAAAGCCGGCATTTCATCGCCTTTGTGCAGAAATCATAAAACCTATTCCAAAACCGCTCCTCCGCGGCGATCTTCTCAACGGCCCGGTTCTCGAATTTAAAGACTTCACCGATCGCGACCTCCAACTCCGTTCTCTCCTCCGTTCATCTAGGGCACAAAAAGAGCACATGTTCGGCGTCATCCAGCACCGCACCACAATCCCAACAACTGGTGTGCGACTCTTTGCCGATCCTATGACGGTACCAGTTAAAGATACCGTGTTACGTAAGGATCTGCATCTGTATGGTAGTTGATCTTCCTCTTTCTTTTGTAGAAGATCAGCGGATCTTCTACCAGTCTCGTAGTTCAATTGTGGGGGTTGTGGAACGCCCACTCCAATCTCCACCTGTCCTCTGCCTCCGTCTCCAAATCCTTCATTTCTTCTTGCCCAACATGTGCCATTTCTTCAGGGCTCTCGTTGATCCGCCTCTTCACTCCATACTGCTTCCACCGCAACCATGCCTTGATGTAAATCGGCATGCTACCGGTAAGCACACACAGACCCCCATGTGACACCGTACGGTAGGCGGTAGACGTACGGATCAACGCCGCCCTTTATGCCCTTCTCATGATCGTCCTATTTGTTTCTCTTCCCAGGGAGGAGGCCCATATTGGTGCGCCATATAGAACCACAGACTCCCAGATACCATAATACAGTCTCCTGACTAAATCGTTGGGCCCGCCGACGTCTGGGAGTAGGCTCCGTATGGCGCCCAAGAATCGTTCCGCTTTATCACAAACTGCTTTGAGGTGGGGGAGAATCCCCTAGTACTATCCAACACTACCCCTAAGTACTTCACAACACGGCTAGTGGAAATCTCGCCCCCATCCCCCACGTCGAAGTTAAAAATCGTCGGTATCCTCTTCCTTGTTAAGAGGATAACCTCCGTCTTCTCCCTGGCCAGGTGCACTCCAGGCTCGCAACACCACCTGTGGCCAAGGCTATGATCGCCTTTATCTTCTCATTGACGCCGTGGAACCCTCAGAGCTTGAGTAGAACCGCCAGATCGTCGGCGAACGCTACTGCTTCGGTATCCTTCTCCCGGTCCAGCGCCTCCAGCACCTCGTCATACACGAGATTCCACAGTAACGGTCCTAAGACCGATCCCTGCGGAACCCCCGCGTAGATGTTCCTCCCTACGACACCGTCACGACAGTGTACCAGTATTCTCCTCTCAGCCAGATAGTCCACTAACAACTCCTGTAGCCGTCCCGGTAGCCGTCTCCTTCGATCCTCCTCCATTATCCTCTCCCACCTTAGAGTCTAGAAGGCGTTCTTCACATCAAGGGCGACCAGAACACACGCCAAGCCCTTCCTTCTGCACTCTTCAGCAACTGCGACCGTCCTATTCAGGGCTTCAAGAGTCCCCCTCCTTTATGAAGAAAGCCATACTGGTCCCTATGAAAGGGATCCAAACCAACGCTCCTCTCGATGAGCATTTTCAGCGTGTGCTTCCACACCTTTCTCAACGCCGACAGTATGCTAATCGGCCTATACGCCGATGACGTCGCAGGATCTTTGCCAGGCTTGGGTATTAGTACCACCCTAGCCTATTTCCATACCGCCGGTATTTTTCCATAGGTATTTATTCCGTTGAGCACTGTCAGGAGAACGCTAGGCTTTTGCTCCGCCAATAATCTCACTACAGTGCCAGGAATCCCATCCACTCCAGCCGCCTTCCTGGGATCGCATTTCCCAACGGCCATCCTCATGTCTACTTCCTCGATGCCTAACCCTCCTTCTTCGCCAGGTAGGATCGATGTCTCTTCCTGTGCAGTTCGCTTCTTCCAACTCTCCTCCTTGCTACGCCCGATCGCCCTTTTCAGCCGCCTCCTAGCATCCTTGAATTCGGCCACCAGGACCTCGGCATCATCCTTGCGGGCCGCCACCGCTCGCTGGGCTCTTTTTCTAGCTCTTAGACTTCGCTCCTTAACGTAGCGAGCTCATCGCGCCACCAATAGTTGGCGCTCCTCTTCGCACTCGCCGGGTATCTCCTCTTCAAGTCCACGGCACACGTATGCTCCAGACTCATGTGCAGCCCTTCGCCGCATGCCGTCTCGTCAAATTTAAAACCATTTTCATCATAGACTCCGTCATATTTGTTTAAAAAACCCTCTACATCCATCTCTTTTGTCAAGTATTTAAAGGCGCCACCCTCCACTCGCTTAATATTACCCCTAAACTTATGCTCAATATAAAAATGGTCAGAGGCTGAGTACCAACCTAGGACCCTACTCCCCCTCCAACTCAGCCTTATTCGTCTATTAACACTAAGTATATCCGGGAAACTAGTCCTTTCATTTCTTAGGAAGGAATAGTTTCCCGTCGTCCTAATAGGTATAAGCTCGTTCCTCGTTGTAACGTCCAGCAGACATGTTCCCCTACGGTCCGTCTTAGACCCCCCCCCCCCACCGAGGACTTCGCATTAAAGTCACCGACAACCATAATCGCCGGTGCTCTTTTTCTCCCCTCCTTTATGATCCCTTCCAGTTCCTTCAAATAATCGTTGAACTGGCCCTTACTCTTATTAGGGGAACAATACCCACTGACGCAAAATACGTCACAAACCCTGAACCCTACAATCCCTACATTTCTTATCAGGGTCTCGCTTGCCGCATGTTTTCCATTAAACAGCGTGACCCATATCGATGCATCCCTACCCTCGTCATTAAACCAAAATGGCAACTGCCTATAGGGCTCGGAGATGACCACAATGTCCACCCTTCTTTCGCATACGCACTGCATCATTAGGTCTTGCGCAAGCCTGCATCTATTTAGATTTATTTGTAGAACCCTAACTGGGCCCCCGTCTATTCCTAACACCTAAACGCTCCATAGGGCACGACAACGAACCCGTTACATGCCTTGCATTTATGCCACCATGTTTCAGACACATTGCGCATCTCGGCTCTTTATCACAATCTCTCATTATATGCTCCGCGCTGCCGCTCCTCCTACACGACTCCCTGCCATGACATGCAACAGTACACCCTGCCGCCACATGCCCCAACATGTGGCACCTATAACAACGCCGAATATTAGCTATCTGCCTTACAGAAGCTATCGTTAACCCCGTTCTCAGCCTCCTCTCTCTCGTCACTAGGCACTCCACTCGCTGGGCGGACCACCACCGCCTCTTGCGTGCCCCATGGTGCCGCTTTTATAGATTTGACTTCTATATCCGCATTCTCCTCAATTGCCCACTGCGACCTGATCTCGTCCACCAGCTCTTCTTTGCTGGTGAGGGGATCGATGTTCCTTATTTGTAGGGTCGCCCTGTTCATCAGAGCGGCCACCTTCGTACTATCACTCAAGGCGGCTCTCAATTTGGCCGCCTCCTCGCTAACCACCACCGTCCTATCGAATTCAATTAGGCCCGTTCTCGTCCTACGGACCCCCGTGGTTCCCTCCAATGAACTCCTCACCTCCATTATCCTCTTATAAACATGAAGCCATTCGCAACCTTCCCTTCCTCCACCTTAATTAGAATGGCTTCCTTCCTCCTCCTGTTCCTTGGTACGTCTCTCTCTTCGGCACCAACCTGCCGTTTATTTCCCGGACGCACCATCGGGATAGCTTCCTCTAAGGGAGCTTTCCTCTTCCTCTTCCTTTTTTCTACCCTCATCCACCCTTCGGAGTCCTCGCTGAAGTCACCCCTTATCGCTCTGTTCCCCCTCCCACACGCCTCGGAGTATGTGACCTCTCCTCTTCGGGGCCTTTTATACTCCCCAACTCTCATAATTTCAGCCGGCGATACTATCTTTCTTTTTGGGTATCCGCCCTTAGCTATCGTCACTTCTCTCTTCATCCCTGCCCTTTTTTTAACCTCGACAGACTCTCTCCTTCTCCTTCTTCCTGTTTCCTTGTGATCCCCACACTGCTCCAAGGAAGACAGGATGCTTTTCATCAGGTTGCCATGTCAGCACATGCCCTGTCACGATCAATCCTTTGAAAACTGCGTTTATGTATTTCTGGAAAACAGCTGATGAATTGCATAATCCGAACGGCACACTAATAAATTCATACTGTAGGAACTGTAAATGCTGTATATTTCCTGCTACTTTCTCCGACAGGAACACGAAAGAATCTATTCTTGGGGTCCAACGTACTGAATACTATCGATCCCTGTGACAAATCTAATTGATCCTCGATCAAGGGTAGCGGGTATCTGTCTTTCACTACCTTTCGATTCAGTCGCCTATAGTCGACGCAAATTCTAGTTGAACCATCTTTTTTTTCAATCAACGCGATCCTGCTTGCATAATCGGAATGTGACTGGCGTATTATTCCGTCATTCAGCCACATTTTGATCTGACCGTTGACTTCGACCTTATCTTGCGGGGATAACCTTCGCGGTCTTTCATAACCGGGAAGATCATCTTGTAATATTAGATTCATTTCAACCCCTACTTCGAGCGTTTTCTGCGGCTTATAATTTCGAATCAGATTCTCTATCGCCTGCTTGTATTGTATATTCGTGATATGGGACAAATCTACCTCATGCCTCCCCCACTCCCAACTTTAGCACCCAAATACCTGAAGGCTCTTTCTGGGATTCTTCCGGGTATCCTTAATTTACCAATTTTTATTGCCGGGTCTTTAATAAACCAGGTGTCTTTTTCGCTATTACCTGGAACATTTGACTTTTCTCTGCTGATATTTCCATGCCCCGACCTCTCCAGGTATTTCTGAAGCTCGTCTATCTGGCTTTGTGCCGCCCTCGTATTTTCACCAAGCAAGACGATATCGTCTGCGAAGGCCAACACAGAGACTTTGTTCCCTTCATTTATATTAATGCCACCGATATTCTTTCCGATTACTTCAAGCAGCGGTTCGAGACACAAGTAAAATAGCAGCGGTCATAAAGGATCACCCTGCTTGACTCCTCTGAGAATTTCTACCTCGACCTCTATATTATTATTCGCTTTGATCGTAGTTTTACATCCTTTGTACATTTCATTTATAATTTCAATTATGGGGGTCGGAACGCCTTTTCTCGCCAGACATGGTTTTATAGCTGAATGGGGTATAGTATCGAAGGCCTTAGAGATGTCCAATATTGTGAAAATTCCCCTTCGATTTCTTTTACTATAATTTAAGGCTGCGCTCATTAGGTCAATATTGATTTTGCATCCACTTTCGGATGTAAATCCTTTGTGCCTTTGTTGAGAATTGTGGATCTTTGAAGCCGAAATAATGTTATAGGAACATTAAATGTATATTGACAGTTATTACTAAAATAATGATATATTTATTACATGGACGATTCTATATATATTTATCGATACACACTTGCACGCGTATCAGAACCTTCTACACCCGACTCTTCATCGACGACTCTTAACCGACTGACTGTTTACATTCCTTTGTTTCGAGACGCTGCGCACACACACATACTTCCACACACTGATATATACATGTCGGGTTATCATTAGGATTTAAGTCGCGTAATGTTTCTTCATTTGAATTAGCCATTGTTTTACAAAACAGAGAATATATTTACACGAATAAACAAGATTTTACAAAATATTATGAATAATGAATTTTATAAATGATATGATTAATTAACAAATGATAAGTTAAATTATTAATTAGATTAAAGAATAATAAGTTTTATCGAACAATAAGAGGAACGAATAATATATCTTACGAATAACAAATTTAACGAATAATGAAAATTAACGATTGATAAATTTTACAAATAATGAATTTAATTTACGCTATTAACAATGATCCGGGGTTCAAACGAATCCACGGTCAACGGGATAACTTTAAATAATTTTATAACACAAAAATACGTTTGCTGAATCGCTCGGTAAATTACTTGATGTATCACTTTCCAAGGCGATCACACGAACGAATATCTGATTAAAATCTTTTTCGTTATACGACTGCATTTGTTTGTTATATTCTCGCTGGAGACATCGAGAAGGTTCTAATCGTTGTTGCTAGGCAATATCTGTCAAAAGTTTGTTGTATACTTTTTGGAAACATCGAGAAAGATCCAAACGCCGATACTAGGCAATTTCTGTCTGGAGATTGATTCCAAATACAACGTGTCCCATTATATCAGCATCTCTAAAGTACAATTCTATGTGATTTCTAGGGAGAACAATACAACCGATCCACACCTTCATCAAGCAAAACGTATATCCCGTAACCGTGGCTACGTTCAGCGATCAATTGTCACCTCGAACCCATTTTTGCTGATAACAATTGCTTAATTACAGTTATCATAAAATCTAGGCTAAAGCATTAGAAGGCTTCCTCAAAATTGCATAGGGAAGGCTCCGGTTTTCATTTCATCTCCGACATACATATAAGTATTTCTACTACGCACTTAACTCAGTCCAGCACAGAAAATTACACATATCTCAACACACCTCCTTAATTTTTTGTCCTGCATATTTATAGTGGGTCTCGTTGTAACTGTTTTGAAATCGACTTAAATAATTTACACTATAGCTAACGTCTAATCTTGTTCCAGTACTAATATATAACAAAGCTCCTATGAGATTTCTATATCTTATATCGTCTAAAGCTGATTGTGCGGGTTCTAAACTTAAGTTTTGTTCCATTGGTGTAAAATATAATTTACTGTTTTCTATACTATAATGTTTCGCTAATGACTCTATATAACTACTTTGATCCAGTTTCATCTCACACTTCTTATTATCGTATTCAATGTTTATTCCTAAGTAAGTCTTTACTTCACCCAAGTCCTTCATCAAAAATTTGTTTGACAATTTTTTTTTTAATTTCATCGATTTTTCTTATGTTTTTTCCACATATTAATAAGTCGTCTACGAATAGAATTAAATATATAACATCATCGCTCTCATACTTCATATACAGACAATAATCACTCTTACTTCTTTGAAATCCTAATTTTTTCATATATTCGTCGAAACATTCATACCAAGCTCTTGAACTTTCACGCAATCCATATAACGCTTTTGATAATTTACATACTTTCCCGCTTTTATCGTCGTAACCTATAGGTTGTTTTACAAATACTTCCGATTTTATAGTTCCGTTTAAGAAAGCTGTTTCTACATCCATTTGCATAATCGTCAAACCATATTGACAACAATAAGATAGTAATAAGTTCAACGTTTGCATTTTTGCCACTGGAGAGTATAAATCTTCCAGTACTTCTTTTTGTTGGAAGCCTCGAACAACTAGTCGCGCTTTCTTACGATTATCAGATTTATTCGTATATATCCATTTCAAGTCTAATACTTTTTTGTCTTTTGGTTTTTCTACTAATTGCCAGGTCTTATTTTTCATTAAACTATTCATTTCTCGATCCATTGCTTCTTTACATGAACCGCTGTCATCTCCACTTAAAGCTTCTTCATAGGTTTCATAGGACTGTGTGCACTAACTATATTCACATAAATGAAACATGAGCTCGTTTGACCATATCTTTGAGGTTTCTTTCTTTCCCGTCCTGACCTTCTCAAATTACTTTCTGTGTCCTCAAGTTTTTCTTCTGATTCGTTACTTAAATTTCTCTCCTTTTTTATTGCAACCTGCTCGACCTTTTCGTTTACATCCGAATGTTCGTCAAAAACCTTTTCTGTCTCATTGCCTGGTCCATCTTCTCCTCGAAATCCTACTAAATTATCATCTTCACCTATAAATTCTACGTGTCTTGCAATTACAATTTTATTATTAACTAGTATCCTATATCCATTGTTTTCATAACCTACAAGTATCCCAGTGTCTGCTTTTTTGTCCCATTTCGAATTTCTTTTAACTTCGGGTATTCTTACGAAAACTCTACTTCCGTACAATCTTAAATTATTTATATTCGGTTTTCTTTTTAAAAATATTTCAAATGGTGTTTTATTTTCATATGTGTTTGTAACGGTTCTATTTTTTAAGTACACCGCGGCTCTAACTATTTCCGGCCAATATTTAATATTCAGCTTTGAATCATGTAATAAGCATCTAGCGGAATTCTTGATTGTTCTATTGTAGCGCTCAGCTGTTCCATTTAACTCGTGAACATAAGGTGGGCATGGTTCTACGACAATTCCCTTTTCCCTAGTTAGATTGTACATGTTTTTGTTCATATATTCTTTTCCATTATCGTATCTTAATCTCTTTATCTTTTTACCAGTAAGATTTTCGACTTTGTTTATGTAATCAAGGAAGCAATTGTAAACTTCACCTTTTGATTTCAAAGTATAAATCAATGCACACTTACTGTAATCATCTATAAATGTCAAGAAATATTTGGATCCATCAAACCCGGTATTATTATGAGGTCCATTTAAATCGGTATGTACTAATTCTAAAATCTCGCGTGCTCTTCTACGGTTATTTTGGAAGGGTATATTTCTACATTTTTAGCATGAGATTCTTGCCTTTCAATGTAACTACTTATCTTATATAAACCATGATCTTTGAATGCTATCCCTATCAATTTTCTATATTTGTTATATATCTTTAAAGTATTTCCTGCTGAGACTATCTTATTTTCATTCGTTACTCTCGCATAGCTAATTAAGTTATTATCCATTTCTTTCACGTAAAATACATTAGATATTCTAATTTTAATCCTCCTTTTGTTTACTTCAAAGTAAGTTAAAATTTTTCCGACTTTTGTTCCTTTTAGAATTCTACCGTCTCCTAACTTCACATTTATCGGGTTTTTTAAATTTTCGTACTCAACAAAATAAGAGTCATTATTTATAATGTGATCTGAACATCCACTATCCAATATCCAATCTATTTTTCGCGTATCGCTAGTACATACCGTAATTTCATTTTTATTATTTTCGCGCTCTACTCTCGTTAGGAAAGATCCAATTTCTTGGTCGTCGTAGCCCTCGTTGTGTGAATAATTTGCGTCGTGTTGACTTGCCTCGTAGTAGCCTTGTTGCCGGCCTCGGCCGGCTTCTTTGGCCAAAACTTCGTCCGCCGCGATCCCTATTCTACTGCGGCTGATACGCACCTCCTTGCTGTTGCGTTCTTCCATTGTTTGCGCCATTGTTTCCGCCTCTATACGTGTTTGTGCAATTTTTTGCCATATGACCGTACTTTCCACAGCCATAGCACTTTATGTCCTTTTTTCGGCTGTAAATATATTTGACTTTGTTCTATCACTTTCTTTCTTGCTACGCGTTTCCCACATTATAATTTTATTTTTCAAAAATTCACATGTCCGATCACTTTCTTTCACTGAGTCGATTAAGTCACCAACATAGCTCAATGATTCTGGTAGTGCTTTCAGCATGTAGTCGAGTTTTTCACGTTCGCTTACATTTGCGCCAGCACTCTTTAATTCATTGATAGTTTTTTCAAATTCCGTGAAAAATGAATTTGATTATTCAAAGTCTTTCAACCTCATCATGTCTAGTCTACCTCTTATACAAATTTGCACTGCTGTTGATTCCTTCATATACATCTTATCAAACTTTTGCATTATTTTTAAAGCAGTGTCTTGATCACCAACAAATTCTAATTGCTCATTCGTTATACTACTATAGATGTAGTTCATCGCCCATTGATTCTTTTCATCCCACTTATCTTGCGCATCCGTGTCCATTTTCTCTCGTGTAGCCGGTTCATAACATTTTTTACACTATAGATACATTAATATTCTTTTCTTCCACATTCTGTAATCGCGTCCATCGAATATTTGAACCTTAATTTCGTCGTCCCTTGGCATCTTGATTCGTTTCCTATATTCACACCTTTTTTTTTTTTTCAAAAAATAATTCTCTTTATTATCCAAAATCTTTTTATTTGTTCTACCAATAGCCTTTTTATCTCTTCAGAACTTATTTCCAATTTTTTATTCCTTTTTATAAATCGACTTTTATACATTCACTCCCGGTTACACGTGGTTCCATAACCTTAAAGCTCGGCAACCACGATCTTCTACCATGTTGAGAATTGTGGATCTTCGAAGCCGAAATAATGTTATAGGAACATTAAATTTATATTGACAGTTATTACTAAAATAATGATATATTTATTACATGGACGATTCTATATATATTTATCGATACATACTTGCACACGTCTCAGCACCTTCTATACCCGACTCTTCATCGACGACTCTTAACCGACTGACTGTTTACATTCCTTTGTTTCGAGACGCTGCGCACACACACATACTTCCACACACTGATATATACATATAAGTATTTCTACTACTTAACTCAGTCCAGCACAGAAAATTACACATATCTCAACAGCCTTATATTTTGATCTATACCCCGTCTTAGCTGCCCATCGAGGATTGATAAGAAAATGCGGCCTAGAATTGGGCCGATCGTAATTGGTCGCCAGTTCTCGACCATGTTTCCATCTTTATTAGCCTTTGGTATTAAGGCTGTCCTATTTTCCTTCCATGCGGTCGGAAAATAGGAACTATACCATAATATATTAAATAACTTTGCTAATATTATGGGCAAGCCAGGTATTTGCAGATTCTCCTTTAATAGCCCGTCTGGCCCTGCCGCTGTCTTATTTCTAATTCTTTTTATTTTCCCATCAATTTCCTCAATGGTAACCGGCATAAAATAGTTGTCTAAAGGCAGCTCTGAAGCTATACTTCCCAGAATTTCTGGTAGCTCCCGTAAACTCGTTAGCGTGTCGCCGATTAGGAAATGAGCGCGAGTAAGGACAGGGAGATCCTTCGGATCGGATGATATGGGAGTCAGTGGGCGTGAACTGAGAATGACTTCAATTTCAATAAGAAGGATGTTAAGATGCTCAAAAGTCAATAGTTCCGTGCCGACGACGCGAATGAGATGGCGTTTGAATGATTTCACCGCGGCCTCCCATAAACCGCCAAAGTGTGGTGAGTTTGGAAGATTGAAACGCCATTGTATCTGTCGGTCGGCGAGAAAACTCTGTACCCTTTCCTTGTCGTCGTCGGACTGCAATAGGATCCGAAGTTCTTGCAACTCCCGGTTAGCCCCGGACGAAATTGTGCCATTGTCTGTAAGGATGGTTGCGCAGTATCCTCGTCGCGAGATGAATCGTCGTAGAGCGGCCAGAAAGGCGTCGGTGGTTAGATTGCTGACCAACTCTATGTGGGCAGCCTTTGTTGCCAGACAGACGAATATGGCAACTTAAATCTTGACTTTACGGCGGTTGCGATCTCTCCTCTCCTTGATATAGAATGGGCCGCAGTAATCGATTCCAACGTTCGTGAACGGACGCGATTCGGTAATACGCGCCTCTGGCAAATCACCCATCAGGTATTCTACTGGTGGAGGGTCGGCTCTGCAGCAGCGGACGCACCTTTTGATAGTGCGCCACACTTGGCTACGGCTGTCGATCGGTCAATAGCGCAGTCTCACCGCGTATAGTGTAGCTTGTGTCCCTGTGCGATGGTTGTTCTGGTGTTCTTAATTTATAATGAGCTCTGTTACAGTGGATTTCGGCAAAATAATTGGGTGTTTTTGACTGAAGGGTATAACTGAGTTGGTTAGTCGTCCTCCGACTCGTAGTATCCCATCTTCGTCGAGGAAGGGATTTAGTGGCTGTAGTTTTCCTCTAACGTTCCTGCTCCGATTTTTCTGGAGTGTCCGAATTACAGTCGCGAAATAACTGGATTGCATTATCTTGATTAATTTGTTGTGTGCCGTAGTTAATTCTGCTGTTGTTAGATGGGCAGATCGGTTTTGTTTATGTCTCCACCGGAGACACCAAGCGACGACTCTTATTAGTCTTGTCCAGGACGAATATCGATGGAGGAGTGTGTTATCGTTGGTATTCGTCGTTAGACAGGTCGTCTTTTTTTGTTCCGGGATTTCTCCCAGCGGTGTGGGAATCCAGATCGGCCAGGTTTCCTCTTGTTGCATGAGCCATTCGGGTCCGTTTTTCCAGATGGTCGGACGCAGGAATTCCTTGGGAGTCTGCCCTCGGGAGATTAGATCCGCTGGGTTGTCGTCGGTGGGGCACATGACGTCAGTCAGCGATGTTGGTTTTCGTTTGGATCTCGACCACGCGGTTTGCCACGAAGGTTTTTAACATGTGTGGCGAGAACTTGATCCACTGGAGCACTATAGTGGAATCAGTCCAATGCACGATCCGAGAAACATTTATAGTAAGTGATTTACTTACCACGGACATTAGCGAGGTGAGAAGCAATGCTCCGCTTATTTCGAGTCTTGGGATAGTTAGAGATTTTAGCGGCGCCACTTTTGATCGCACAGTAAGTAATTGAGTTTGTATATGTCCATCAGAGTTGCCTTCTCACTGGCGTCGCAAAAACCGTGTAATTTTATGTTATTAGCTGCTTTGACTATTGTTTTACGAGGGAACCGAATATCATTAAGTAGGGGTAGTTGGACGTAATATCGGTTGCATTCTGTATGCAACTCTGCTGGAAGAGATTCATCCCAGTCGATTTTTAATGCCCAGACGCGTTGAAGTAAGATTTTTGCTCTGACAATCACTGACGCGAGCAATCCTAGTGGATCATAAATTCGGGCTATCACCGAACTAATTGATCGTTTTGTGACACGAGTGGTGGTCGCTGTGGGTTCCACTGAGTAAAGGATTGTGTCGTCCTGGGAATCCCGATAAATACCTAATGTTTTTAAATTTTGTGACTCACCCAATTGTAGTCTTCGATTTGTGTCTTTTTCGGATAGTCCTCACAGTATGTCCTTATCGTTGCATGCCCATTCCCGGATGTTTAAATCGGCCGATCTGAGAAGGTCCGTGAGTTCGTGTCTTACCGATAATACTTCTTCCTTCATATCGGCCCCGGTGAGGGCGTCGTCGACATAAAAATCACGCTGTAAAAACAATGATGATGCTCGCGGGAATCGATGTCCTTCATCGTCTGCTAACTGTTTTAGGCATCGTAGGGTTAAGTATGGGGCAGCCGATAATCCGAATGTCACGGTGTTGATTTGATATGTTTCGTCTTCCCGGTTGAAATTACGCCATAGAATCAGTTGATATTTCCGATCTTCTGGGCGTACTACGATTTGTCGATACATCTTCTCAATGTCACCCGTTAGGACATATTGATCTGATTGGAATCTCAATAGAATTTCAACCAGGTCTTCTTGTAGTTTAGTTCCTGTGTGCAGAGTATCGTTGAGGCAGACTCCGGTGGTGCCGATTGCCGATCCGTCGAACACAACCCGAAGTTTAGTGGTATCACTCGATTCGTTGATCATGCCGTGATGCGGCAAATAATAACAGTTGTTTGAGGGGCGGTTATTCGTAATCTTCGTCATGTGACCCAAGTCTAAATACTCTTGAATCACAGTACTATATGCGGCTTCGAATTGCTTGTCGCGTTGGAATCGGCGATAAAGAGAGGCGAGCCTACTCATTGCAACGGACCTTGACGTCCTAAGCGTGGGAAGCTTCTCGTTGAATGGCAGGGTGACGATGTATCGCCCTTCCTTGTTGCGTTGGATATGGTTTCGGAAATGTTTCTCACATTGTAATTCCGATTCTGAAAAATGTATGGTGGTCTATGGATAGAGCAGGTGGGCTCTCCCCGATAACCCAACCGAATCGAGTCTTTTGCAAACACAATTCAGTATCGGTGGGTTGGGGTATTTTGATCTGCCCGACACATAATGACGCTAAAGTAGGTCCCGAGCTTAATAATATTTCGATCGGGCTTGGTCTGTGGAACGCTGGGTCGGCTAGTCTTAGATTCTTGGGTATCTGTATTGGGGACCGATCGATTGGTTGGTTTGGGCTAGTGATGATATTGTCGGAATTATCAAGAACGTTACTATACGTTCATATGTACCATCTATAGAAGTAATGGTTGCCGTTATCTGGCTTTTTGCGATCGTAGTTAAGTTGTCGAGGGCACCGATTGGGACCGTACATATCCTTCGTTTCATACTGAGGGTGTTTCGACCGCTCGCGGGGAGACGCGATCGCGAGATAGCACGTCAACGAGAGTTGTAAGTTCCCGTTACGATTAAATAATCGACGCCACGAACTGATCGATTCCCTTGTTTCGATTAGGATAATAAGGGTAGTTCAATGAATTCCACAGAATTAACACAAATAAATTAACGTTTATTTCAACAACTTATCAACTAGGAAGACATAAAGAGAACAACAACAAAAAAAATGTAACTGCGTTTTGCTTGATAAGTAATGCGCGATGTATGAGATGTGTTGACGGTTCGACTTCTCGAAAAGTTCTGCACGCCTTTCGATTTTTTCCGTTTTTTCTGGAAGGCGACCCCCACTACGTACGGATCACGCCACATTCTTTTACGCGAGGTAAAATAACGGCCACGAGTCGACGTTTCTGGAGGTCGCCCTGCTTAATGAACCATATGCTTGCCACTACAATGTTTGTTTGCCGGGCAGCCGCGATGATCCGTCTGCGACGTTGTAGGACCGCGAGAGACGGTTAGAAAATACAGCCTGTGGTAAGCCTCGTGGCGTAACAGAGGGAGTTTGCGAATTTCTCAGTCATGAAATTCATACTAGATCCAGTGTCTAGCAAAGCTCTGGCTCGTATTGGTAATGCCCTTTTGTTTAAAACATTGATCTGTGCTGTGACCAGCAGATCATGTTGCAGTTTGACGTTTGCAGAGGTATTTATCAACTTGGGCCCCTTTTTTGTCTTCTGTTTGGTTAGTCACCTTTTCCCCGATTAGGGTTTGGACGAGGAGTTTTGGTCGGTGCATTTGGTCCGTGATGAGCGTGATTCATACGGAGCATGACCTTTCGGATTTTTTTGGCGCCGAATGTGTAGATTTCCATGACGTTTCGGTTGTACGTCTCCAATTGTCGAACGAACGCGGCTTCGATGATCCAGGTGGAGATCGTCCATTAGAGGTCGTCGGATGAACGACCACCCGACGGTCGATCTCCAGACGACCGATGGCCCAACGACCGACCGCTCGATGACCGACTGCTCGATTACCGATTGCTCGATGACCGATTGCTCGATGACCGACTGTTCGACGACCGACTGCTCGACGACCGTGAACTGACCTGAGTGTGTTCTCTATGTAAGTAGGTATGATGGCGTTGCCCGTATATATAACACGAACCCGCTGTACATTGTGTAAGTGAATGTCCTGTGCCTAGGCAGTTTGTACATAGCGATGCCCGTTTTACGACTTGAAAGCGTTTCGTTGCCGATTTAGCTTTGAAGACCTTGCAGTGTTTTATTTCATGGGATCTTTTGCAGGTCGGACACACCAACGTCTTGCTGGTTGTAGTGAATGTTCGCCCTTGCGGTACGTTTTGCCGGTGCCGATGATATTTGTGGGTTGACCCTTTTGTCTCCTTTATTTTAGAGAGGAGTTGATTTCCGTTTGCCCGTGTTTGCAGAAAATCCATCAGATGTTTGTAAGAGTGCATTCTTTTGCTTGGTAATGTGCGCTGCCACTTACGCATGCTGGACGAAGGTAATTTCGACGCGAGCAACTAGATAATCACCACAATTGATGTAACAGGCTCGCTTAATTTTTCGACCCCTTTGAGATTTACGTTGACTGTTTCCAACAAATCCTCTATGACTTCTGGAGTTTTCTTCTTTATTTCGGGATAATTGCGCATCAACTCCCAATGACGCATACAGATCCTGAGGTGATAGTCAAATTTCTCCTTCAACGTGTTAAGAGCGATCGAGTAATTGGCCTCTGTGAATTCCAACGAT
Organism: Bombus huntii; assembly: GCF_024542735.1. Classification (NCBI taxonomy): domain Eukaryota; kingdom Metazoa; phylum Arthropoda; class Insecta; order Hymenoptera; family Apidae; genus Bombus; species Bombus huntii. Next base: position 78,703 of record NW_026099323.1, read on the forward strand.
TGAATACTCCGTGCGGCCCTTCCAGTTATGGATGATCAAAGATGTTGGAACTTTTGGACCGTTGTTAAATGTTCATTGCGGTCCTCTGTGGATGAGAATGTGTCATAGAAATAGTTCCAGTCTTCGAGGGCACCGTCAAACTCAGGCAAGCGCACTTCTGATAATTTGATAGGTATCGGCTCGGGTTTCATGCATGAATCGCGTGTTTTTGGTGTCGAATGTCTCGTTGGTTGTAGTTGCTCAAGGACGTCTAGTTCGTCAAGGAGTTTCGTGTGTCAATGTCATTATATTCTTACGTTAAAGAGACTGCACGATCAGTTTCCTCCTGATCTAACGCTTGTAATTCGTCTTGAACCGCGATTATCTTCCTCCAATTCTCGTCGAACGTTTTGCGGCAAGATATTAGATAGTTCTTGCTTACCCGTCCAGACTCTTCATATTCGTCTAGTTGACGCTTCGTGATTGTCAATCGGCTGATTAATGAAATGGGCGTTGATCCGGGAATCGGTTGCTACTCTTTACAGTGCGTCGTGGGGTCGCGTATATGCTTAGCGAGGGAGGAGTTCCTTTCCGATGGCCGCTCCGTTGGTTAGGTGATTAAGTCGATGGAATGTTGATTTCACGTGACACTGTATAGTCGCTGGTAAGTGTACCTTTTAATGGCACGTGATCCAGCTCGAAGGATCATGTATATTCGACCAATCGCGGGGAGACGCAATCGCAAGGAAGCACGTCAACGGGAGTCGTAAATTCCCGTTACGAATATAATAATCGACACCACGAGTTGATCGATCCCGTGATTTCCGTTAAGATAATAGGGGTGGTTGAGAGGGTATAACACTGTGATTCACGGGGTTATAAGGTTTTTATTTCCCACACTTATGAGGTACACTGTTGACTATGTATAAATCGCAGATGAATTGGCGCACGAAGATACGATAGCTTTGCACAATAGAGCAAGGCTCTTATAGTTGAATTTATTATGTTAGTGGACGTAGCACTAGAGGATACATAATAGAGGAAGTGAATGTTCGATAATCCCGAGAACCGAATTAGATTGATGACGTGAGTTAGACTAACTTGTCGCTCTTATGTTAATACGGAAGAAAGTTCGGTGTGGGTGTGCCCTTTGAATGAAGAAGGCGGATTCGTTGTTCACACTTTTCGTTAGGGAAAGTGAGGGTAACGGTCCGCGATGTCGATTGGTTGTGGCCCACGTTGATACTTGAAGGTATGAAGAGGAAGTCTCCTACCAACGTGGTTCGTGGGTGACCTTGTTCATGGGAAAAACCAGCCTGTTTTATTAGACAGCTATTCAGTTTTTCCCAATAGGTGCGTACCCGCTTCCTCCGTGTCTTTAAAAGCGCTTAATAAACCCAAGGACCTCTCCAAAACCCAGGTGTGGGCCGAAAATACTTTTAGGCCTAAGAAATCCTTCAGGACAAACGGATTGACTGAAGATACATGTTGGTAGAATGAAACGAAAAGCGAAAGGTTATGGTGGGTTCTTAGATTTATTGAGGGTCGGAGTGACTACACGCCGACCGTTAGCTGCCCGGTCGCGAGGGCTGGAGTGCAGATGTCTTATCTGTACATAATACTTGTTGTTACATCTCCAGAACACTAAATCTTCCCGAAAGAAATTACTCAACTACTGAAAAAGAACTCCTTGCAATCGTATGGGTAGTAAAATCTTTTGAGACAATATTTGCTAGGAAGACTTGGCTTGAAAACTGCAAAGACCCCGCATCACGACTGATTAGATGGAGATTACGAAGCATACAATTGCGAAATACAATACCACAAGAGAAAAGATAATATACGGCAACTGACGCACTCTCGAGACAAACTATTAACAATTTGACGACTGAAGACGATCTCCTTGACGAATATAACAGATGGGAACAAGACACCGACACATTTCCTAAACTACTATAGATAGTCCCCAACGAAAAATCCTTCTTCCAAATAACAAAAGAAACTTTAGGGCCCTACGACAAAAAGAAATGGTTAAAGAAGATCGTAGAATTAACTACAAAACATAAAAAGTTAGGCATAGGGGACAAAAACTTCGATGAAATCCAAAAGACGCGAATAAAAACATTTTTGATGTATGTTAACGACAAGATAGAAGAAATAATTTTTGCATACGACTCGATTCAAATTCTAACAGACGAACAAGTTGACGCGATCATAAAAGAAAACCATAACGACGTTTCAAGACACTTAGGTATACGGAAAACATACGCAAAAATCAAAGAACGATTTAAAATCCTACATTTGTTCTCAAAAGTAGAGGAATTTATAAAAAATTGCGTAGCATGTCAAAATCAGATACTTGTCAAAATCCGCGTGAAAGAAATTTCCGTAATAACTCAAACCCCCACTGAACCAAACGAAAAAGTAGCAATGGACATAATTGGTCCCATGCGGAAAACTAAACGAGGAAACCAATAATTACTCCCTATTCATGATGATTTGACCAAATACCTGATATTGACACATCTCAAGACACGAAGAACTGAATGCATAATAGATGCGTTATTGAATCATTACATTTACATCTTCTCAGCACCTAAAACTATACTAACAGACCAAGGACAGAACTCTATTAGCGAACTCATGACGAAGTTCGAAGAAGCATTTAAAATAAAACATATAAAAACAACCAGCTTTCACCCACAATCTAACGGATCCCTAGAAAGAACATACGCAACGGTAAAAGACATGACACGAACAAGTCTAAACGACTCAGACAAAGAATGAGACGAAGTATTAAACTTCATATGCTTAGGATATAACACAGCAATACACGATGCAACCGGTTTTTCACCTTTCGAACTAACCTCGGGACGAAAAGCTAACCTCCCATCCTCAATATCCAAAACCTCCAACTACACGTATGAAGAAATGTTTACACTGTGGCAAAAGCAATTGGACAAATACAAAACAATAGCTAAACGAACACTTGAACAAAGTAGAAAACGCTACATGCGAGATCAACAAAGAAAAATCATTAAAACACGAATGGTATTTAAAGAAGGAGACGCAGTTCTTGTACATAATGATCACAAAGCAGATAAATTGGACGATGAATGGTTAGGTCCTTACCACATCGAAAAAGCTATGACTCCTTATTACGAGATTTTAATCAATAACCAAATTAAGAAGATACATAGTAACAGAATTAAACCATACTTTTCAGGACGCTCATTTAATGCACAACCCTCGTGCTCAGATTGGAATTAATACCGATCGAAAATAACGCAATTTTCCACGAGAAAATATCTAGAGCCTATTTGTATAATGAAAAAGTTAACGTATATATAGGAATAGATGTAAGCGATATGTTTAATCACATCGATACGTTAGGAAAACACATAACGGAGACCCAAAAATATTGTACCACCCCATGTCAAGTAGAATTAGAGATACTTTCCTTAACCAACCAGTTCAATAACATCAAACCGCTAGGAACACATTTAAGATTATTAACTCATTCTAGAGTTAAGAGAGGATTGATAGACGCTATAGGTTTAATCAGCAAAACACTTTTCGGAACCTTAGATTCTGACGATTTACAATTGATAAACCAGAATATCGACAAACTATTTAGCGAAGGAAACGAATTATAAACCATTGTAGCTAACTAAACCGCTCTAATTAGGAGAATCCTAAACACCGACAGCCTAAAACAATTAGAAAAAGTAAACGCGGACATACAAAATAAAATAAATCAAGTAAACAAGCTAGCACTTCTAACAGTCAAGATTACTTCTATAGAAAGCGCTTTGTCAGATCTACACTTTCAACTCGATGAAATATTCAATTTAATTTTACTAGGAAAACAAGGAATTATTAGCCCCGGATCATAAATCATCACATTTTCGTAGAACAATACGCTAAAGCTTTAGGAAATCACATCACGAATAAAGGATTTTCACCAGAAGAAAATTTCCAAAACATTTTAGACGTCTTTACACTCACACTGTCTGTCCAAAGCGAAAAGATCTTCTTTAAAATTTCAATTCCAAGAATAATTGACTCTGAATGGGAAATAGAACAGGTATAACCCATACCGACTCGAAAGAACGGAGCATTTCTCGCCCCCTAGTCGAACATCCGATATTTTTCACCTTAGGATTAACTTATATGAATGTAGACCAGATGTATTTGGACAAGCAATGTCGAATCAAACACGAATTGTATATTTGCAAACAAACTCAACCCATACATGATAGACGTTCAAAACACGATTGCGCATCCGAAATAATTAGTGTAAGTTTTGAATTATCAACACCGTTCAAGGCCAAATTTGATCCATCAATTCTGAAGAAACGCAAGAGCTTAGAGGACTAAGTTCACTCTACGAAGGGGGGAGTGTAACGTCACCCAAAAGCCAAACATCTACCGAGCTCAGGATATATCGATAACACTTGGTCATGCGATAACAACGAGAACAGAAAGTAGCCAGACTCCCACCCGTGGGATATGTGAACCATAGTGACGAAGTAAAGATCCTAGTCCTTTAATCAGTGAGTCAGTCTGTGTTCTACAATTGAATTGTAACATTTTCTTATTAATAAAGCATACGAATGTGCTATTGCTCATTCGCCTTTTTTTTATATCTCGTTATTTATTACGTGACAAGATCATCGGATTCGTTGAGGAAAGCGTTTGTTCGGAAAGTGAGGGAAATGGACGTCGCTGTTAATTGGATAGTTTTGTGTTGGTGGTTGGAAAAAGATGCTAACCTCCCTTGAGAGAAAGTTGCTAGCGGGAAGCGTCGTTCGTGAGAAAAGCATCCATTCCATCATCATGTCCGAAGGATAGGATTTTTGTGTAGCGAGCCACAGGACAGAAACCGTTTACTGTCGAGTGTCCCTACATCAATATACTAACTACCGTCGGATTAGGTCTTATCCGCCCTATACGTTTCTCGAATTACATTCCGTATTTACCTACTATTTATGGAACTTTCGCCGAGCCGACTCTATCTTAGTCACCAGTCACGCAGCCCGTGAAATGACGGTGCCTGGCCTATATGGCTAGAACTGTCTGTAACCATAATCTAACTCTAACCTAACCCTCCACCACGAAATTCCCCTATAAGCACCACGGATAGTCCATGTAGTGTCAATTACGAAACATAGCCTCCATCTGACACAAATGTTTATCTAACTCCAACCTAAGCTCTTCACCAGCAGGAGCCCGAGATTCGCAGTTGAAATCAAGACGCATAGCTCTTTGGAATATCAACGGTCTAGCTCAACAAAAATACGACCTGGAACTCTTCTTCAACAACAACAAATCGACATAATGCTCTTATTTGTGAGGTGATCGTCGGTGAAGGTGCCCACAAGAATTACTCTTGATTTTCAACAATAACGTTTATTAAACTCTTGACAATTAACAACAAATAACGATTAACCATGATTAACGATTAACATCGATTAATAACTGGTAACGATTAAAATTGAACTCTCAAGAGTGGACGACTCGTATCTCTAATTGCGTTTACTTCGCTTAACCTTTCACACTTCGCAGCTCCGGGCAGAATGAATCTTTTTGGTTCAAAACCGAACAGATTCTTTCCTTTGTTGCCCCTAGACATCCCCACTACGCGCGCGTTTATTAGAAGACCGCGACGGTTGCCGCGTATGCATTCTTCCGAATATTCGGCGAAAGAACCGTAGGGATATCGATGGTACATTAGGCCTGTCGGCGTTACGCTTTTAAAGGTATAGCGCTTTGTGCCACAAAGCCATTGGAAATTTCCGTGGTCGAGTACCGCCGCATTTGAAACTCACTTCACCGACAAAAATTACGTGAAAATAAACGGTTATAACTTCTACCATACCCAAATAAAGGCCCACGGCGGCACCGGAATTATTATCAAAGCCAGCATTAAGCATTACGAGCTTCCATCGTTTCAAAAGGACTACCTCCAAACTACAAACGTAGCGATAGAAGAATGCCATGGTACAATCGCCACTTCAGCAGTATATTGCCCTCCTAGACACTCCATTTCTAAAGAAGACTTTGATAACTTCCTTGACGCTCTGGGCAATCCATTCATAGCTGGAGGAGACTATAACGCCAAACATATACAATGGGGCAGCAGACCTACCACAATAAGAGGCAAAATTCTCTTGAATAGCATAAACACCATCAATCTCAACTACCTCACCACATATGAACCCACTGCCCACTGACACCAAGAAATTACCTGATTTACTTGACTTCTTCATAACTAAAAATATCTCTCCAAGATACGTCCAAATCAGCTCCTCGGCTGATCTCTCTTCTGATCATTCCCCGTGATAGCAACAGTCAGTTCAACAATTAAAGGGAATACACCTAATGGCTTTATTCATAACCAGCTCGTTTCATAACCAACGCCTGAAACTTCATAACCCTGAAACCTCGGGCTTCGACTCCGCTGTATGGTGCGCAGCTGTCAATCTGATTATGGAGGAAAATCCTTTACAAAGCAGTGCCCCGAATATAATTTCAATAACGAGTGTCCAATCGACTTCTACGTAGTGGAGGCACCAACTGGTAGATCAAGTCATACAGGTGAGTCGTTTCCATCTTACCCCGATTTTGGAGCCAAGTGTTCGCTAATTAAAGGATCCGTAGTCCTGAGAATTTCTGGCAAAAGAACGATGGATATAGTAGTAATGCGAGGAATAAGAGATATTTGTACTAAACGTACATGTCAAATCTTGTCCGTTGCAGGTGTTAGTGGTTTTACATTAGAAATACATTTTTCATGTCCTCGCTGATAGTTATTTAAAACATAATATCGCGATTGATCGTTAAATTTTAAGCCAAGGCGTTGACGTAATATTACACAAAATAGCCTCGCTATGTATAAAACAAAAAATAATTAATGCCTGTAACAATACCGCTGAAAAAACGAGATCGATGTTAATGAGGTTGACCATGATGTACGTGGTAGTGATAAAAGTCGATTAATCTTTCTTTTCGAAAATTCAAAGATTCATCCGTTACAGGTTTCCTACGTACTCGCGCAAATACAGGCCAGTTAGAAATACAATTAATTGATCCTAATACCACCGTACAAAGAAGTCTTTATAGACTTAGCGAGGAAGAGCGCAGAGTAGTACGTGAGAGAATAAGCGAATTAATTAGAGCCAAAAATCATAAGATCTAGTAATTCACCGTTCACGAGCCCTGTGTTACTCGTGAAGACGAACGATGGTTCAGATAGATGATTTGTAGATTTTCGAGAACTAAATAAAAATACGGTCGCGGATCAATATTTTGCGGAACAAATCGCGAGATTGCAAATGCGAGATACTTTATTAGCCTAGACATGGCTAACGGGTTTCACCAAATCCCTATTCATCCTAATTCTAGGAAGTATACAGCATTGGTCACCCTCGATGGACGATTTGGACAATAAATTGTTATTTTCTTCAAATTCTTTTCAAAATTTAATGTTTCTTGCGGAATCATTTTATATTATGCGGCGATATTATGCTGACTCCGTCGAAAACAAGGATTTTTACATTTTCAGACAACCCTAATAATTTTGCAACTAATATTTGTCTAAATATTCTAATATTTATGTTCTTCCTTGCTGCAATTTTGTAAATCATCAAAGCGTTTACAACAGAAATCCCCAGAAGGAGTTACACACCAAGTCTTTTGTACCATTTGATCCCTTTTCTAATTGTGGTGGCATAAGAAACCATTTGGTCGGAATAATCTACACCACACTTTCCTTTATTGTATTCAACAACAGCTAGTGGTCTTAATGTCGCGAACAAACGAAACGAGAGATCATTCTTGAGATTCCTTTGAAAACACGCGTGGCAGCCAACGTGCCATTCGTACGTTGTTGTTTATTTGGATGATGTTCTAATTATTGCCGACTCCATAGATCAAGCTCTAGAAAGATTGTACACCGTGTTAAATACCCTCGTAAATGCCGGATTTTTTCTAATTTTTCTAAATACTCTTTCCTAAACATATTGGTACTCTATTTGGGACTTGTAATTCATAACGGAGAAGTTCGCCCCCACCCGGGTAAAATACAAACCTCGAGTTCTTTACCTGAACCAACGACCGTCACACAGCATAGACAGTTCACAGGTTTAGTTTCTTACTTCCGGAAATTCGTCTCTAAACTTTCACAGGTAATGAAACCTCTATGCACACTTACTTCCGGTAACAGAAACACCTCAGGTTTAATCTTGGTATTAATCTTTTGTAATCAGGTTTAGTCTTTTGTATTACGTAAGAATGAGGAAAGGAATCAAACTAAGTTAGATCCAAAATTTAAGGGTCCATTTGTAATAGCAGATATTTTGGAAGGAAATAGGTATATCTTGAAAACATTAGACGGCAAACGTTCATACAAATATAGTTCTCATAGGTTGCGAAAAATGCGAGATAGTTGTATTCCTGCGGAATTGGACGTCTGTAGTGATGGCAACAACAGTGACCATGACGATCTGAGTACCCCGATCTCGGAAGATCTATGCACGATGGCGGAGTGAGTTCGCACGCGTTTCCAAGAGCGATAGATGTGATATAAGGCTCGTTGGGACATGTGATGCTTCCAGGGCGATAGATGTGATATAAGGCTCGTTGGGACATGTGATGCTTCCAGGGCGATAGATGTGATATAAGGCTCGTTGGGACATGTGATGCCTCCAGGGCAAAAGATGTAATAAAGCTCAAGAAGACCGTGGAACGAAGCTCTATGTTCTTGTGCGATCCTTTTTTTTTGTACGTGGAGAAAGCCTCATAGACACTCCGCTGCTGCAGTAATCGCGTAACAGCAGAGTAGTGTCTAACTCCTACTGACCAAAACTCCACGATGACCATCTTATGCGTGTGACAGGGGTGCTCCAGGAACCTCTTATGAATTAACTTCAGTTGCACCCCCTTCTCGCGTCCTCTTGTTCGAGCCAGTCATAATACCTCCAGACTATTGAATTGGCGTTAGGGGGGGGGGTGTCATTGCCCCTAGCGCTGTCGCTCCCTCCAGCAGTGGTCCGTTGGGACGGTGGTGGAGCGGCTTTAGGTCGTCTGATCATACTTCTCCATCGTCTTATCCTACAAGGGTGGGAGTTTTCTTCTACTTCTACAATCGCTGGGGCGAGGTCAATCTTTCTCCTATGGCGCGCCGCAGAGTGTAGCGGGGCTGCTCCCACGCCGGACAGAGCTCCAAGGTGTGCTGCGATATGTCCCTGCCCTCTCCGCAGTGGTGGCAGATATCTGTCGTCTCTTGTCTGATTCTCTTCAGGAACTCGCCGAACACGTCGTGTCCGGTGAGCACCTGGGTCATTCTGAATATGAGCGGGAGGCCGTGGCGGCTTCTCCATGTCTCCCAGTTTGGGAGGACCGCCTCTGCGCCTCGATGTTCGCCTCCCTCGTTGATCAGCTGGGATCGCCACAGGTCCCTCGTGTCCTCCTCAGCGGTTCCTGGATCGTTTGGAGCCGCCTGCTCGGTCAGATCTTCTGCCGGATGCCATACTCTCCGGTGGGTGTATCGCCTTTTGAGCGCTAGCGCCCGGAGCTCCCACGGGGGGGGGGGGCGTGGCTAGAGCGGTCGCCGTCGCGCGGGACACCGTCCGGTATCCCCTAATGATTCTTATGGCGGTTACCCTGTGCAGCCTCCTTAGGAACAGGATGCTGCGACGACTCGCCATCAAGTCGTCCGCCCATACCGGGGCCCCGTACATCACTCGGGACCGAACGATTTCCTCATAAATTCGGCGCACCGCGTCTCCCGCCTCGCCGATGTTCGGCAACAGGGCGCGCAAGGCATTATCAGCCGCCGACACTTTCGGAATCAAGGAGTCGAAGTGTGGCTCGAACGTCCACTGGCTGTCGATGACCAGACCTAGATATTTCATCTGCGATCCCACCCGGGCGGGTTTAGTTTGCCATGTTTATGCATAGGCCGGGCGGTGGGGTCCCTCGCCTCTTCTTGTCATAGAACCAGATGGCCTCCGACTTCGCAGGGGAGACACTCAGGCCCAGTCGGCGCACAGCAAGGGTCGCGCAGGCAGTTGTGATTTCGCCGATGCGCAGCGTCTATGCCAGCCAGGACTAGGGTGTCGTCCACATAGCACGCCGCCGCCTTCCCTCCCATTCCTTGCTGGTGTAGCATATCCACCTGTCGTCGAGGTAGGCTCAGATCAACCGGACGAGGTAGCTGGGAACCTCGAAGTGCTCCAGGGCCGTCACTTTCCTGTCCCACGGCATGGAGTTAAACGAGTTGACGATGTCCAAGGAAACCGCCAGCGCCACATCGTTCCAGGCAACCATGTCCTCTGCCAGTGATCGCACGCGTCTGACCGCGTCAATCGTCGAGCGTCCCTTCCGGTTGCCCTACTGGCTTTCGTGCCAACGTGGCACCTGACCCGCTATGTGTCGCTCCAAGCGGGTGGCGAATACCCTCTCGAGTAGTTTGCCGACCTCATCTAACAGGCATATCGGCCGGTACGCTGTCGGCCAGGTCGTCGGTCGGCCCTCTTTACGGAGCAACACCAGCCTCGCGGTCCGTCATGCCCGAGGGTAAGCTCCCACTTTCAGGTATCTTGTGTAGAGGCGCCGAAGTCTGGGGGCCATGATTCCCATCACTTCCCCACAGATCCGACCCGAGATTCCATCCGGGCCCGGCGCCACGTCGCGGGAGGCCATTCTTCTGTTCGCCTCCCATATCTCTTCCTCTGTGACTTCCCAGTCATCCCTCCATTCCCACGTCCGTGTCGTTTCCCGCGGCCGTTCTGCCGTCCTGTCTTCTTGCGGGGGAAAAAGCGTCGCGATGATCCGCAGCAGCAGCGCAGGTTCCATTTCCATCGTTGCCTGAGGGTCCTTCGCGCGAAGTTCCTTGATCTTCCCAGGTTAGTCTGGAAGATGCGCATTTTCAGTCCCCTAGTGTCGTCACTTCTCTGGCTTTCTCCGTACCAGCTTCTTTGTCCGCAGACTTAGGGTCGCCTTGCGGTAGGGAGCCTTTTTTGTTGTCGCTTGCTGCTATGGATCCGCGGGTGACTCCTTTTGTTCCTTTCTTCGGGGGCGGGGGGCGCGCAGGCCGGTCCACCCATCCTGTGCACAGATGGTGCTCCAAGCGCCTCGCAGAGTAGGCATTTCGGGCTCGCGGCAGTGCATGCTTTCGCTTGGTGTCCTCCAGGCACCTGTAACACTGTAGAGGTCTTCGCTCGATGGCTTCAACCTTCGCTGTCGACCAACCTATAGCGACCTTGCCAGCCAGGGCCAATTTCGTCCCTGCACCGGTCGCGCCTCGTCTCCACACAGATCCAAGGCCGTTTCGGGCGGGGCGGATTTCTCCCAGTCGGACGTTCTCCGGCTTGCAGCCGCTCTCCTTCGCCAGGGTGTTCTGGATTTCCTCCTTGGTGGCCGATATGTCTATCATAGACACCCTTGCTTCCGCGGCTTGGAAGGGTGTCGCCACGCGGACCTTGTTCGGATCTAGAGCCCGCGTCAGGCGTGCTGCGAGCGCTGCGGTCTTCTTCCTCTCCTGACCCTCGGAGACATCCAGAATGACGCCTCCGGTGATGGTCTTTCGCATCCTCATCGTGCTGATGCCGACCTCAGCCAGGGAGACGCTGTTCCTGGCCGCAGCCAGAACCTCTGCGTAGGATTGGCCGGATTTATCTGTTAGGGTAATCGTTACCGCCGACGTTCGTGGTGTATGTGAGAGGAGCAGCTTGCCTCCCCCTCTTCACGTGTTCTCCGATCCACTCTCTGGGGCTTTCCTCAGGCTCTTCGCCCCTGTCCCAGGGGTTGATTTCGCCGGTTGTTTCTTCTCTGCATCCTTCGTCTTTCTATTTTTTTTTCCTTTTCGACGGTCTGCCATTTCGTGGCAGCCGATTGTCCTCCCTTGGTCGCTGGAGCGTTTGGAACTCTGGACTCAGTCCTTCTTGTGCTCTCGTCCGGAGCGACCTCCTTTTCTTCCCTCCTTTCCATGCTTTGAAGGCGTTCTTCCTGCCGGTGCAGCGAGGGTCTTATCTCCTCTATCTCGTGTTCGATTGCGGCGAGACGCGCCGTGTCACTGCTCTTCTCTGCGGCGAGGCGCGCGGCAACTCTTTTCGGAGCGCCTCGTTTTCCGCCTCTAGTGTCGCTATGCGTCCTTGTGCTATAGCGAAGGTGCCGGAGGCGGGGTCTATTCTCCTCACCATCTCTGTTGCGCCCGCAGCGATAGTCCTCGCCGTTTCCTGCAACGTTTTCCTCTGCGCGCCCTTGATGTTGCGAGATGTCTTGGCAACCTTGGTCACCTCTGCGGCTCGACGGATCAGTTTCGCTCCTATGTCCGCCGTAGTAGAGGTTCGCATCTCTTCGGCTAGATCCTCTTCCCCCGTCGTTTCTTCGGTCTGTGGGTTCTCCGTGTCCAGTGTGGGATGAGAGGGCTCCTCTTTTGGCGGGGCCGCCCTCGTCATGCTCCTGGTGCTGACGCGTGACAGATCAGCAGTCAGCTCCGCTTCGCCCCCTCCTCTGACGATTTGCCCTACCTCCTTATCTTTCGCCACTGTTGCGTCTTTTGTCGCCATTGGGCGCAAAAATGGCCACTTCCTCCGCACTTGCTATTCCACTAGTCGCCGTCACTTTCGAATGGCCCGCGCGGCACGCTTTGACGCCGTGCCAATATGGCTGCGTCTGTGTAGTTCCTCGGGTAGCCCGTGTAGCGGCGTTGTTGTCACGCCTCTTAATATGGCTACTCCACCGTCATAACCTGACACTCGGTTTACCTCCGCCTTTAGCGCCTTTCCACACCAGATTTCATGGGTTCCTACACCCTCTTTGATTTCGCGGGCGCTAATCCTTCACTCTGGTTACTTTCCTTGCCTCAATTCTCCAGTTTCCCGGAGATTTCGAGTACTCTCACGGCTCCGTCCTTCCTACGTCTGCTCCACCACACAGTCACCACAAAAACTCCATGTTCTCGCGCGAGCTAGAAAAACGAGATTCATTTGGGTACGAAATCGAGAATGGTCAATCATGCCTTTACGACCTGACTGACCCACAGAATGCAACTGGCACCTTGAATACTAACTATAACGGTACTAATTTTTGTTCTCTTTTATTTCTTCTGTTGTCAAACGTCCGAACGAATTTTTGTTGTTGCACTGGACCCTTGACTTATTTGGAAAATTTAATTGAATGGTAAATAATATCAGTTACATCAAGGCTAATGTTGGAAAAACTCAATATTTCAGTTACACACTAGGACGTGTGAAGGTCAGGATGGCCGTGTTGGAGATGAAAGGACATTGGAGCCTTCCCTTTGGAACTTCGGGAAAATCCCCTAACACCGTAATCTAGATTCTATCATAAGCGTAATTAAACAATTGTCGTCATTCGATCCGATTGTATTTGTTCCAGATTTGTGATAATGAGCTTCGGCTCGAGGCGACAATCAGTCGCCCAACGTAGCGGCGGTCACGGGATGAACGCTTTGCCTAACAAAGGTATGAGATAATTCTATAGCTCTCCTTAAAAGAAATATTTGTAGCGGCACGCGATAGTAAACGTTCCAACGGTTTATGTCCCGTGGCTCGCCACACGCAGACCCTATTCTTCGAGTAAGATGATTGCCAGATGTCAATGACGTATGATGTATGATGACGATGACGATGTCCAGATGTATGATGAACGTTATTACCATATAATTAATCTCGCACCTTCTTGTCCCAATTCTGATTATGCTATATTAAAATTTTTATGGTCAGCCATAATAAACACACTTAATGCTCAACACAGTGTAATTTGTTTTTTGTTTGACGAACAGCTTTTCTTACAAAAGGTTTCAATGCTTTTATTATTTTCATTACGTTCTAAGCACTGATGTAAGCGTGCTTTCTAATGCAGATTCGTTTTATTTGAGTTTACTGATTCATTTAAGACAAAATTTTTATTTTAAAAAAATAGCAATTGTTGGTGAAACGAGATATCAGCTTCCTTTTCTTCATTTCTTTTTTCTTTTTTTTAATAAATGAAATCTCGTTCAAGCCGCTCATAATTATTTTTAAGAAATCTGTTTTCTGTATAGCCAGGGTTAACCTTTTTCAATGACACTTTAAGTTTACATAAATTTTTCGAAAATATGCATTTTTTCCCATGTTCTTTCCTAGAAAAATACGCAGTCGTTCGTATTTCTTTTGGCATTAAATTTTTCAATATTGATTGCAGATCTTTATTTTTACGAAAATCTGACATGTTCTCAAAATACAGTCAAAATAAATAAAATTTAGATTGGAAAGAAAGGCATATTACACAATAATTCATATAGTAAATCTTAAAGCATTTGTGCACTTACCAACAGGAGTAAAATAGAATGTGTTATTTAGAGGAATAAATAAGAAAATAAATAAATATGCTGTTTTAACTGAAATAAAGTGTAGGGTAAAATATATCATGACAAATGAAAACAATGAAAGGAGAACTCAACGAAGCCAAACTTGTAACTACGCAAACAAATACACATGTGTACACACCTAAATGTATTTGTATGTACAGAGTGTTTGGTTTAAGTAAGTACCGCGGAAGAACTCATAAGGGATTGAAATTATAAAAACAATGTTCTTATAAAAGTCGTTTGATATTATTATATCAATATGTACATCATTATGTGGTATTAATGATACTTCTGTGGGTATAGTGATACAACTGTACTTTGGCAGTACAACTTACTAAAGTCACTCTTATTCTCCAAATATAAGAAACAAATTGCCTCATTGTAATAGACAGACTTGTTCGTATAGACCATCTAGGAGGTGTAACTACTATATTAGTACTGAAGGTGAATATGAACTGTCAAGTTTGTTTTGGCATTTCCTTCACCAATTTTATGTACATTACGGATACCAAGAAACGGGGTACCTCGCAGTTGAGGGCACTGCGAGGTGGCTCATGGGTGCGTCAGTCATCAGCGGCCAACACCGGGGTGCCTGGCAGTCCCCCCCAATGGTATCAGCCTTCCCCCGGTAAGCGGCTGTGCCGGGTACGACATCCTTTCCACGGGAATTGAAAGCATCCAGAAGCCTCGGTGGATGGGTGCCGAACGACCCAAATAAAAACGGAATCGGGAGGTGGTGAAATGGTGTTCGGCACCGGGGATAGTGTCTTGAGCACGCCGCTTACAGTGAGAAATGATAAAGGGGATGATTTGGCGAGGAGAGCGGTTGAACAAAGTACGCGCGCTAGATATGGGGTTAGGTTGGGGTTAAGTTGCCTGCGGGCGGGTCCCGATGGCGCTGGTGTGGCATTGCACTCTTCACGCCCACCAGTGCCAAGTGCCAAGTCCTCCTCTAAGTCGGTGGAGCCTGGTAAACACTGGGTTGCCAGTGGCTAACGGAACAATGGCTATCCCAGGCACCCTGGGATCCTCTCCCGTCTACTTATCACAATCCCTTCCTGGAGCAGCGACCGGAGGTCCCAAAGGAAGATGCCGACTGTACAAGGATGGCGACGTGGGCTAGAAACCCACCCTTCCCGAGGAACAGAACAGGAAGACAACGTGGCGTAAAACCCACACGCGATGGGGATCCGATAGGTGGTCGTCGCGGGCTTAACATCCCACCAGATCTACGTCAAGTTTCTGACTCGGGAGCGGACATGACTGGGTGCCGGCCTCGCGGCCGGGATGTGTTGTCTTAGCGAGGAGAGCGGAAGTCACGGCTCTCCCTTCTTTCTCCCACTTCTCCACTTCTTTCCCATACCTTCCAATCCCTCAGGGGCTGTGGACTCGCTGGCGAGTTGCAGTACGGGCATGCGACCCCGAGGAACCCTAGCCCAAATACCGTACCCCATTGGTCATGTCTCAATGGGCCGGGGGTCTTGTCTTCATCGGCCGGACCATGAGGATGACAACCTCTATAAAAAATCCCTAACCCTAAGCAGCGGTGCGCGGCGACGGGGTACCTCGCAGTGGAGAGCATTGCGAAGTGGCTAATGGGTGCATCGGTCATTAGCGGCCAACCCCGGGATACCTGGCGACCCCCCGGCGGTATCAGCCTTCCCCCGGTAAGCCGCTCTGCCGGGGGTGACTCCCTGTCCGCAAGGAATTGGAAGCACCCGGAAGCCTCGGTGATTGGGTGCCGAAAGAACCAGATGATGAATCCAAAAATCAAGAGCAAGGCAAGAAGGAAAAAGAACGAAGAGGAAAAGACGGAGGAAGTCGCGGGTTCTGCCGCCTCCCATCAAGCACTGGGAGCTAACTCATCCAAGAAACGTCGGATGACGAGGATACCCCCCTCATCGTCCGAGTGCGACGCGGAAGAGTGAAAAAGTCTGGCGGACACTCTGCGTCTCACCAGGAAATGGCCCAGCAGCTCAGAATGGCCAGGACGGCGGAATTAGGGGCGGAACAAAGCCGGCTAACTGACGAGGTGGTTATGGTTGCCGAAAAATCTGGCAATGTCAAGGGCAGATACGAGAAGACCCTAAAGTAAGCGGCAACGTTCTTCGCCCTCAACGCAGCAGAGTTGACAAGAAGGGTGGATGCCACCCCGTGCGTCGCCATAGTGGAAGCACAAATAACGGCAATGGAGGCACGATTGACGACAATGAAAGCACGATTGATGACAATGGAAACGGGGATCGCGGCGCTCGGAGGGAAGATACCCCCGCACTTTGCGACGGAGAAGGGCAGCGAGTCGCCCCTGGCTGCTGTCGAGCGCAAGATGGAGCAGGTGGGCACCGCGTTGACCAGACTAGCAGAGGGACGCCTACGAGACATCGACGGGAAAAAGAAAACGGAGGCTGTCCCCAAGCAGGCCACGGGAAGGGTGGACACTGAAGCTCCAAACGCTCCAGCGACCATGGATGGACAAGCGGTTGCTATAGAATGGCAGATCGTGAAAGAAAGAAGGAAAATCAAGAAGGCGTCGATCGAAATACAACCAGCGGGGACGACCACTGTGTCAAGGTCGAAGAATCCGAGAAAAGCCCCAGAGCAAAGAGCGGAGACCGCGGAAGAGAGGGGAGACAAGCCGCCTCTCCCGCGCACACAGCGAACATCGGCGGTCACCATTACGACGAAGGAAGGATCGGCCCAATCCTACGTGGAGGTGTTGGCCTTTGCCAGAGGCAGCAACTCTCTGGCCGAGGTCGGCGTCAAGGCGCTGAAGATGCGGAAAGCCATACTAGAGCTCGCCGAAGACCAGAAGGGGGAAAGGCTGCCGCGCTCGCGGCATATATGACGCGGATCTTGGATCCCAGCAAGGTCCGAGTAGCGGTACCCTTTCGAGCCGCGGGAGCAAGGGTGGTCGGGATAGACATCTCGGTCACCAAAGAAGAGATAAGTGACACCCTGGCAAAAGAGGGTGGCTGCAAGGACGTCCAACTGGGCGAGGTCCGGTCCGCCCGAAACGGTCTTGAATCCGTGTGGATGCGAGGCCCGGCCGGGTCGGTGAGGATACTGGCCCAGGCTGGCAAGGTCCCGATCGGATGGTCGACAGCGAAAATCCAGGCCATCGCGCGAAGACCTCTTCAATGTTACAAGTGCCTGGAGATCGGGCACGTGAAGAGGACGTGCACTTCCAACGAGGACAGGGGGCACCTGTGCTACAGGTGCGGTGGCCCGGAACACTGAGCCATAAGATGCACCGCCGCAAACCAGAAATGCCTGCTCTGCGAGCCGCTCGGGGCACCGTCGGCGCAGAGGATGGCAGGACCGGTTTGCGCTTCTCCAAGAAAGGAAACGAGAAGAAGAGCAACCCGCGGCTGCAAGTGGTGAAAAGGAAGGCTCGCCGCTGCAAGGTACCTGAGACCCTGAACCCGCGAGCAAGGAGGTCGGCGCGGAGGACGCCATGGAAGCGATGAACTTAGGGGACTAAGAACATGCGCATCTTCCAAACGAACCTAGGACGGTCGAGAAGAGCGCAAGACCTGCTTTTTCAAACTATCCGGGAGAACGCGGTCGCCCTAGCTGTGGTGGCCGAACCGTACAGTATGCTTGACGCTCCGGACTGGACCGGAGACACGGACGAAATGGTTGCCGTCACCTGGACATCAGCGCCGGGGGCACTCGCCTACGGGGTCTCGCTGGAGCGCGGCAATGAATACGTCGCGGTCGAGTGGGCAGGAATGGTGGTGGTGATCGTGTACGTGTCGCCCAACTGCGGATGGACAGCGTACGAGGAGTTCCCGGAGGGGTCAGCGTCTAGGTTCCCCTGGCCGGTGCTCGTCCCGGGGGACTTTAACACTCATTCCACGGAATGGGGAAACCCCAGGACCAACGCACGCGGTCGCGCGTTCTCGGATTGGGCCGCGGGTTTCGTGCTCCTGTTCGTAAACAGGGGCTCGGCCAGCACCTGCATGGCGCGGAGAGGGTGCTCCGTCGTGGACATCTCGTGGGCTACTCCCGACGCGTTCAGACGGGTCTCAGGCTGGAGAGTGTCCGAAGGGGTCGGAGACACTGTCGGAACACCTCTACATACTCATGGAGGCGGGGGAAGCACCCAGACCTAGAACACCCAGCGGGACGCGCGCGCCCACCGCCAAGATGGAAGGTAAAGGAGAGGAACGAAGATCTACTCCGGGCGGCTGCGATAGCGACAGTTTGGAGCTGGGAGGTCCTGACGATGACGACGACCGAAACAGGCGTGGAAGAGGATGCTGTTCCCCCCGCAGGAGGACTCCGCGCTTGAACAGCCGCGGGAATCCACCCTCACGACGGAATGGAGCACGGAGTGGGAAGTCACCAAGGAGGAGCTGTGGGAAGCAACCAGGAAAATGACCTGCCGCAACGTGGCGCCGGGCCCGGACGGGATCCCGGGCCGGGTCTGGAGGGAATCAATAGGAGTCGTGGTTCCCAGACTTCGGCACCTCTACAACAGACGCCTGAGAGATGGAGTCTACGGGCGTGACGAACAGTGAGGCTGGTCCGCAAGGAGGGCCGACCGGCCACTTCGCCGTCGGCATACCGGCCGCTTTGGCTACTAGATGAGGTCGGCAAGCTCCTCGAGAGAGTCGTTGCTGCCCGCCTGGGAAGACACATGTCGGGGCGGGTACCGGATTGGCACGACAGGCAGTGCAGCTTTCGGAAGGGGCGTTCGACGATCGGCGCGATCAGGCGCGTACAGGTACTCACAGAAGAAATGGTTTCCCGGGACGGCGTGGCGTTTGCGGTGTCTCTGGACATCGTCAACGCGTTCGACACCATGCCATGATAATATGAGAGTTGTATAACACTTGTTAGAGTACGATGTGCCGAATTGTAAATATGGCAACAAATTATTTAATATATATTGTTTTAATAGGGCGGAATTATTAATTAGTGTGTAAGTCTTAAGACTAAGATGATTATGTGTAATTTCTAATTCAATTGTAAGTACAGTATTGTAAGATGTATGATGAATGGTATAGGTGAGGTTCCCATTTAAATGGTAGGTATGTTATATGCTATATATTTAGTTTAGCTAATTATAATTTATATTTATAATATTGCCATGATAGGGATATTGCTCGTAAGATACATCTGGTAGGTGATCCGCCAGATATTATGTAGTTGTTGTCCTTCCTGCAACTCACTGCAAATTTAAGAGAAGATTTTTAATTTTAGCAATTGACTATTACAGGAGCTATTGAGTCACGTATGATATTATATTGCGCACCGGCGAAGTCGCGACTGCCTGCGCGATACGTGCTATGCGCGGACTGGGCCCCAGTGTCTCCCCTGCAAAGTCGGAGGCCATCTGGTTCTTCGACAAGAAGAGTCGAGGGACTCCTCCGCCCCGTCTGAGCATAAGCATGGCGGGCGAAACCGTCGGGGTTGGTTCGCAAATGCGATACCTGGGTCTCGTCATCGACCGCCAGTGAACGTTCGAGCCGCACTTCGACTCCCATATCCCGAAGGTCGCGGCGGCTGCCAACGCCTTGTGCGGCTTGCTGCCGAACATCGGGGGGGGGGGGAGTCACGGTGCGTCGATTATACGAGGGCGTCGTTCAGTCCCGAATGACGTACGGGGTCCCGATATGGGCGGACGATCTGATGGCGAGTCGCTGCAGTATTCTGCTTCTCATGTGGCTGCACAGGGTGACCGCCATCAGAACCGTCAGGGGATACCGAACTGTGTCCCACGCGTCGGCGACCGTTCTTGCCGCGCCTCCCCCGTGGGAACTTCGGGCGTTGGTGTTCAAGAAACGGTACGTCTGCACGAGAGTGTGGGACCTGGGAGGAGAGGACTCGACCATGCAGGCGGCCCGAGAGGACCTAGGCACCGCCGAGGAGGACGCGCAGGACCAGTGGCGTTTCCAGCTGGTCAGCAAGGAAGTGGAACACAGGGGCGTAGAGGCCGTCCTCCCACATTGAGAGAGATGGAGAAGCTGCCGCGGCCTTCCGCTCGTCTACAGGATACTCACCGGACACTGCGTGGTCGGGGAGTATCTAAAGAAGATCGGGCGCGAGGAGACAGACACCTGTCACCACTGCGGGGAGGTCGGAGACACGGCGCAGCACACGCTGGAATTATGTCCGGCGTGGGAGCTGCCGCGCTACACCCTGCGTCTCGCCATGGGCGAGTGCTTGGCCCCTTCAGCCGTCGTGGAAGCGATGCTGAACGGGCCACAGGAATACGAGGCTGCTCGCCTCTTTTGCGAGCAGGTTATGCTTGTAAAGGAGCGGGCAGAGAGGGAAAGGGAGAAGAGCTCTTACCCTTGTAGGGTAACGCGACGAGGGAGGGTCAGGCGGCCCAGAGCCGCTTCACCGTCTTCCCAACGGGTCGCGACTGGTAGGGGGGAATGGCGCTAGGAGCAATGCCCCCCCCCCCTAGCTCCAAATTTAAAAGTTAAGCGAACTTTTGCGATCGACTCTAACGATAGTACGCGTGAGGGGGTGCAACGGAAAAACAATTTGATCGACGTCTCCGGGGCACTCCTGACACACGTGTAGGAAGGCCATCGTGGTGTTTTAGTCGGTAAGAGTCCCACACTACTCTGCCGTTGCCGATTATTTCGGCAGCAGCAGAGTGTCCATGAGGATTTTTCCACGTAAAAAAAAATGGTTGCCTGCGCGCAGTGTGGCAGGAATAGCGCGAGGGAGAATATCGACGCTCAGAATAGTGAGGTCGAAAGAAAGGAGATAATGTTCACAAAGGGTGAGATGAAGGCGGTTCACGCTAACCTTGTCGGGGGCGGTGCAAATGTTGAACGGATTGATTAATAAACTGAACCTCGATAAGGAGAAGAATGGGGGGATTAACCCATTTGCATCCAAGCGCGGATTAATTTTATTTCAGTCGCTAAGTATTCTTCAGATGTGAGAGATCACGTTTGACCTTATGTCAGTTTACTATTTTCTAAAGAAGTCTTACTTTTGTTGTGAAAATCTTTTTAACTGCCATTATGAGGAAGTACTGTCAATCTTAATTAAATTTAACAAATTTAAATTTAAAAAATATTCTGATTTTATAATGTAAACTAAAATTTAGTTGCCCCAATGGATTTTGACGATCTTGATGATTCGGATCAAAGTATACCAATAGGACATACTCGAAAACGTATCCGTAGGATCTCATCAAACGAAGGCAGCGAAGTTGATCAGTGCGGCAGTTTTAGAGATGAAGATCACATCTGGAAAGCAAAAAATTATACGCCAATTATACATGACTTTTCAAGTGTGGTTGGTGCAACTGTTAATACGCAAAATCTGTTGAGGAGAACAGTTTTTGAATTATTTTCTAACGAAGAATTAGTTACAAAACTAGTTACAGAAACAAATAAACATCGAGAAACAGACGCAAATTTTATGCCTCTTTCAGAAAATGAACTAAAAGTATCTATTGCTTTAAACATTTTAATGAATTACTTTCTAAGCCAATTATTCAGAGTTATTGGAGCATGGATAAATGCATAGAAACATCATATTTTAAAGGTAATATGGGCCGTAATCGATTTTTGTCTATCGCTTAAAATCTACATTTTTCCAGTAATAATAATTCTAATGGCCCACTCATAAAATTCCGCATGCATTGATCAGAAGTAATACAAGTGACATAATTAACATAGTCTTCACTCTATCTGGAAATTGTAGTAGTACTAACTATATAGACAAATTATCAGAAATACCAGCAAGAAAGACAGGATTAATACATATAATTGAGTTCTGCATCCACCGCTTTTCAATACAGAATCATCTTGATATAGTGCATAACTATATTTGCGAAAGTGACGAATTTTGATGTAGTAGGAGCTAAACCTGAGGCATTGATAGGGCATGGAATTGCCAAAGAATACACAATCGCAGGCATTACACCTAATGATTTTGTCAAGATACATAGTGGGCTAGAATTTAACATGGAGGAGTTAAAAGACAAGCGAAGGTACAAAAGATTTGTTTTCCTTCAGCCGGGAGGCCGCTACAGACGCGCTCCGCACGCGCCGTAACGAAAAAACGAAAATCGCAATATACAAATAACGCGAGTGACAATTCGAACCCCCAAAACGAACGCACAGTACAACGAAAATGGAAATTCTTTAATAAAAGATTAATTAAACGTAGTTATATATAGAGAGAATTAGCGTACGAGGGTAAATAACAAATAATAAAATAGAAATAGGTACTCTAACGAAATAGTAAATATAAAGAGTATAACATAACCTATACCAACTAACAACCCGAGTGAGCTGCGAATCAATCCGGAACAAGAGCAATTATATCCGACGACAGGAAAATATACCACAATTAATTGACGAAGATGGAAATGAAGATATGCAAATGAAAACAAACTATTAAATAAAACCAATTAATAAATCGAATAAGCAGGTAAAATCCAGAAATTAAAATGATTATATACCACATAATAGTAAAAGAGTATGTTACGTTGGGCGACCCTCTACCTAGACCAGGCCACACACCGTGGGCAAGACGGGAACCAGATGTCCGCTCATTCTGCGTACCCTCAATAATCTTAAGGACCCATCGTAAATCTCAGGAATTCGCTAGTTAAGGTCCTTCAGACCGTACAAATATCCTTTTTTTAAATCACTTCCTAAAGACTATTGTCTACTACGGCTTGACAAGGGAAAGTTAGTTTTTCTCACATACGATGCTTCCTACTAGCAGCTATCTATCGAGGGCGGTTAAGACCTTCCTAGTCCACCAACCTTCGTTTATCCAATCAGAAGCAATGTATACTGCCCTCACTTTCCTGACCCAAAATGTCATGAACAAATCCGATGGTCCCGTGCGCTAGACACACCCATCGCTAGCTTTCATACGACACAGCATCGTCACTGTACCTTACTTCTTCTACACCGCTAGAAGAGTCAACTACTTCTTCTACGCCGCTAGAAAAGTCAACAACTAAGTACAAAATCTAACGCCTAACGTCTAAGTCTAAGCATAACGCTAGCGGAGTATAACTCACATCAACTAAGTCGATTCTCGGTATTGTCGAATATTCACTTCCTCTATTAAGTATCCTATAGTGCTGCGTCCACTAACATACTAAATTCAATTATAAGAGCCTTTCTCTAGTGTGCATATCTATTTTATCTTCGTGCGACAAGTTGTTATCTATTTATACCTACTCAACAGTGTAACTTAAGTGTTGGAAATATATAATTTATAATTCTGTGAATCACAGTGTTATACAAACTGGATCACCCCTATTATCTTAACGGAAATCAGGGGATCGATCAACTCGTGGTGTCGATTATTATAATCGTAACGATTATAACAATTTACGACTCCCGTTGACGTCTCTCTTCGCGATTGCATCTCCTCGCGATTGGTCGAAAATACAGAGAATAAATGGAACAATAGGAAGACATATTGTAATCAATCAACAAGAAAAAAAGGAGAAATTTATGTAGTAACGTATGGATTCTTAGAGTAAGGACAAGTAATGATGGTAGATTTAGAGTTTAGTGTAGTTTAATAAGCGATATTCAATAACAAAAGGACCGACTATAATATCGTCTCACGTCGATTCACACTCTGTGTCCGCTCAACTCACACTCCGCTTCTCAACTGACTCTCTGGCCGTTGTAGCATCTCTTTTGTCTTTTGCTAGGCCCACCGCACACGTGTTCCGCAGACGCTCGTAGCCAGGGTCGGGTAGGTTTTATATAACGAAACTCGGCACTTGTAAAGACCGAGGACACATCAATGGAGCCGACAGCGCCTCGGCTCTCGCGACATTGTCTATAGTTAACTTGATGTTTCTTAGGCCCTTTTCCCCGGTACTACATTTATAAAATAATTGAATAAAATTAATTAATAGACTGAATGAACTGCGAACTCACCTGATGAATCCAAAATAAAAATAACAACATACGACATCATGGCAAAGAGGAAATAATTGGGGAAAAAGACAAGAATACAGGTTATAATTTATTAACAAATACAAGAAATAAATGGATAAATAAAACAATTAAATAAATGTAGGAATGTTCATTATAAATTAACAGAAAAGACAGTATGATAAACACAATATTGTAACACTCTCACAAAATTGAATATAATATCGGACCTCACGAATTCGCTTAACACTATTTCTACGTCACAGCAACACGATGAACTTCTCTCGATCACGATTAATTCAACTCTGACAGCATTACCATTACTGCAACAAACCTAGGTAACGCTCACAACACTCCTTGACAACATTAACATATCTTAACAACGTTTATAAACAATCAGCCACGTCTTTCACTAACATCACACCATCCCACATAAATCTGTTAACAAACCAAGTGATTAAGAACAGTTAACATTTCAATAAAGAATTATTACATTACAAGTTATATATGTACATATGAGATAAATATTCTAATAAATAAATATAAAAAGTTAAAAATGCATTATTACATTATTTATCCTATTGGAAAATTACATCGAGAAAATATATATGTCGGGTTTACATTAGAATTAGGGTTAGGGGCGTGAAACGAATCTTTATTTGGATTACACATAGTCGTTATGCAATAGGAAAGACATTGACTAGTGCAAACGCGATTATTATAGAATCGGACAAGTAACCGTGGTAATTAGATACTCGTGAAACTAATGACAATGATCCTAGGTTCAATAACGAATCCGCGGTCAACGGGATGATAGATGTACAGGCTCAGAAAATCTAAGTCGGACTCTTTGTTAATAAAACGCGTAATAATCACTGGTCGCAAGGGGTTACTCTTTTCGTCGATGAGATCGCAAAAAAATGAGTTTCCATCCCGATGATGCCACAGAGGAAAACTATAATAGGGTGTGTCTAAGGACACGAGATCATTGGTTTCGTCGAGGATAGCCTTCGTTCAGAAAGTAAGGGAAATTGGCATTGCTGCTAATTGGTCAATCTCCACATCGGTGGTTAGAAAAAGATGCTAGCCGCCCTCGAGGGAAAGTTGCTAGTGGGAGACGTCGTTCGTTGAAAAATAGGTCTCCTCTATCTTCTCGTAGTTGGAACGAAGACTGTTTGTCTGTTTGAAGGACTAAATCTTAAGATTTATAACGGGCCCTCAGGCTAGCTGAACATGTACTGCGGAAACGCATCGACATCTAGCATTCATCTTACTTAATATCTTAATAATAAGGTCTGCGTGTGGCGAGCCACGGGACATAAACCGTTGGAACGTTTACTATCGCGTGCCGCTACAAATATTTCTTTTAAGGAGAGCTATAGAATTATCTCATACCTTTGTTAGACAAAGCGTTCATCCCGTGACCGCGGCTACGTTCGGCGACTGGCTGTCGCCTCGAGCCCAAGCTCATTATCACAAATCTCAAACAAATACAATCGGATCGAAAGACGACAATTGTTTAATTACGCCTATGATAGAATCTAGATTACGGTGTTAGGGAATTTCCCTAAGTTCCAAAGGGGAGGCTCCGATGCCCTTTCATCTCCGACATATATACAGGAAAAGATAAAACTGATACCAGATCTGCTAGCAGAAATGTTGTGATAACTTTGTTGGAAGAGAGTGAGTTATTGCACAAAGAATATTATTTATTTATTGATAATTGGTACAGTTCACCGACATTGTATCGAGAATTACATCACATGAAACAAACGTATGTGGAACTGTGAGAATTAATAAAGTACACCAATTACAAAGGGGAGAAGCTGAGAAGCTGTAGTATATTCTGCAAGAGACATGACGGCGATAAATTTTTTTTTTTTTTTTTAGTTAGTTGTTTACATTCACAATTTGAAATTTGACGATGTGAAAACTCTCCAAGGTGATCGCAAGAATAAAAGACCGATGGAAATTTCCTCTCCTTACGATCGTGTTTGTTCGTTGCATATTGGCCAGGGATACCAACAAAATTACAGAAGCCGTTGCTAGGCAGACCCGCGCAGAGCCGACATTGCTCCTGCCTGGGGTTTGATTGTTAATACGACGTGTTTTTTTTAATTTAATATTTCACATTCACAATTTGTCCAATTTCGACATTTGGTAGAATTTTTTATCTGTTTGATTATCATGTGGGTGGCTACCCCCAATGGGGTACTATCCTCGTGTTTGTTAAGATATATCCTTTGTAAGATCTGCTGGGGGTTTCCTTTTTAGTCTTCTTTCTATAATTGTGTTGAACGTTTCCGCTGCCAGCCGGTTCGGGTGCGTTGCTATTCTTTCTCTGTACCTTCTTGCAAATCTGCTAATCTCTTCCTTGACCGTTGGTATTCCAAGGTCTCTCCGTATGTCCTCGTTTTTAACGTACCATGGGGCGTTTACAATTGATCTAAGAATTTTAGCTTGGATTGTATCTCTTTTGCGTATATGGCTCATTGCTGCTGTTCTCCAAAGTGGTATTCCGTACGTCCAAATTGGTTTTATGATTGTTTTGTATATTTTTAGTTTGTTTTCTATGCTTAGTTTGGATTTTCGACTTGTTAACCAATACTTTTGTCTCCTTGCTATCTGTATTTTGTCTATTATAGATTTAATAGGCTGTTTCCATGTGAATCGTGTATCTAAGTGGAGTCCTAGGTATTTGAATTGTCTTGTTTGTATTATGTGCGTGCCGTTCAGTATAATGTTTGAAGGTATCTGTTTTCGCAGTGTGAATGTAATGTGGTTGCATTTATCGGGGTTTGCTTTAATTTGTTTAACGTGAAGCCACTTTTCTATTTTTGTGATATGTTCTTGTAGTGATGTGACTGCTGTTGCAGGGTCAGTGTACCTGACTAGTACCGCTGTGTCGTCCGCGAATGTCAGTATTTTGCTATTGTTAGTTGTTGGTATGTTAGCCGTGTATAATGTGTATAAAATTGGTCCTAGGACGCTTCCTTGCGGAACTCCTGCCTTGATGACTTTAACTTCAGAGTATGTACCTTTAATTTTTACTACGAAGGTTCTGCTGCTTAAGTAAGATTTAATTAAATGGTATATCTGCTCCGGGAATTGTTTTCTGATTGATTGAAGTAGGCTTTCGTGGTTTATTTTGTCAAATGCTCTCTCGATGTCCATAAAGAGGGCTGTGCAGTATTGTTTGTTTTCTAATGCTAGAATTATTTCATTTGTAAGTCTGTGCATTTGCTCTATCGTGGAGTGTTTGTTTCTGAATCCAAATTGGTGATCTGGTATTAATTTTTCCTTCTTTATCATTGGTTTTAAGCGGGCGTAAATTATTTTTTCTAGTATTTTGGAAAACACGGGAAGTAGTGATATTGGTCTGTATGATGCTGTTTGGTGTGGGTCTTTGCCTGGTTTAGGTAACATTATGATCTGTGCTAGTATCCACAGTTTAGGATAGTATTGGATTCTTAATATTGTATTGCAAATTATTGTGATTGGTCGTATCGATTTTGGAGGAAGGTTTTTCAAGATTTTACCATTGATTGGGTCGATTCCTGATGCTTTATTGTTTTTTGTTTTCTCGATTATGTTTCTAATTTCTTGTTGTTTCAGGTATGATGTAGTGTTTGTCAGTTGTGGTACTAGTGGTTAACACATCCTCGTCGGTATGAAAATTGTGGTTGCTATTACTGATGTTATGTGGTGTAAATGTGTTGCTTAGGTGGTTGGAAAATTCTTCAACTTGATCTTCGTTGCTTCTTGCCCATGTATTATCTGCTTTTCTGATTGCTGGGACTAGTTTTATTGGCTTCTTTATTTTTTTTTTTTTTTTTTTTTTTTTTTTTTGTAGCTTTCCATAGAGAGTAGTTAGAGTTCTCGTGCGCAGATAGTGACTCTATGAATTTTGTGAACTCGTTATTGTGTTCTTTTATTTTGTTTTTTATTTCCTTTGCAAGTTCATTTAGGTGCTTTTTGTTTTCTTTTGATCTATGTTTTTGCCATTTTGCTTTCGCTTTTCTTTTTTCTTTAATTTTTTCAAGGATGTCTGGCGGAATTATTTTTGTTCGTCTATTAGTTGATTCAGGTATGGTGGTTGCCCATGCAGCTTCCTGAATAGTTTCTGTAAGTGTTGTTACTGCTTATTCGATGTGTTCAAGTGTTTTCTATGGGATGTTACAATTGATTTTGTTCTCAATTATTTCTTTAAATGTTTGCCATTTGATGGTTTTATTGCATAGTGTCTCTGAATTGTTATAAGGTATTGGTTTGTTTCTGTATGTAATAATTATGGGTGTATGATCGGAGCTAAGCTCAAGACTGGGTGATACATATAGTTTATTTGCATTTAGTCCCTTTGTAACTGCAAAATCAAGTAGGTCAGATATTTTGTTCAGATCTGTCGGCCAGTATGTCTTCCTGTGGATAATATATTGAGGTTATTGTTTCTAATGTATTTTTCCAAGGTTCTACCTCGAAGTGTAGTGATTCTTGATCCCCATAGTGTGTGCTTTGAATTATAGTCTCCCGCTGCAATATACTTGTCACCTAAATGTTGAAAGTACTTTTCCCACATTTGTGATGTAATTTTGTGTTGCAGTGGTACATATACTGCTGACAACTGTAAATAGTTGCTGCTAGTTTGTACAGTAACGGTGGTTGCTTGTATATGTTCCTTACTGACCTGGCTGTGTAGGTGATGTTTAATGTCGTTTTTTATTACTACTGCCGTCCCTCCGTGTGCTTTCCATGAGGGATGCTTGGTTTCGTATATGGTGTAGTGCGGTATTTTTATGTAGCTTTTTATTGTGAGGTGTGTTTCTGAGGCGAGTAGTACATCGATGTTATTGCTGTACAGGAATGTTTTAGTTTCTAGGGCCCTTTGTTGTAGGCCGTTAGAGTTCCAGGCTGCTATTTTAAGCGTGTCTATTTTTATTTTTTGCTCTTCATGTTAGTAAGTAATTGTAACATGACTGTTATCTGCTATGCTTCGTTTTGGTCGCTTATCATTTTTGTGAGTATTTCGGTGTTTTTTATGGAATGTTTTATTAACTCTTTGATTTCTGTAGCGTCGTTGCTTTGGTTGTTCTGTTCTTGGTTGTCTAAGGGTGACGACCGATTGACTACTTGCGCGTAGCTTCGGTTTCTAGCGGCGTTGGTGTTAGTGTGGTTATTGTTCCTTGCGTGCTGTGTTTTTGGTGTTGACGTAGGCTCTATGTTGTCCTGTTGCGCGTGGAGATTGTTGTGTGTCCTGTTACGAAGCGGCGGAAAAAGTTTGCCTTGAAGTTGCTTTCTTACTAGACAGCCTTTGTAACTCGCTGGGTGATTTCCACCGCAATTGTAGCATTTGACGTCGTTTATTTTTCCCGTGTGTGGGCAGTTCGCTGTTAGGTGCTTTTCTGCGCATTTGACACACGCCGGGTTCCTGTTGCAGTAATTTTTATTGTGTCCATATTGTTGACACCTCATGCATTGTGGTATGTCTTTTTTGTGCCTGGATGGCTAGACTGTGATTAGTGTGTTTAAGATTTTTTTAATATCGAAAATTTCCTTGTTGTTATTTTTAGGTTCTAATTCTATTAAGAATAGCGGTAGTAGTTGCTTCGTATCGTACCTTGTAATATTGTTTATAGTACTTGTTTGGTGGCCCATCTTTGCTACTTCGTCACTTAGTTTTTTTGTGTTGATTTTTGGGCGCAGTCCTCTTATAACTACTTTGTAGCTCCTTTCCGTTTTCAGCTGGTACGTGTGGTATATGGCATTTTTCCCCTTAATTCTTTTATAACTTTTCTGTAATTTTCTGGTGTGTTTGTTTGGATTTTTATTTGTTCTAGTTTTGTTTGTGTTATTGTGTAACTATCGTTTCCAACAATATTGTTAAGTTGATCGATAAGCGGGTCTATTATTTGCGCCTCAACAAATATTGGTGGTGGTTTTGTGATGTATGTTGATTGGGTTGTGGTGTTGTTTGTTGGGTTGTCGTCTGATTCTTCTGTTAGCGAGCTGAAGGAGTTTCTTAGCGGTAATTCTTGCAACCATCGCTGCTTTTCCGTATCTAGATTACCTGTTATTTTTCTTTTTTTTTGTTATAGCTGGCTACTTTCCAGCTTTCGTCCTGTTGAGTTGTTACTTTGTTGATTTCCATGTCAACTTCAACTGTGGCTGAGCAGTCCTGTCCTTGGTTTGTTTGTTGACTTGTTTTTGATGTATCTGTTGTTTTGTATATGTAGCATTGATCTTTTTTGTTTATAATTTTATTGGTGCAATATTTTTCATGGTAGGTTGCTAGTCTTCTTAATAGAAGACACGGGTTTCCACCGTTTGGCTATGGGCGTAACCGTTCTTAACTTTCTCATCCCCACTTGCCGCACTTTTCTGAAGCACTACTTTGCACGTCCAGTTAGCTCGGCTACTCGGGCAATACAGATTGTCACTGGTGTCGCGAGTGCCTAATCACCGTGATTAATTGTCAGAACTGTAACAATCCCATTATTGCAATAAACTACACCTTTTTTTTGCGCGCGAGGAGGGGAAAATGTTATGACCCGCGTCACTGAGTTATGTGGGACTCGGCAGATGACGTCGCCGTACCCACTAAAATCCCCTCCTCCTGTTCACTGCATTGAGGTACTCGAGGTACCAACCCGGTACAATCATTCGACATTACTTCGGGTTGGCCTTTACTTATGCGTACCCATCTTCATCGGCAATCTTCCACGCTAAACTCTTCTCCTCCTGCTTTCTCTTCTCCGCAGAGCCTCCACCTCCCTCTCCTTGTTAAGCCGATTCGTCATGACTGTGGTGCACACATTACTAAATTTGAGCCATAGCCGCTCCTCGGCGGCCAGCTTCTCCACGATCCGGTTCTCTATCCTACATTCTTCTCCTATCTCGGCCTCCAACTCCGCGCGCTCCCCTGTCCATCTAGGGCACCAGAACAGCACGTGCTCGGCGTCGTCCACGGCGGCTCCGCAATCCCAGCAACTGGTGTGCATCTCTTTCCCAATCCTGTGACGGTACCAGTTGAAGATACGGTGCCCAGTGAGAATCTGCATGACGTGGTAGTTGACGCCCCTCCTCGTTCTGTAGAAGATCAACGGGTCCTCTATCAACCTCTTAGTCCAGCTGTAGGGATTGTGGAACGTCCATTCCACCCTCCATTTGTCCTCGGCTTCGGTCTTCAGCCTCTCCATCTCCGGCGTACAATGCCGGCTCCGTTCCCTCTGCATTCTCGACGATCCGCCTCTTCACGCCGTACTGATTCCACCGCTACCACGCCTTAATGTGTATTACCCGTCACCACGCACAAGGCTCCATGCGACACTGTAAGATAGGCGGTAGACGTACAGATCATCGCCGCCCTCTGTGCCCTCTTGATGATATTCCTGTTCTTCACCGTGCCCAGGGATGAGGCCCATATAGGTGCACCATACAGGACCACCGACTCTCATACCCCATAATAGAGCCTTCGGACTTCGTCCCTAGGCCCATTCACGTTGGGGAGCAGGCCCCGTATGGCGCCCAAGAACCGTTCCGCCTTGTCACAGGCCGATTCGAGGAGGGCGGAGAACCCCCTAGCAATATCCAACCAAACTCCCAAGTACTTCACTGTAGTAGGTTAGGAGGATAACCTCCGTCTTTTCTCTTGCCAGATGAAGTCCCACGTCGCTGCACCAACTGGTGGCCGTGCTGATGACCGCCCTTATCCTGTCGTGGATGCCGAGGAACTCCCTGGCCTTAAGGAGTGCCGCCAGGTCGTCAGCAAACGCCACGCTTCGATGTCCTTCTCCCGGTCGAGCATCTCGAAAATTCCGTCGTACACGAGGTTCCACAGTAGCGATCCTAAGACCGACCCCTGCGGAACCCCCGCACCGACCACTGACACAGAACACGTCGCCGACCTTGATTCCTACGATCCCAGCCTTTTGGACCAGGGTCTCGCTTATCGCGTATCTACCGTTAAACAGGGTGACCTATACGGATGCATCCCCGCCCTCGTCGTTAAACCAATAAGGCAATTGCCTGTAGGGCTCAGAGATGACCACGATGTCCACCCTGCTTTCACACGCGTACTGCATCATCAGGTCCTGCGCCAGTCTGCGCCTATTTAAGTTGATTTATAACGCCCTAATTGCGTCCCCGTCTGAAGGTACCAATACCAAGGCGTACCAGACCACTGGGCACGCCAACAAACCGGCTCTCGAGAGCTCCTGGCCTCCATGATCCTCGTGTAGATCTGCAGCCAGTCACTCCCTTGCTCCAACTTCACCAGGATGGCTTCCCTCCTCCTCCTACTTCTCGGTACTCCCCTTCCAATAGCCTGTACCTCCCTGTCCCTGTCCGGATGCATCAAGTGTACAGGCTGGGCCGGGGTATCCAGTACCGCCACGGGCGCTCTTCTCTCCTTCCTTCTTCTTACCACCCTCCTTCATCCATCAGATTCTTCGCTGCCCTCCTCCTCTCTTCGCGCGTCCCTGAATTGCTTCCCGCATGCCTCCGCGTAAGAAGCCTCTCCCCTCCTCGGCCTCTTTCGTTCCTCCGCTCTCAATATCTCCACCGGCGATACCACCTTTCTCTTGGGGTGGCTGCCCTTGTCCATCGCTACTTCCTTCCTCGCTATTGTTCCCGCGCCTATCTCCTCTTCCACCGGGGTTCTCTTCCTCCTCCTTCTCCTCGCTTTCCGCTCCCCCCACTGTTCTAAGGAGGGCAGGATAGCCTTTATCAGTGATAGCTTCCTCGTCTCTCCTTCCTTATCTCCTTTGTCCCCGGTAGTAATTACCGTACAAGGGGGTGCCCGGGGATCCACCTCCCCCCGCCGTTCTTCCAGTCGCATGATGACCGTCGGGTCGAGCCTGGGAAGCTACTCGAACTCCCGACGGGGCCTGGGGGCTCCGAAACCCCCTGCGCCGTAAGTTTCAATCCTTGCAATAAACTACACCTGTGTTGTACCGCATCAATGGCTAATTCCTGTGGAGATTCATTTGACGCCCACAACCTTAATCCCTGTGCTCATCCGACATATAAAAGAAGACTAGGCGAACATGAGTATTCCACGAATCCTTCGAATTATAACCG
The DNA here is from genome assembly GCF_024542735.1 of Bombus huntii. NCBI lineage: Eukaryota > Metazoa > Arthropoda > Insecta > Hymenoptera > Apidae > Bombus > Bombus huntii. Next base: position 112,027 of record NW_026099323.1, read on the forward strand.
CTTGCAGAACTGGGTAATAAAAATTGTTATTATTAATGGTATGAGTTAGGTTTAGAATAATCTAAGTCTTTTAAATTATAGTTTATATCGAGCTTTATATTTTATTGTTCTTATTTCAACTTAAATACATTTCAGCCAATATCAACAATGATTCTTACAGTCTTGAATACGCAGTTTTAAATAATTAATCATTGTTGGATTCGGAAAGTAGAGTTCAAAGACAAAGGCATCAATGTCTAATGAATGTAAATAAATAAATCGCCAAGCAATACGACGAACAAAACGGCGAACGTGTCAGCTATGCTTGCGACTCTGTTAGAGATATACATGTAGTGTTACCGACAGTTTTTGCGAATATCTCGGAAGCTAAGACCGAGCGGCGGTAAAATGCCAAAGAAGAAGTTGTTGAAAATGTTGATTTCTACAACATATCATGGAAATTCAAGCTGTCGGCCACTTCTTAAATAATTTATTATTTAAAATTTTATTCTCATTCTTATTCATTATTCATTAATTTTTTTCTTTAAAAAGAACATTTATTCGTTCGTGTTTTTTCTAAATAATTATGTTCGGTACATTATAGAGAAAATTTTTATTCGTCTTTATGCAATAAAAAATTCTCACTTATAAATTGACTTCAATGTATCACTCTACATCTGGTAAAGATGAATAGTAGCAGAATGAACCATAAATAACTCGAAAATAAGATCACATCACGTATATGTATATTTATATAAACTTCTTTTTTTGTTTGCTAAATCTGTCCCTGCTATCCTTGTTGTCCCTGCTGTCGTTACATACAACAAAATATCTCGTAGAATTTTGGTATTACCTCCTCTATCTGAAGTATTGAGATACAAAAATTGCTTTTAAAAAATTATTGTGGGGATACGTAAAAGTACCCTTCTTGTATATTGTTGACAGTGAGCAAAATATGTATATATACATCGTACATGTATAATGCAGCTTTGTATACATTGTTCCCTAGGGTCATAGTTTGGTCATGTGGAGATTAGAGAATAGTTACGTATAGAGTATCTTCTTTGATATAGCTATAAGCATTGTAGCGGTTTATGCTATGTATTATACTTACGTATGTGTGCAGCAGTTACACAATTTTCAGTGGCGATTGCAGATATAGTCTCCATTTTTTGCCAAATATCTCTAGCATTACTTACGCTTCACGGGAGAACAATCATTAAATTAACTATTTTCTGTAAAATATTGTACAATTATTACATAGTTTGAATATATTTTGCATTTACATATTTTATCCACTTTGATAGATAACATCTATATAAAAATCAGCCGCGTAATGGTGACAATTTTCGAAATGTAAAGTCGTTATTGTATTGTAGTAAAATTGAAATATTAGGTGGTCCGAAAAATTTGTTTCGTTTTATAAGGAAATAATGGATGCACATCTTTCGTTTTATATTATTTTATCGAATTACGTACGATCCATTTTGTTTTATCACGATAAAGATCACAACGTTTGTGACATTAGGTTTTATGTTTGTATAAAGATGCGTTGTTGTAAAAGACGTGACTGTAAAGGAAAGACACTTTTCGGACAACCTTATATAATCGGCGCGGAGACATTTGCGCAGCGTACAGGATTCACTTACAGTCCAGAAGCGTAGACAATGAACAAGCAGTACGAATCTGCCTTTATTAGGGACGGTATTGTTCGACAGTCTTTCATATTCGAAACGCGGGAGTGTGAACGTGCTACGGAATGTTTACCTATTTAAACGTTACAATTTTTGGGTTTAGCAAGTGTTTGTGCAATTGGTAAGATGTGCTAGTTGCTAGATAAAATATAAAATCTGGTTATTCGAAAGTTGATTTGCAATTTTTTATAAAAAGGATTTATCCAGGATAAACACTTTATACCTGTTAATTTTATGAATTAAAAACTTTCTGTGGATTATTTTAATCTAATAACTTTGTTCTGTCCCTAGGATGGGTCATACGGCAACCAGATAGATTATTCCACATGTGGGAGTAAGTCGTAGAAACCAATACAGTTTTCTTATTTATTTTTCTTTTTTCTTATTTCTATTATATTTTTCATTTATATTAACGTAAGAGTGGTGATATACATATTTATGTTTTAGTTTTAATTAAACGTATTGATTATATTTTTTTATATAAAAGTTAGGTCGTTCTTCCTATTTTATTTTCTTCCCCTAAAAAATGTTTTCATCAAAGATAATGCTTATTGAGAACCAAGAATAAAGTCGATCATCGATAATGGTTACTAATTACAGAGCTTAACGTATATGTCGGAGATGAAAAGAACACAGGAGCATTTGGAATTTTGGATAATCCCGCAACATTGTAATCTAGAGTCTACTATAACTGTAATTAAACAATTGTAGTTATTCAATCCGATTGTAAATGTTCGCGAGTTGTGATAATGAGCTTGGGCTCGAGGCGACAGCCAGTCGCCGAACGTAGCCGCGGTCACGGGATGAACGCTTCGTCTAACAAAGGTATGAAGTAATTCTATAGCTCTCCCTAAAAGAAATATTTGCGGCGGCACGCGACAGTAAACATTCCAACGGTTTCTGTCCCGTGGCTCGCCACACGCAGACCCTATTCTTCGAGCAAGATGATTGCCAGATGTCGATGCGTCTCCGCAGTACATGTTCAGCTAGCCTGAGGGCCCGTCATAAATCTTAGGATTTAGTTGACTAAAGTCCTTCAAACAAACAGTCTTTGTCCCAGCTACGGGAAGATAGGAGAGACCTATTTTTCAACGAACGGCGTCTCCCACTAGCAACTTTCCCTCGAGGGCGGCTAGCATCTTTTTCTAACCACCGATGTGGAGATTGACCAATTAGCAGCAACGTCAAATTCCCTCACCTTCTGAACGGAGGCTATCCTCAAGGAATCCGATGATCTCGTGTCTTCAGACACACCCTATCATAGTTTTCCTCTGCAGCATCATCGCGACGAAGAGTCATTCTCTCGTGAGGTCATATTAGCGAGTTACTTAGTGCCTGTACGCTCGGTGGATATTTCACGTTTTCGCAGAGTCCGACTTAGATTTTTGTGAGCACGTACATCTATCATCCCGTTGACCGGGGATTCGTTATTGAACCTAAGACCGACATCACTAGTATAGCGAGTGTCCAACTGCCGCGGTTGATTGTTGAGTCGGTAGCATCCATACTCGTATTAACAGACCTTCGTTATAACACGACGATGGCCGATTCCAATGAAGATTCATCAAACGCCCACAACCCTATTCCTGATCCTTCTCTGACATATAATTGTTTCTATAATTGAATATTATGTTCTTATAAAATAATTATGTTTTTGTTAATATTAATTATTCTTCGAATCTCGTATTGTATTGATCTGATAGATAGTAATTTTTTTCGAAATTTGTTTTGTTTCCCTGACGCACTTCGTGATACACAATTAAGCTTATTCCAGTAACACAATTCTTCATAAATTCGTTTCCATGCTGTTAAAGTAAGTTCTTTCCCTACTTCTTTTTGATTATCTACTATTACTCTATTATTTGCTTTAATGTCTGCATTTTAATCGCAAAATGCATTGTTTCATTTAAGAAACGCGATACAGTATACATATTCGTTATTTTTTTTATTTATTAACCAAAAATTATGAATGAAATAATACAAATCTCAGTTCTCAGATTCTGTTGCAAGTCATTACAATTAGATATGGGCATGATTTAAATAATATACCGAGTCTGATATCTACAAAATCGTCTAAAACTTTCTATTTTTCTATGTGTTTTATGTGTAGATATTTTATTACACATAGAAATTTATTATACATAGAAACCTAATCTCAATATTTAACCAATGGCGAAACAATAAGCGGTAGAATATCTCACGTAATATTGATGCCATCAAAAATAGTTTTAACAAAAATTGTTTAGTTCGAAAGAAGACATCACATACGGTGCAAATTACTTTTTTGTAGATTCAGTGGTAGGGTCCCATTTCAACTTCATTTTTGCAAATGGAACCATATATTTTTTAATACATTCATCGATCTATCTTCGTACTTCTTATGAAAGAATTAAAAGGAACTGTTAGTTCACCAGATATCTTAACTTGAATTCGTCGTATGAAAAACAGGTAAGGACGCGAAACGGTACTCTTGTGTTTACGTTGTCCTTGTCTTTCGTTTGTTTTAGCATAAACACAATACCGCTTCGTGTTTTATGCTTATCTTTCATACGACAAATTAAACTTAAGATATAATCTAAACTAACAGTTTTTCGACATAAATAGGTTAATACTTTTGTATATGATATGAAACGTTACGATATCGGTTACACTACTGTTGCTTACAAAGCACGAGTTTCGACTGATTGGTAAATAAAGAAAAAAAAGAATAATAGCAAGAAAGAACCGATTCGGAAGGACGAGCCTTTCGTTTACCTCCGAATCTCTCATCAAACAGGTTACGTTGTAGGATGTAAGCATACTTCCCGCGGTGAACGTATATATATATCGTTTATATATATCGTTTTGGTATAGTTATTAACTATGTTTATTGTTACGTATATTTATATTGTAGTATAAAAATGTAGCCGAAAAATCCGCCTGTTTCAAACCCCTTCTTTTAATGTATGCGTTATGACCGTTCGCGGAGAGACGCGTCAGCGAGAGGCGTAAATTCTCGCTACGATTCTAATAACCGACGCCGCGAATTAGTCGTTCCCCTGTTTCGATAAAGATAACAGAGGTGGTTCAATGAATTTAACACTGTATTAACAGGTTAATATAGCTTGTATATTTAACAATAATGAATGTAATAATAAAAACGTCACAAATTATTTAGCGATGAATACAGTTAATATATTACAGAAACATATCTTTAAACATAAATAAACTTTAAAATAAACATATTGTTGCGTCGTGCAACACTATACCTGGACCCGGCCATACACCGCGGGCCAGACAGACCCCAGATGTCCGCTCATCCTTACGGCGTACCCTCAATAGCCTTAAGTACCCGTCATAAATCCCAATAATTTGCTTGCTAAGGCCCTTCAGACCGAACAAATATCTTTGTCTAAAACACTTTCTAAGGACTATTATCTACCACGGCTGGACAAGGGAAAGTTGGGTTTTCCCGCGTACGATGCTTCCTAATAGCAACTTTCTATCGAGGGCGGCTAAGATCCTTCCTAGTCCACCAATTCGTTTGTTTAACCAATTAACAACACATCCGATGGTCCCGTGCGTTAGACACACCCATCCTTAGCTTTCCTCCGCTACAGCATCGTCACCGAAACTCACTGATTCTTCAACCTTCAAACATACAACATCCTTCGACCGGGTTTACACCCGAAGATTAGTCAATCACTTATCTTATACACACGCACCAGCGTAACTATCTTCTTCATAAAGTTGTTGGAATAAATTGTCTTTCACACCTTGTTACATCAGTGTCATATTCAATTAACTACCTCTATTATCCTAATCGAAATAGGGGATCGATCATTTCGTGGCGTCGATTATCTAATCGTAACGGGAATTTACGACTCTCGTTGGCGTGCTTCCTCGCGATCGCGTCTCTCCGCGAGTGGTCGAAACACATATGACTTTACGATATTTCTCAAGGAGTTCGTTAGATTAAGCGACTTAGTTTTAATCGTCAGACCTCTCGATGTATAACGTTTGACTCTTCAGAAGGGACTAATTGCCCTTCGATCCTTTTCGTTGTCTTCTCTAGGAGACGACCCCCACTACGCTCGGATCACGCCACCGTTCGCGCCTATGCTTACGCCTGCCACCTTCTTTATATGTATGAAATAACGGACCGAAATCGACGTTTCTAGAACTCGCTGCTTGGTGACAACTATGCGCTTGTCATGTAAAGTTGATACTTGGATTGTAGTAAGAAGGCTGAGTCGTAACCCAACTACTAATTTTCCTTTATAAAACTTTATTATAAATTTTAACACTTACAAGAATAACACTGAACCGGAGAAAAGGGGTTGTATGAGAACAGTAACTAGAACAAGAACCGTCCGAGCTGGATGAAGCCTCGGTTTATATACGTTTTTGGTTTGAGGATGTTGAGGGGGCTCGACGTAGGTTATGATGTGGAAAAGTGTCCGAAGGTCGGGGGTCGATGTCTTATCTATGATGTGGACTGAGGTGTGTCATAGCTTCTGTGTAACCGGTGATATGCGTCCAAGGTCAGGGGTCGAAGTCTTTATCTATGATGTGGACTAAGGTGCGTCGCAGCCTTGGTGCAGGCAATGATGATAAGGTGCTGATGTGTCCAAAGGAGTCCGAAACTCGGGGTCGATATCTTATGGTTGAGATGAGATTGATGTCACACGCTCGTCGATACATTGTGTATTTTCCGTCGGGTAGATAAGACGATCTGTCTGCGACACTGTAGGACCGCGAGCGACGGTTAGAAATACAGCCTGTGGTAAGCCTCGTGGCGTAACACGTAAGAACATTACGATCTGTGCTATTTTCCATAGTGCAGGAAAGTACTGTATTCTTAGAATTGCGTTGAATGTTTTCGTTGTTAGTCTTATAGCCTTTGGCGGAAGGTTTTTTAAGATTTTTCCATTGATCAAGTCAAGACAGCTTTACTTGTCTTTGTTCCCTTAATTAAGTTTGTAACTTCTTGCGCTGTTGTGCTGAATATGATGCAGCGTTTATCAGTTGTGTTGCTGGCATTTTCCACTTTTTCATTTGTTTGCCATCTGGAGATGCTGTTATTAATTTCGTACGGTGAAAATATATTTTGTAGGTACTTTGAAAATTCTTCTGCCTGCTCTTCGTTGCTTCTGTCCCATGTGTTGTCCATGTTTCTGATTGCTGGGATTGATTTTATTGTTTTCTTAACCTTGTCAGCCACTTTCCATAGAGAGTAGTTGGTATTCTCATGCGCGGATAGTGATTCAATGCATTTTAAGAATTCATTATTATGATGTTCCCTTATTTTATTCTTGAATTCCTTTGTAAGTTTATTTAAGTTTTTCTTGTTTTCTCGTGTTCTCTGTTTTTGCCATTTTGCTTTCGCTTTTCTTTTTTCCCTGATTTTATCTAGGATGTCCTGCGGAATAATTTTTGATTGCCTGCTATTTGAATCATGGGTGGTGGTTGCCCACCCTGCTTCCTGTATTATTTCTGTCATAGTTGCTACTGCTTGTTCAATGTGTTCGAGTGTTTTCAATGGGATATTGCAGTTGATTTTGTTTTCGATTAGCTCTTTAAAAGTTTGCCAATTGGTGGTTTTATTGCAAAGCGACTCTGGCTTGTTATAAAGTAGTGGTTTGCTTGTATATTCTAATATAATTGGTGTATGGTCGGAGTTAAGCTCAAGGCTGGTTGTTATTTTTAATTTGCTTACGTTTAGTCCTTTTGTTACTGAAAAATCCAAAAGGTCAGGTGTTTTATTGAGGTCTGTCGGCCAATACGTTGGTTTTCCTGGTAGATACGTAGATGGTAGATACGTAGTACGTTGAGGTTGCTGCTTCTAATATATTTTTCTAATGTTCTACCTCTCGGCATGTTAATTCTCGAACCCCATAATGTGTGCTTTGCATTAGTCTCCTGCTGGTATATATTTATCGCCTAAGGATTGGAAGTACTCCTCCCATTCTTTAAGTGTCATTTTGTGTCTCGGAGGTACATACACTGCTGATATCTGGAAGTAATTGTCATTGGTTTGTATTGTGACAGTGGTTGCTTGTAAGTGTTCTTGATTTGTAGGTGATATGTAGGTCACGCTTGATGTCATTTTTTATTCTTACTGCAGTTCCTCCATGTGCCTGAGGGGTGTTTGATGTCGTAGATGGTGTAGTACGGTAATTTCATGTAACTTTTTGTAGTGAAGTGTGCTTCCGATACGAGTAGTATGTCGATATTATTGTTATACAGGAATGTTTTAGTTTCTAGGGCCCTTTGTTGTAGTCCGTTAGAGTTCCAGGCTGCTATTTTAAGCATGTCCATTTTTATTTTTTACTTAGCAAGTTTGTGAGTAGTTGTAACATGACTGTTGTTTGTTGTACTTGTTGCCTTAGTATAGTGATTAGCTCACTTACCATTTTTCCTAATATCTCCATACCTTTAATGGATTGTTTGAGCATTTCTTTGATTTCTATATCGTCTTCGATGTTGTTTCTTTGATTCTGATTGTTTGTGAGCGTTGCTTGTTTAATGTTTTGGGTTACTTGCGCGTAGCTTCGGTTTCTATGTTAGTAGCTGGGAATCTACGTTTCTGTTTATAGTTTTTGGTTCATTTTGTGCTTTCAATGTTGCTTCATTATCCGTTATACTTTGTTATGGTTGGTAGTTATGGTGGAAACAGTTTACGTTGTAATTGTTTCTTGATTCACATCCTTTATAGCTGGCTTCCATTGGTGGTTTCCATTACAGTTGTAACATTTTACTCCATTTATTTTCCCTATGTATGGACAGCGTGTTAGATGATTTTTTGCACATTTAACACGTGCCGGGCTTCTGTTACAATAATTTTTAGTACGACCGTATTGTTGACACCGCATGCATTGTGGTATATCTTTTTTGTGGCGTGGTGGTTCCACTGTTACTATCGTATTTAGAATTCTTTTGATTTCGTAGATTTTCTTGTTGTTGGTTCTAGGGCACAGTTCTATTAAGAATAATGGTAATGGTTGCTTCGTATCGTATCTTGTCATATTGTTTATTGCTCTTGTTTGGTGGCCAATTTTTGCTAATTCGTCGCTTAGATTTTTTTGTGTTGGTTTTTGGATGTAATCCTCTTATAACTATTTCGTAGCTCCTTTCCGATTTGAGCCGGTACGTGTGATACATAGCGTTTTTTTCTTTTAATTCTTTTGTCACTTTCCTATAATTTTCTGGGGTGTTTGTTTGTATTTTGACTTGTTGTAATTTTCACCTCGACCTCGCCGCTATTCTTGATCTCCAGCTGCTCTACTAGCTCCATTACTAGTTCCTCCTTGCTCATCAGGGGATCTATCCTCTTGATCTCGACGGAGGTCTTGTCGCGCATTGGTAACGCGCTCACCCTGCCGCCAAGGGCTATATTCAGCTCCACCACGATCTTATTGGCGTCGCTTCCTGCCTTTAATTCAATTAGGATGTCACCAGCCCTGGTTCTCCTAATACCGCAGCTATCCTTCAGGGTCTCCCTCGCCCCACCATGTCTCTATAGACCCGAAGCCACTCTTTCCCTTGTCCCACCTTGACAAGGATGGCTTCGGGCCTATTTCTATTCCTCTTCGGCCTTTCAGATCTCTTCGGCCTGTCCACGGTTAAAGCCCTATCCGTTTCAACCCTATTCCCTATTCCAGGGTTGATCCTCTTTTTCTCTTTTCGTCCACGCACGATGGTTCACTCCTCTCTCCCGTCGCTATCCGTGTAGTACAGAGTCGCCTTGAACCTCCGTCAGCACAAACTTCGGCATAGGAGACCTCACCGCTTCTCGCCCTTTTCAGTTTATTATTGATTTCCCCTTTGAGGGGCGATATCACATTTCTTTTAGTTTTTTTTTCGTCGCTCCTCTTCGGAGCGATCGTCGTCATATCATGGCTGACCGTTCTATTTACTCTTGTGATTCTCTGTTCAGTCAGTATGGTCCAGAGCGTATTAGCCCTTCCGCTAATTATGCCCCTCCTTCTTTTAATATCAGGGTCTCTTTTAGACAATAGGTAGATCCTGTTGGTAACCCCTTGTATTTCGGTGAAGAAGTCGCTAATAATCTCTGCCATCGCCTTCCATTCGCTCATGTTGATGACAATATTGTCATCCTCTTGAGCTCTATTCTCCGCCTGCGACCTGTTCGCAATGGCCTTTCTTCTGAGATGCCCCCCGGCTCTCGCTACCTCACTCCCGCTATCCGACATTTCTGCTGGTGTGTCTAGCTCGGAGACGGTACTTATTTCTTCCCGCTCTTTTTTAGTGGGACTTCGGGCCAGACTTTTCGTTGGCCTGGACGCCCTATCCTCCTCCGAAGTCTTCTTCAGGTATTTAACGATCCTATCGCCTTTTAGAGTTTCCTCTTTCACGATACGGATCGTTTTTCCACCCGGTAGCTTTACTCCTTTTATAGCCGGTACCCCGACTTCTTCAATAATTTCTGCGATGTGTTCATTAAATTCTATTCATCGCTTCGGGGTTGCCCTGTTTTCAATCTCTTCATTGGCAACCCTGGCAATTCTTTTGTCCCCGGACGTATTTACCGAACGAGAGGAGGCCCTGGGACCTCTCGTCGTTCGTCCAGTCGTATGATGACCGTCGGTTCGAGCCTGGGACGCTACTCGAGTCGCCGACGGGGCCTGGGGGCTCCGAAACCCCCGTAATTTTCTTTCCTTTATTAACTTTATCCATATTTTTAACTTGAGAATGTCCTTTTTCGTAGCCGGCCGTCATAATATCTCGCAGTAAACCTTCCAAATATATCCTCTCATAAACCAACAAGACTCGCCAAGCCGTCAACAAAAATCCAGCCATGTCGTGCTACTATAACACGAAGTTCATATAAATATAATGTAATGTACGAGCTTGTTGTTTTACATCAAATATATTATTTATCTTCATTATTCAATCGCCTATCGTTGTAATGACTAGTTCTGATGATGCATACATGATGCGCAGCGTATAAAATACATAATGAATAATAGTAGAATAATAACAGCAGCAAAATAATAGTAATAAATAATGGGTAATAAAAAGATAATGATCAACAATTAATAATAATTATATAGATAAATGAGCGAAGTCAATAATAAATTATCAAATAGTAATAACTGTACTAGTAATAAGCATGGGGTATAGTGTCGAAGGCTTTCGAAATGTCCACTATTGTGAACACTCCCCCTCGATTTATCTTGCTACAGTTTAGAGCCTCATTAAGTAATTTAATGGTAATCTTACATCCGCTCTCGGATGTAAAGCCTTCCTGCCTCAGGCTCTGGTCTACACTCCGTCTTAGCCGTCTATCGAGGATTGATGAGAAAATTCTACCCAAAATTGGGCCAATCGTAATTGGTCGCCAGTTCTCGACCATATTTTCGTTTTTATTGGCTTTGATTATTAAAGTTGTCCTATTTTCCTTCCATGCGGTCGGAAAGTAGGAACTATAGCACAATATATTAAACAACTTAGCCAATATTACAGGCAGGTCGGGCATTAACAAATTTTCTTTCAACAGTCCGTCTAGCCTTGCCGCTGTTTTACAGCTCATTCTTTTTAGTTTCCCCCAATCTCTTCGATGGTAACGGGCATAAAATAGCTGTTCAAGGACAGTTCTGAAGCTCTCTCCAGTTCCGAACCCAGTTCCAAATTTGTGGGCCCAGTTCTTCCCCACAGAGCTTCATATAACTGTTTCACATCAACCGCATCTGGTGGCTTTCTGGTAGGTTCCAGATAAGCCAGATCATCATTGATTATGGCATCAGCCAACTTTCTGGGGCACTCATAAAAGATCTCCTGGCGACGTGCGTAGGAGTACCTTTTTGTTCTATTCCTATTATTCCTTTTTCCACCATCCTGTCTTTGGTTCTTTTCTTTCTCTAAGGGCTTGTTCTTTCTACTACTCTCATTTTTAAGAGCTCCATTTAAAATTGTTTGAATATATCGATCGACTTGATTAATTAATTCCGACTTGTCGTCTCTTCCCTTGTTCCAAATCTTTTTCAGCCGGGTATAAGCATCCCTTAAAACAGGGGGCACCTCGACTTGTCTTTCGATTTCTTCGGCGAGGCATTGCCTCCACTCGTGAACCGTTTCTTCGCTATTAACACTTCTTTCCTGGCGAGTAGACACCATGGATGGTTCACCGAGATCGCACCCGCCCTCTGTCGCAGAGGCTTCCTTCTGAAGATCCCCTTCAACATTACCAATCTTTAATGATTTCCTTTTGTTCCTAATTTGTTCAGCTGTTTTCGTCGTCAAAATTTTGCTGATTTCTATGTTGGGGAACTCATAATCTTTGTAAATTAAATTTAGCTCCTTCAGTGGAGCAACCTCCTCCACTTTCCAAACTCGACCACTTGCCACATTTGTTGGGGAGACCGTTCCCTTTCTTTTAATATTTCTAACGGCAGGGTGCGCGTGTCGCTCTGTTAGGGAAGTGATACATTTACACTGTACATGAGAGTGTGTGTGTAAGGGTCAGAGGGCGTCCAGGTCTTAGTTGAGACAAAAGACTGCCGTTAGAAGATTCTGGATAGTTGGTTGGCGACAAGCGTGCGTGCAAGACGTTCTTCAGAGTGTAATATAGACGTATAGCTGTTGTGTGTGAAATATAGTCAATTATTTGTATTTCCAAATCCTCGAATTTCCTTAACACGCTCATGGGTCGAAAGAGGGGTCTTTGGGATCCCAAGCTCCTGGGGTAAGCGTCACACTTGAATTGTCCCTCACGATGCTCCGTGGGGTCCCGAAACTTAGGAATGTGACACTGTGCACCACGGAGCTTAGGAAAGCTTTTGCTACATCTACCGCAGCCCCATTGAATGGTGGTCTCTACGCGATGTTCATTAAGGTGCATGTCCAGATCCTGTAATGTCATGAAAAGCAGGTGGATTTCCCTCTTTTCGCAGACCGGGCAGGCAACTTTATCCCCCATCAATGGAACTAAGATCTTATACAAATGTGTCCAGGGACATTGCCGGTTCGTCATCAATGGTCCCCTCCAAAGCGGATAAATCCGCCACAGCGCTTCCAGGACCGAGAGACGCTGCGTCCGAGGCATTACTATTATTCGAATCCAATTTGTTTCACAATATTTGTTTGCTATCATTAAATTTATCCATCCGTATCCAAATCGTAACCATAACAAGTCTGTCATCATTTGTCTAACCCGGGAACGAGTTCCCCTTTTTAAATAAATTTGCATTTAAGATTTATATCCAATTCACGGTTTAATCAACCATTAATAGGCAAGCCGACATTCAATGGGTTGTCTTCCGCTCGTGCTTCGTCGCACTCCGTTTAGAAATGCCAGCTGCATCTGGGGAACTATTCCCCACGCTGATGCGACTTAGCATGTTACCGGCGGTACCACTGGGAAGTAGGAGTGCGACTTGGGCACTCCTACCCAAGATCAAGGTCTCGCCTTCCCCCGAGTAACTATGACACTCTTATTACCCACGGCACGCCGTTTCTCGGCGGCATGCCGTGGCATCCATCGCAACGCGTGACAAGTTTCTTCATTCCGTCAGCGAAAAATTTTACTGGATGCTTCTAGTAAACTTTTGATAAACAACTTAACTGCTCTCTTAACTTCATTTTCACACTTGACGTGAGTTCCCCATCTCGTTATTTTCCATTTATAATTTGTATAAAATGAAACTAAATTGTCAGCGCGATATGTGTATTATCGTCTGCTTATACTTTAACTCGCCCCTCCCCCCCGCCCCGCGGCCACGTCTGCACGCTGCTTGTGTTACATAAAATTAAGAGTTAGGTTTTAAATACAAGAAGGTTGAGCCGTAACTCCACTTTATGTTTCTTTATTAAATAACACAAGTACAGTTTACGCGACTGATCGGAGAGATGTTGACTGATGAGAGTTTGTAGCTTCAGTGTTGAGGTTTTCTCGTATTATTACGGAGGAAAGCTCGGTGTAGGTATGTCCCTTTGAACTAACAACGCGGATTCGTTGTTCAAACTTTTCGTTAGGAAAAGTGATGGTAACGATCTGCGATGTCAATTAGTTATAGCCCACGTTAATAAATGAAGATAGGAGGAGGAAGCCTCCTACCAACGTAGCTCGTAGGTGACATTGTTTATGGGAAAATCCAGCATTACCGTTAGCCAAATACTCGATTTTCCCATTAGGTAACTCTACCTGCTTTCTCCCTAATTTGTAAGAACGTACAATAAACCTAAGGACTGTTCAAGGGCCATCCATAAATTGATAAAACTTACAGTAACAATAAACTAAAAGTTTAAGTTTACGGTGAGTCCTTGAGGTTATTGAGAGTACGCGGTGAGGGCCTGCACACATCTGGCCTCTAATGTCGCCTCAACGACAGTTACGAACGAAGTTACAAACGAAATTGAAATGGAACCAATACAAAACAATGAAGAGAATAAAACCAATAATGAATTAACCCACCAGGATAAAAGCTGGAAGATGGCAAGTTACAACGAAAACCGAAAAATAACTGTTGAAATGGTCACCACTTCTAAGAAAACTCTACATCTGGTCTTTTTAGTTTTCTCAAGCACTGAAGCCATCGACAGCATGTAAACAAAAGACTGCGACGAAGACAGACCATAAACAGTAGACAGGCGACGTTAGCTTCGGGGTTTTCAGTTATTGGGTAAGCGTGCGAATCTGGACCAGCACAAATTGTATTCTTACTTATAATTACACTTGTATTTAAATATATTTTCTACCTTACAATTTATCCACGAGTTTCTCTATTTACACATCGAATAACCTCAACGATAACACCAAACACAAACGTTAGGAAAGCTATAGAAGCAGGAAAACAATAATGGCTACAAGAAATTACACTCCGAAACTCCTTCAGCGCACTGCCAGAAGAGAAAGAAACAGACCCGGCCGGAAAACCAATAACCCACATCGCCAAACCACCACCAATTTACATGGAAGCCCAAATAATAGACGCCCTCATTGAACTACTTAACTACGCGGCAGGCAAAGAAAATTACAGTATAAAACAATTAAAACAAGATTCGGTAAAAGTACAAGAAAAAGGCATTAAAAGCGAAAAACGCCGGGTATCACACTTACCAGCTCAAAACTTATAAAAGTTACAAAGCAGTAACCACAGGATTACATCCAAAAACAAATACAATAACATATGCGAGGAACTAGCTAAAATCGGACATCAGGTAAGAGCAATAAATAACATAACCAGATATGATACTAAACAATCATTACCGCTATTCCTAATAGAACTCGAACCTAAAAATAATAACAGAGAAATTTTTGAAATTAAAAAGGTTCTAAACGCAATAGTAACAGTGGAGCCACCTGGACATAAGAAAGACATACCGCAATGCATACGGTGTGAGCAATATAGACACACAAAAAATTACTGCAACAGAATCCCGGCGTGTGTTAAATGCGCAGAAAAGCACCTAACATGTCCATACATAGGAAAAATAAATGAAGTAAAATGCTACAACTGCAATGGAAATGTAGCTACCCAGCTAGCTACAAAGGCTGTGTAGTCAGAAAACAACTGCAACGTAAACTGTTTCCGCCGATTCGAAACAGGATACGCAATAACTAACTGAGACAACACCAAATCTACAGCACGTAATGAACCCTTGCCACCCTTGGACAACCAAAATCAGAACAATAACAGCAACGACACTACACAAATCAGGGAACTGCTCAAACAATCCATTAAAAACATCGAATGCTAACAAAAATGATAAGCGAACAAAACGCAGTTTTCAGATAGCAAACGCAACAAATCACAGTCATGTTACAACTTCTTACAAACATGCTAAGCAAAAAATAAAAACGGACACGCTGAAAATAGCAGCCTGGAACTCAAACGGACTACAACATCGGGCCCTAGAAACTAAAACATTCCTGTACAACAGCAATATAGACATATTACTTGTTTCAGAAGCACACTTCACTCCAAATAGCTACATGAAAATACCATACTACACCATATATGATACCAAATACCCTTCAGGAAAAGCACACGGAGGGACCATCTCTAGCGATATGGTTGGAGCACTTACTAACAGGAGTATAAGCCTCCTTGATACTATTCAAGTTCTATATTAAACTTTTCCCCTATTTTTATAGAAATAATATTAATTAATTAATATTATTAATATCATAATTAAAATTAATATTAGAAATAATAATATTTTATAGAAATAATAGCGCGTATACACTTAAAATGGACATACTATATACGTTATGACTTATAACTGTTTAGTGTAATAATAACTGCATCTACGTATAAACTCTATCTCAGAAAACATGACATTTCAAAAACGATATTAAATTGAAGTTAAGTTTCGATTGCGACGAACCAAGAGTCTAATCCTGCTGCCCATATGTTTCACCGAGGGTCAAAAGCTAATGTGAAATAATGTTTAATAGCAATTTAATGTACCGCATAGTTACTAAAGTCGATGATGCGTGTGATTTCGATACCCAATTTTGTATGCATTTCTCGTAGCGAATCTGTTGACCAACTGAACCCGTCTAACCTTTCTTACTTCCCTTTGCACACTTCACAAGTTGGGGAAAAATTAGTATTGGCGAATAGGAGGAAGTCGTGGCGTTCGTGAGACTTTCATTTAAAGAATTTCTGCTTCGCGTTGGTCCTAAGTTCTCCATAGTCTAAATCGAGCGTACGCTCTCTAAATAAATATGAATTAAAATATGTTTCGCGAACATAACACCTCCTCTTTTAGATATCGTTTGTTAGTATGCTTTCACACTCGTAGATCTAACACGTAGCAAGAAAATATTGAAGTGAACTATTCCTCCGTAGTATATATGTAGGACTATAGTAGTGTATATGCAGGACTTATCGTTTACGCGCTTCATTTGATTTCCTGATTCTCTTAAGCGTGATATTTGACATCAGTTACTGATGTTTTTATAGGTTGAATGGGTGAACAGCAGGCTATTCTTCCATTTGCACGATGGTTTCCTCTTAGTTGAATTGAATTTTGTGTTGTCGATCTTGAACTAAGACTCAGCATCTGTTGTCCTGAAAACGTGTGTTTTGCTGTTCTTTTTGGTTGTTTATGTCTGAGTCACGTACGAATTTTCGCGTTGACCATTTTACCAATACGACTCGGTACTCGGTCATCAGTATCTCATACATATTATCTATTTTTTTCACGAGGAAGGGAAAATGCTATTACGCATACCCAGTGACCCGTTTTACACGGTTGTAGGAGATGATTGGTAGTGTGTTGTAAATGACGAGATATCTTGATATTGAAAACCGTTGTGGCGGCACTTGACAGTAAACTTCCCAACAGTTTACGTCGCGTGACGCACGACACAAAGACCCTATACCTGCGGACAAGATGATTGCCAGATGTCGATACATTCGTACCAAATATTTCCAGCTAGCCTAAGGACCGCTATAAATCTTAGGATTTATTTTAGCTAAGGTCCTCCAAAGAGACAAACAGTCTTTGTTTATCAGTCTCGAAGTCGACCACCTACCACGGGGACACACGAGAAATCTGCTATCTCTTACGTACGATGCTTCCCGCTAGCAACACCCTCTCAAGGACAGCTAGCATCCTTTTCCAACGACCAACACGAATTAGCCAATAAACATTAACGTACATTTCCCTCACTTTCCGAACCAAAGCTTTTCTCAACGAATCCGATGCCTTCGCATCCTTAGACACATCCCAACGCAGCCTTCCTCCGCAGCAGCATCGCGACAAAAAGTCAGTCTATTACCGCGAGTCAACATATCACGATCGTTATACTTACACGGTTCGAGTCGAATAATTATCTAAGCTCTCGACATCTCGTGCAATCATTGTCCGCACTCGCAGCGCATCTCGAATCGTAGCTATCCAAGCTCTATCTCATAACCGCGCATTCGCGATCCGAATATAATCGCGAATCCTGCGTCAAGTGTACTCATTGACATTAGAGTGAATAAACATTTATCGTTCAATAAATCTGAGTTTTCCTTCCGACCCTATCACGACATATCACCTCACCGTCAAATATATTTTAAAATAATAGATACAGAGAATGTTCGCTAAGACGCCCGGTACTAACTGATTCGCTAAAACTATGTATCGATCGTTATTAAGGTCGCTCGAGACTGGGACTGAAAAACTGGCCACGTTACGATCGCGTTCATTTATTTATACTGGTCGGGGTTACCGAAAAATTTAAATTCGTATTTATTTGACGCTTGCCCGTAGCGACGACATTGTTTTTTCCCGGAGTTTACTTATTATTACAGTATGTATGTTCTAACGACGTTGATACTCCGAGGCAAGACAACATGATTCAAATTGTCCTCTAGCTCATGTGCCGCTACATATTTATATACAATTGAGTATACAAACTTGAAGCTTTGTGGAAATATAACTTTTCTTAATTTTGAAAAGTATGCAAAAATCAAGCCTCAAATGTTTATTAGTTCTCGTAAAATTTATCTAGCAAATAAAACGTTTCTGTGTCTTTATCATTTTCTAAACTCCAGAGTGAAGCTACATCGTATCACAAAAATAAGATTCTATCAATTAAGAAATCACTTTTAGTGCACTATTTCGAATACAAATAGATGTGAGAATTCGAAAAGAAAATGAACTTCCCGGCCATTGGTCATAAAAGAAGTTTTCTGGCGCGTAGGATACCGTCTGGTGTCATCAAATATCGAGCCTGCTTCCGGTAAATACCGTATATGGATACCGTAGTATTGGTTGTGTGGATCGTCCTCCACGGAGATTTTCAAATCTCCTCTGATGTTCGTCTGAATCTGAAGTGGATTTTTTTCTGGTAGCTGCATAAGTTTTGTTTTGATATATGAATAAATGATATATAGTTAATGATATATGAATAAATAAATAATAGTCAATAAATAAATAACAATAATAATTTAACATTTAAAATAAATAATAAAAAATAAGTAAATAAATAATAATATTTTGCTCATCCATCTAAAAATACGTTGGCACATCTCTGTAGAGCTTCTTAAAACATTCATAACAATCGTGTTCATTTCACCTTTCGTGACGCCATGTTCCCTTAAAATTTCGATGGTTTTTGGCGTTATGGCCAAGACCACGGGTGAAATCTCGCCATCATCCACACTGTATTTTGCCATTAAGTGGTTCAGGCATGGAATGTATGTGTCGACCTTCTCCTTCTCCGCTTTAGGGAAGCAATCTCAACGAGAATCCGTTCCTCGTTTTCGAAGTGCGGTTTATACAGATTACCTCCTACTTTTATCGTAGGCTCCACAAATGCTTCATTGTTCTTACTTAATTTATTCGCGAGGTGAGACTTCACCACATCGTATCTTCTTATTCTTAGACTTTTGGTGTATTGGCACAACCCTAAGATGTGTCCTAGGGTTTCTGGTTGGGCGCGACAGCTCGTGCAAGCTACGTATATTATTTTGTCGGCCCGTGCCAATGCAGTCTTTGTACCAAAGGTGTTCGTCCTTAGTCTCAGTGCCTCTATAAACCTTGATGGCTTGACCAAATTATACTTCTTCAACCACACGTTGCCGATCTTTTCTCTTGAAAAGTCTTTGACTCCTTGGCCCTGACTCCTCAGTTCGGACCACTGTTTTACGTGTTCTCTCTTTAGCCTCTTTCTCGCTTTCTCAATGTCCTCAGAAATGGCCGGCCAATTAATCTTTAGGGAGTTCGCTATTTTCTTTAATTTTTTTCTTCCTCGTCGCTTATCAAGCGAGATGCCACTGAATCCAGTGAGTTCTTTCGCACTGTTTAGGATACCGAGTTTCACAATGTGTTCAAACCTCGGTAACCCTAATCCTCTGCATGCTTTCGGAGCATAGAAGAAACCAGTGACTGTCGAAGGCACCAGATGTATGGCCTTAATTTCTTGCCTGACTTCGCTTTTCAATATTCTCAAGACACCGTCGCTTGGTGGATTATTCAATAGATTATAAATCTAGCGAGTGAAGATGTAATTCACAATTAATTCTATTTTCTGGCATGGCTTAAGAGAAAGCTTTCTGACTCTTCTCACCACGCTCAGAATTTCCGGACTATTATGTCACAGTCGATACCCTTCCAAGGCCCCATTTTGGCACCTAAATATCTAAAGGCTTGCTCCCGGTCAATAGTTGATATCTGAGCTTTTTCTAATTTTATTTTAGGGTCTCTGACGAACCACGTGCCCTTTTCAGCGACTACCTGGAACTCTTGACTTTTTTCTCTCGAGATAGACATTCCCAGGCTCTTCGGGTATTTGTGGAGCGTATCCACCTGAGGCCACACACCACGGGCAATATGGCAACCAGATGTCTTCGGATACTCGCAGAGTATCCTCCATAGTTTCAAGTACCTTCCATAAATCGCATAGGTTTCCTAGAAAAGGTCCTTCAAACCAAACAAACATCTGTTTCCGAAGAATTTCCAAAGACTATTGTCTACCACGGCTTAACTAGGGAAAGTTAGTTTTTCTCACGTACGCTGCAACCTTCCTCCCACTAACCACTTTCTCTCGAGGGCGGTTAAGACCCTTCGTTTAACCAATTAACAACGAAGCCTATTCCCTCACTCTCTTAACTAACATCAGCACCAACAAATCCGATGGTCCCGTGCGCTAGACACACCCATCCTTAGCTTTCCTCCGATACAGCATCGTCTCCCAAGACAGTACTGATTTTACATCCTTCGAACGGTCAACATCCTTCCACCGGGTAGGACACACCCGCAGATCAGTCACTCACTCATCTCGTACATACGCACCAGCGTAACTGCCTTCGTTATAAGTTGTTGGAATAAACGGTGAAATATAACTTACTCTACTGTGTCATATGCATTTAACCACCTCTGTTATCTTAACCGAAACAGGGGAACGACTACTTCGCGGCGTCGATTCACCGAATCGTAGCGAGAATTTACGCCTCTCGCTGACGCGTTTTCCTCGCGACCGCGTCTCTCCGCGAACGGTCGTAACAGAACAGATTCCTTTTATATTTAAAGTCTCCAATGTATCACGTTATAAACCGTTGATCGGCAAGCAGACTTATTAAATAAATGTTGTTTTCCGCTCCTTCATCACCACACTCCGTTTAACCATGAACGCCGCTTGCGGGCGACAAATCCCCACGCTGACGCGGCGCATATGTTACCGGCGGTACCACTGGGAGGTAGGCATGCCGTTAACAGGCATTAAGAGAGTCATAGTTACTCCCGCTCTTAAAAACTGAAATACAGACGGTTGGTGGCCGTCGAACACTGGTACCGATTCGATCGCGTCTTTTAACTTAATCGGTTGCGAGTTACCCTTGATCGCTCTGGTCTCTCGCGGTGTTATCGGCGATGATGCAGGTATTTCAGTTTCGTTATCTGCGCGTTTTCCTCTAATTTAACAACCCTTAAGCTCATATCGGTTAATACGCGAAAATGTTCATCCCACGCTTTCACTTTTTCTGACAACGTCAAGAACGTATCCTCACTCAGTGAGTCTCGCGCAGTCGACGTGTTTTCTGTTTATTTTGTCATTAGTCGTAAGAACTTTATTCCTCCGTGGAGCGTATCCCACCGCTGCCACCACAAATTTTATATCTGTATATATTATTACGTTCTATTTAGTTGCCGACGACAAGGTAGCGTTAACTGACGTTTAATGCAACTGCCAATAAGCTTCACTTTCGGCTAACCTGCTATGTGCGGGAATACTGGCACGGGAGAGGATTAAAGTTGTTCGAAAGTAAATTTACAATGTGTAATGATTTATTTAAATCTTACACGATTTCGATATTGATAATTAACTGGCAGACTGACAAGATGGTGATCCTTCGGTGGACAAGATGATGAATCTTCGGTTGACAAAATGATAACTAACTCTTCGAATGGTAATTATTCGGTTGATGGACGGTAATTAATTAATATTATTGAATAGACGAACGATAATAATTATTATTACTCGATACGAACGGTAAATATTCTCACTGACTTCTCTGAGTCGCTACATTTATATCCGTCGGAGATGAAAAAACGTCGGGGTCTTTCTTCTGAAAATGTTTGGGAAGATCCCCAACGTTTGTTCAACTGCCGACTTTGTTTCCGATTTAAATTGTCGTAATATCGCTGTAGAAACATAATTAGGCAAATATAAAGACATAGTTAGATAAGTTTTCGCAAGATATAGATTTTAGCGGCCTTAACTGCCTTTCACTTCAAATACTGTAAACACGGTTTCAAATAAACGTTTTAAATTACCTTGATTTGAAAGAAATTAAATTTTACTTTCGCGCTACGGATCGTGCGGGTCGCGGGACGTGACAGAGGCATTATTTTGCTAAATGAAGAGTGATAATATAATGCATTCGAATGTTGTCGATGGCAATTCATAATCTTAAGAATTGTCTTGTTTCCTCAACTGAAGTTGATTTCCATTCTTCTTGTAACCTGGAAGATCCCCGTGTACCATATGACAAACAAAGCCCGAGCATTTGTCCAATTCGCAATGTTCTACATGAGATTATCGTCAAATATTAAATCAAATGTATTTAGAATCGAAGCATTGCTTGGAAGATTTATTTTTAGTTCTTCCTTTCCGGCAAAATTACGTAAAACGGATCAATGTTTGCTTTTCTCCAAATAACTATTATGAGAATTATCACAATCTTCATCAAGAGGACCATCACTTTTTTTATTTTATATTGAAAAGTTTTTCGTCAGAAATCCTAGAAGTTTTGGTAGGATGGAATATTTAAGTTGCCTGAAAGATGAAGAAAGGTTGTGGAACAAAATGGTACTTATATGTAGTATCTAAATAGTCTAGAATAAGAATAAGAAAGGATGTTCTATTTGAAGTGAAGTTTAGTTTTATTTTAACGAGCAATACCCAATCCAAGAACTGATTATAATATCTTCGTACGTCTTATTCTAACACTCGGCTCACAACTTCTGTCTTCCCAGGTCAAAAAAGTGCTGACCCTCAACCCTCGCACCCTTCTCCCACTCATACTCACTACTCATTTAGCTTTGACGTCACCAAGGCATACACTCTTACTTACATTCTCTCTTTCTCTCTTCCCCAGCACTCTTATGATTCTTAGTTTATACTCTAAATTTACAACTTATACTATCCCCAGAAAACTCGAACTTAAATATTTGATAGACCAAGCCCCCTTTTTTTTTATATTACATATATAATTCGACAAATGTATATCGAATTGAAATGTAAATCGGAATGAATTTTCCGGGCAACTCAATACGAATTTCAAATGAACCTGTAATGCCTCCATCATATTTTCTGCTTTCATCACTTAAACTATCATATTCGTTTGTTCTTCGTTAAGGGTCTCCTGGATATGAAAATTTACTTATTAATTTATGACGGTTATGTATTATATTATAATAATATATATTCTAGACTGCTTACATATCTGTTATGTATTTTTGCAATTGCAAAACTAGGTAGTTTTAGAGAACACACAGGGAGACGAGTTAATACTTTGTCGTAATAAATTTTTTTAGCGATATAATATAAACTTAGATCACACGCGCTGGTTATAGATTTGAGCGTTTTCAACCATACTTGCCAAGTTCACGGTAGAATTCATTTGTTTATGCAGAGATAACAAAAATTGACTATCTTCGCATATCTATGATTCTGAGCTCTGAATGAAAATCGATGCGTCATAACAGTGTGACGCTGGTAGTGAACATGTTAAGAGAATCTTAATTAGCCTAGGTCCTGTTTTTAATATTTGATTTTATTCGACTGCATTTGGCCTTCTTTCATTTACTAGCCGTCGGTTTTTCTTAACCGCTACGCAAGCACGTGTTGCCGTCGGGTATGTGTCGCTATCGAGTTTTACTGCCTCGGTTCCCATTGTTGATATGACATACGGCCAGCATTACAGTTACGTAATTATTTCATTCTAACCACTTCTAGTTAATTGAGACTGAGACAATAGATCATGGGAGTGTGGTGTATTCACAAGTGATACCCTCCTTTCTCTCGTGGGTTATTTACATTTTCCATTTCTGCTGCTATATTTTTATTGATTGTGATATAATGTGACACTACGTTTGATGTACGGTACAAGAAGCAATGAGAATATTCTCAATATTATATTTTTTACGAGTTTCTATTTTCCAAATGTTATATTTTATAAATGACATACATGTGGAAAAGATGGGAAAGTTATAGAAGGAAATCTAAATAGAATGTTGTCATATTGTTTGTTGATTACTCTTAAGGTGCTTTGAAAGCAAAATGATAGCGTATATCTCTACAAAATATTTTACTGTTTTATTTCTCATTAAATTTTGCAAGTAAATCAATTAGTTTATCAAAATAAGACTATATATACATTACAAATAACTATTTCGTCATAAAAATTACAAAATTTATTAACAGGTATTGAAACATGGTAACACAATCCTTAGAAAGGTCTGTAAAATATAACACAAGAGTGAGCAGAGCGCAGTCGCCGGTATTAACAAAAAAGGCTATGCTAAAATAGTAGGTCGTATTAAACGATCTTTCATTAAACGATCAACGTTTTCTGCAACGATGTAAACATTTGAAACATTCAACAGTGAAACACTGGATCTTATTCGCCTCTCACCGTAGAGGAAAACTCTAGAAATTACGAAAGTACGTTATGCAGTGTAGCAAGTATTGAAGAAAGAATGTAGCGATGAAAAATAATTTGACTGCAATCCGTTAGATGGGCGATATTGTAGAGTATCCATGAAGTTCCTAAGAATCATGCAGTACTAAACGATTATTGAGATAAAAGAAAAGAAGAAGAGAACTGGAAAAATTAGAAATGATATACTTGTGTTACGAACTCTGAGATGGAAACAGAAACAGAAAGAAGATGCACGTGATACGTTTAGAATATGCACATGCTGGGTAGTAGAGAAATGATACATATGGATATATAAAAGGAAAAAAATAATATCGGATGGATTCTTTCGTTCGTGCACTTAGATCAGCTGACCATGTGGTTAGTATGAATTTCTGTAATAACGTCATTGGAAGGAATGGAGCTAATTATTCTTGTGCGATATGAAACGTAGCATACACCAACATTCTGATCATGGAAAATTTCATCATTTTATAGACGAATGTATTTGTATGATTTGAATGTACGATCATCTCTAAAGAAATTACGTGTAGAATTTTAACATTTTTCAGTCGGCATAAAAATTATGCAATGTGATCCAGCAACAATAATATAAAATTATATCAAGTTGTAGTGTATCTGGACGAAAAAAACGAAATATTTACTTGTCTAATATTCATAAATAAAACTATACAATTGTGAGAGAGATCGTAATCGGACGAAAATGTTGTACGATTCAAAAGAGTTTGTTAAAAAAAGTTGAAAGAAGTTTGGTTTACTACATCATGTGAAACAAGAAAGTATTCACATAATGACAACTCCGAGGTTCTACTTCCCGGGATTATGGGATTTGGAGGTCTAGTTCTACTCCACAAATCCTCGCAAAGCCTCTTCACTTCCCTTGCCTCTGGCGGTTGCCTGCCTGGTTCTAAATAAGCCCAGTGATTGTTGATAAGTACATCAGCCAACTTCCTTGTCATACTTTAAAGATTTCCTGACAGGGCGTGTTCGTGTGTACAAACAGTACGCCGCGAGAGTAATCCAGATGTCGTCACATAGGCAGACGCCACCCGCCACGAAGGCAAGGATGGTTCTGCAACCCTTGAAAACACAAAAGCCTGAAAAAGGAGCAGAGGCGTCAACCCCCAAAAATCCGAATGTAAGCGCTACACCGGAAAAGCAGAACAGCTATAAAGCTACGCTATAAATTATAATACAATTTGTATAGTGAAGTTCATCAGTACGTCTCAACTGAACAGATGTATTGCGTAACAATTACTTATCACTAAAGCACAGATGTCAAACCCTATCGAATTTTATTGTCAATGCCAGTATTATTTTAAAAATAATATAAATAGCAAAAATGAAAAGTAAACAATTTTTAACGTCTGATAATTTAATAAGTGGAATATATAACGCTCCTTTTCTCTCGATCTGTTTGGCAATAATTTTATTCACTAATTTTTCGAGAGCTTCAAATATGGTCCCCCTGCACCCAAGACTGTAAATAGACAACGTGCAAAGAAAATTCTGATGCCACATAATCAAAAAGGCTTTAAGTGAAAACATACATGGCGCCAACGCCCTGGCCGCGCAGAGTGCACTCGTTCCCGCCAGATCACACGAAAGTTAAACAGCGCCGGGAACGGATAGTATTTGGATGGGTGATCGCCTGGGAACTCCTTGTGGCGTTGGTTCGGGCTTGGACGCTGGCGGCTCA
Organism: Bombus huntii; assembly: GCF_024542735.1. Lineage (NCBI taxonomy): Eukaryota > Metazoa > Arthropoda > Insecta > Hymenoptera > Apidae > Bombus > Bombus huntii. The sequence continues at coordinate 138,003 of NW_026099323.1, forward strand.
GCGCCTCGGGGCCGCCAAGCAGTCCGGTAGGGAAACGTGGCTGCCTGGCGCGGTGGCTCCAGCGACGAGGCGGGGTGTGACAATGGTCACACACCGGCCCTATCAGCGGTGGTATTAGGCGCGCGGGGGAGAGGCCCCGTTGCGACACTCACACCGGTTCCCGGGCCTCTCTCGATCGCAGCCGGGATAGTTATCGTGGAGGTGTTTTAGTCGGTTGGAATCCGACACTACCACGCCGCCTTCCTCAAAAGCGGCCTGGCTTCCGTGCGGATTTCCTCCACTTAAAATAAAAAAAAAAAGAAGTGAAACATACATACATGCCTGTATGATAATTGCAACTGCTCACGAATACAATTTCGACTCGGATTTGAGAATTCTATAAGATATCATTTTAAACTATACTAAATATATAGTACGCTGTTTCGCGTATCTAGAAGATATCTTTAAAATGACGGACCTACCAAATTAAACTCAGACTGTTTTCTGAAACTACTTACACAAATGAAGCATTGGTTCATAATAGTAAATCCAGGCATCAGAAATTTACTCCGTATGAAGAAAGTCCATCGAACTAGGTGTATCTATTACCGTTACGAAACATATATACTCCAATAGGAACACTCCTAAGATGATAATGCTCGAAGGAAAACACGTCAGAATCGCTGTCTCTCAAATCCATTCAATGAGTAAGTGACGAATGAAGATGCGTATTAAAGTTATGTGCAAGTACCCGTAAAGTTGTGAGACGTTCGGATAAGCTTGTTCGATGAAGATCAGCTACATATTCTGTTCGTGGGTGAAGAAATGCGCGCCTAAGTGGGTGAAAAAGGAAGGGGAAATAAGGACAATACAAAGAGTTAATGAATGTAAGGAAGAGAAGCTAAATCTCAAAATAAGGAACAAGAAGAAACAAGCTACTTACAATGACACCGTTGCTAATCATCTGTTCTCGATGACAATTGCCTGTACCACCGCCCTTGTTGAATACTTTAGCAGTACTAGTATATTTGAGCATATTATATTATATTTCGATGTACACTACCTTTTCGACCACTTATTTCTGTGATTATGACTGAAGAACAAACAGAAGATACTTATCGCAAATTAAATTTAAGCAAGAAGAAACTTTTTGCGATGTTAACTCCAAATGGGAAAATATGTATATATCAGCATGGATCATGACCTCCCTACTTTTACATTAAGTGTTTTGAGAAGTTGTATTTCAAAGCATGGCATGGTTTTCGTTGAAAGGAATAGTTTCATAGAAGGAAACTTCAAATAGTGAAAGCGTCAAATTATATAGCTCTGGAAGAATAATATAATTTAACATAAAAATATTAAAAAACTGAGTACATCGAAATATAATAGATACTTTCAATAATATGATATAATTATTCACAGTGACTAACGCGTGTAGCGGCACAGGAGTCACAGGACGACGCGAATCGAGAGCCACTCATGTCGTTGTTTGGCTCGGGTCATTGACACAGCCTTGATGCATGAAACGTAATGACAAATAAACTTCGGGCAAAACGATGTCGCCGCTACATGCAACCGTCGAATAAAGACGAATTTGGATTTTCCGATCTCCCCCGACTAGTATAAATAAACGGACTCGATCGCGAGCAGGGCAGTACATACCGAGTATCTATCAGTTAGCAATCAGTTATCAATCAATTATCAGTTAGTCGCGTGAAACAGTATCTAACAGTATCTACAGTATCTCGAGCATTAACGAGTATTTAATCGCGATTTCATTTTGCGATTTATACTTTGTACTAATGACTCACGTATACAGGCTGTACATTAATGCATTTTCTAATAACACAGCACTACATGTTTTAAAATAACGAAGTACTGCTTGGTTCAAAATAGCGTATGACTATGTATATCGATATAATTGTTACGACCGTTCGCGGAGAGACGCAGTCGCGAGGAAAACGAGTCAGCGAGAGGCGTAAATTCTCGCTACGATTCGGACAATCAACGCCGCGAATTAATCGTTCCCTTGTTTCGATTAAGATAACAGGGGTGGATAGAATGAGTTTAACATTGAATTAACAAGGTTAACATAAACTTGTATATTTGACAATATTTAAAAATAATATAATGAACACGCCACAAATTATTTAACGATTATACATGTCGGATTGGCACTGGGAATGGGGTTGTGGGCGTCAAATGAATCTTCTCGAGGATTAGCCATTGATACGGTACACACAGGCGTAGTTTATTGCAATGATAGAATTATTACAGTCTTGACAATTGATCACGGCGGTTCGGCACTCGCGACACTAGTGACGATGCTCTCGGGCTCAATAACGAATCCGCGGCCAACGGGATGACAACAGACCTTTCCCGTCCCGATGATGCCACAGAGGAAAACTATGATGGGGTGTGTCTAAGGATACGAGATCATCGGATTCGTCGAGAAAAGCCTTCGTTTAGAAAGTAAGGGAAATTGACGTTGCTGCTAATTGGTCAATCTCCATATCGGTGGTTAGAAAAAGATGCTAGCCGCCCTCGAGGGAAAGTTGCTAGTGGGATACGCCGCTCGTTGAAAAATATGTCTCCCCTATCTTCCCGTAGTTGGGACAAAGACTGTTTGTCTGTTTGAAGGACTTTAGTTAACTAAACCTTAAGATTTATAACGGGCCCTCGGGCCGAACATGTACTGCGGAGACGCATCGACATCTGGCAATCATCTTACTCGAAGAATAGGGTCTGCGTGTGGCGAGCCACGGGACAGAAACCGTTGGAATGTTTACTGTCGCGTGTCGCCACGAATATTTCTTTTAAGGAGAGCTATAGAATTACTCCATACCTTTGTTAGGCAAAGCGTTCATCCCTTGACCGCGGCTACGTTGGGCGACAGACTGTCACCTCGAGCCAAAGCTCACCGTCACTAATCTCGAACAATTACAATCGGATTGAATAACTACAATTGTTCAATTACAGCTATAGTAGACTCTAGGTTACAATGTTGCGGGATTATCCAAAATTCCAAAGGCTCCGGTGTTCTTTCATCTCCGATATATATATACATATACATAACTGTGTGCGTATATATATAATATACGTATAACAGCCAAAGTTCAGCTCTCAAGTGTACGCAAAACTTTTATGTTCATTTTACGCTATACCAGTATGTTTCATGAATTTGTTTGCTAACAGTATCGAAACAAATAACAAGCAGAGGACGAGCTATTCATGAATTGTTTTGCCAGCGTGTACGCTCCCAATATTTTCTATTTGAGAAAACATACTTGTTGCTATTGCAACTACAAATATCTTTACAGTCGACGCTTTTGCCGTGAATCATTGGCTAACATGTAAAATCGAGAAAAAACATGGTTTATTGTGATGGAAATGTGGGAAACCGCACAACCGATATAGAAGGGAAAATAAAGGAAAGGAAGGTAGGGATAAGTAGAAGCTTGGGGCCAAGTTTAATTCACTGAAACCGAGCTGCTTGTATTATTACAAAACAAAATTGCCAGTACGTCATTTCCGTACTCTCGTCCTCGCGAAAATGGTTTTGCTCGTTAAGAAAAAACGAAGAGACAGGGAAGAGAGGAAAAAGCAAACGGAGGGCGCTTTTAAAAAGCTGGCGAACCGTGTGTTACCACAACGAGATACGCGGTGCTATTTGTCGCTTTAAATTGTGTCGCAACTCGTTTTTGAGATCTTTGCCAGGGACGCATTAAAACACGCTGCAAATATATTTCTGGCTTTTCTGGGGTTTAACTGAAACATGACAAATAACGTTGTAAAACATATGTACTTATGACTTACAGAGTAATTGAATGTACAAAATATATAGTATACAAAATAGCCAGCGATTTAGGGCTTTAAAAGATCAAAAGGAAAGAAAAGAAAAGAAAAGAAGAAAGATAATATTTTGTGGCAGTCTAAGTCGATCTAAGAAAATAGATAAAGGGAGGGAGGGGCAAAGCTAGTGAATCTGGAAAGAATCCAAGCGTCAATTTCAAGCATTTACAGAGAATCACTATTGAAAGTTCAAAGGCCGACTAGTGAGCTTCATCCTATCTCATTTTTTAATCAGGCGATGGATCGACGAATCATATTGATTTCGAGGATTATTATAGTTCTGTGGGAATTTTAAAGCGTGGTTTGTCTAATCTTGTCTCGTTGGCCACAGACTCTTTGGCGAGCAGCCTGAAACTTGATCCAATTTCGAGAAAATGAAAAATTCGTTTTTCCTCTTTGCTTCCCTGTTCCTTCTTTCCTCCTTTTTCCCTTTTTACATCGCGTTAAGACCCGTTAAATAATATTGACTGCCGTGGACGCTGGCTGAGAAGTGCACTTTATAACTAGCTTTAAAATCACTGACGTCGATGAGGACAAAGGTAAGTTAGAGGGTCATTTATCTGAGCTGGTGTTATTCCGCTGTACAAAATATTTCCGGCCAGTACCTTTTATGTACTTTCGCTTCCGCTAACAAGCAACGCGCCATGTCCATCACTGTTCTATTATACCTGTCCGCTGTTTAATTCATGTACGTATGTTGGGCAATTATTTATTCTTATACCTTTATCCCTAGCAAATTTATAAATTCGATTATTTAAATATTCTTTACCATTATCGCATCTTAATATTTTTAACCTCTTGCCCGTTAAATTTTCGGCTTCATTTACGAACTGTACGAAAGAATCAAAGACCTCATCTTTTGATTTTATACAATAGATCCTAGCTATTTTACTATAATCATCGATAAATGAAATGAAATATTTTTCTCCATTGAATCCGGTGGTCTTAAAGGGACCACATACGTCCGTATGAATAATTTCCATTATTTCCCTAGCCTTAGTTCGATTATTTTTGAAAGGTAAGTTATGCATTTTGCTTTCTATACACACCCTACATTTCAAAAGTTCCTTTTCAAATTCATTCGGTATGCCAGTCACTAGCTGCTCTTTACCCAAAATCTCTAAATATTTAAAATTTACGTGTCCTAGCATCCTATGCCATCTTTCCTTTTTACTCGTACCACTACGTTCGGCGCTGTTTACTAAGTGCTTCTTCCCTTTCAATATACTTTTTATTCTATATGTCCCATTCTCTTTGAACGCTACAGCTGTAAGTTTATTATCCTCATCTATTACTTTCGCAATATTTCCTTTGGAAATAACCGTATTCTTATTGTCTGTTAGTTTACCTAAACTAATCAAATTTGCGGACATTTCTTTCGCGTAAAATACTTTCCTCATATTTATTTCATTTTGTTTTCCGAATGCTTCAAAATAACTTATAACATTCCCAACTTTTGTCGCTTTTATCGGTCTATTATCGCCTAAATATATATTTACCGGTTCTTTTAGGTCGATAGATTTATCGAAATAATTTATATTATTAATTATGTGATCGGTACAACCGCTATCTAATAGCCACACTATTTCGTTCTTACTTATTTCATTCGTCTCACTGCTGTTTGCTGCGTGCGCCGTTGCTGTCCATATGCCTGCTCTTGAGTTTCCATGCTCGCCCGTGCCGGTTGTTGATTGACGATGAAAGTTTCCACGTCCTCTGCTCGTATTGCCTTTGTTCCCTCTTCCTCTGTTTCGACCACGTGTAGGTCCATGCCAATAGCCGTTACTGCTTCCCGCTTGGACGCCATTTTGACACTCTCTCGCAAAGTGTCCTAATCTTCCACATCTGAAGCATCCTTCCTTTTTTGCAGAAAAGGCGTTGGTTTGCCTTTCTCCTCGATTGGATTTATTTTTCTTCTCTGCTATCTCTTCTTTCAATGCGTCTATTATGTCCGCTATGTAGCTGTATTCTTCGGGTAACGTATTCAGCATGTAATTCAGCTTTTCCCTCTCACTTACTTGCGCGCCCGCACTTTTTAATTCATTGATTAATTTTTCAAAGTCGTTAAAGAATGATGCTGAATCACTGTAGTTCTCCAGTCTTATGTTTTCCAATCTCCTTCTGCATACGATCTGCAGTGCCGTCGACTCTTTCAAGTACATTTCATCGAACCTTTTTATTATATCATACGCCGTTTTTCCTTCCCTAACATACTCCAATTGTCTGTTCGATATTGCACTATAAATTATATTAATTGCCTTCAAGTCCTTTTTGTCCCAGTCTTCATCGTCTCTTTCGTTCTTCATTCTAGTTGTAACAACCTCGCATTCCTTATATTTGAGAAACATCGTGATTCTTTGCTTCTACATTCCATAATCCTCACCATCGGATATAGGTATCATGATTTCCGATCTCTCCATTTTAATTGATTCTTCTTTTTTTCTTTTCTTACTCAAGCGTTTCTACGTGCTCGAAGTATATTTTTTCCTCTGAAAGTTTTTTTTTTGTTTACTGAAAACTCACTCGCAAGATCGTAACCACGCACTAAATATCTTGCAAAACTAGTAACCACGCTCTGCTACCATGTTTAGGAAATTCGAGGATTTGGGAATACAAATTATTTACTATATTGCCCACACAACAGTTATACATCTATATTACTCTCTGAAGAAGGTCTTGCACGCACGCTGGTCGCCAACCGACTATCCTAGATTCTTCTAACATCTGGCAACAGTCTTTTGTCTCCACTAAGACCTTGACGCCCTCTAACCCTTACACACACACTCTCATGTACAGTGTAAATGTTTCACTTCCCTAACAGTTTCTTTGTTCCTTTGTCTATGAAGGAGAGATTCTAGGTATAAAAAGATTTGATTTTATTTTTCGTCATTTATATATAAATAGAATAGTTGTTTGGAAAACGAAATGATATCATATTCGTGATGAGGCAATGAATTTAAGGAATTTCGAATATAATATTTAATGAATAATACATTTGTTAAACTGAACAGGTTTTATTTGAACTTGCCTATAGTCATTCGCCCACAATTATTTTTATCGACGAGATTGACTGGATTGCCACAAATAAAGGAGACTGTATATTGTCTGAACCTGCAAAGAGATTCAGATCAGAACTTCTTTCTAGATTGGATGGATTAGTGTCTAATGAGAATTCTAATGTAGTTCTTCTGGCTACAACTAATTCCCCTTGGTACGTATATCACGTTATTTCAATGTTTTCTAAGTAGAAAATATCGTAATATTTCTCCAAATTCCAAATATGTTATTGTGTTGTTTGAAGTATTCCTTCATTATTATTAGTATAATAGAACGATAATATTTATTGTAAATACGTTATTAGGGGCATTGATGCAGCTTTACTCAGGCGGCTCGAAAAGCAAATATACGTCTCACTACCCAATGAAGTTGCTCGACTTGGTATATTCAAATTATACCTTAGCAACCACTTATTAGAAAATAAAATTGCTTTGTAAGCAAGCGTGGCTACTAGAAATAAGCCCGATATGGAGGAGACTTGAAAAGAAAGAAACACCTGTTACCACTTTGAAATATGAATTAAAAAGTTATGAAATATTAGCAAAATTGTTAAAAAAAATGTCACCTACAGTTATGCAAATAGATAAATATGATACGTGGAACAAATAAATACGCAATCGTAAGGACAGATATTGAAAAATATAAATAAATGGATTATCGTTCGAGAAATCATTCGCATGTGTGTGTATGTGTGTGCGCGCATGTGTGTCATGTGTGTGCGTGTGTGTGCGCGCACGCGCTATAGGCTAAGTTTAAAATGTTCGGTTGTATTATATCCTTGTATTATATATGTCGGAGATGAAAGGAAAACCGGAGCCTTCCCTTTGCAATTTTGAGGAAGCCTTCTAATGCTTTAGCCTAGATTTTATCATAACTGTAATTAAGCAATTGTCATTTGTAATTGTTTGATATTTGTGAAAGCGAAAGTGGGTTCGAGGTGACAACTGGTCGCCGAACGTAGCCACGGTCACGGGATAAACGTTTTGCCTGACGAAGGTGTGGATCGGTTGTATTGTTCTCCCTAGAAATCACATAGAATTGTACTTTAGAGATGTCGATATAATGGGACACACGTTGTATTAGGAATCAATCTCCAGACAGAAACTGCCTAGCAACGGCGTTTGAATCTTTCTCGATGTTTCCAAAGAGTATACAACAAACTTTTGACAGAAATTGCCTAGCAACAACGATTGGAACCTTCTCGATGTTTCCAGCGAGCATATAACAAACAAATGCAATCGTATAGCGAAAAAGATTTTCATCAGATATTCATTCGTGTGATCACCTTGGAAAGTGATACATCGAGCAATTTACCGAGTGTCTCAGCAATTGTAGTTTGTGTTTAAAATTATTCTACACATAGTAAAGAGTTATCCTGTTGACCGTGGATTCGTTTGAACCCCGGAACATTGTTAATAGCGTTAATTAAATTCATTATTCGTGAAACTTATCAATCGTTAATCTCATTATACGTTAAATTCATTATTCGTAAGACATATTATTCGTTCCTCTTATTGTTCGTTAAACTTATTAATCTTTAATCTAATTATTAGTTAAACTTATCGTTTGTTAATCTTATTATTTATTAAACTCATTATTCATAATATTTTGTAAAACCTTGTTTATTCGCGTAAATATATTCTCTGTTTCGTAAAACAATGGCTAATTCAAACGAAGGATCATTACGCGCCTTAAATCCTAATGATAACCCGACATATATATGTGAGTGTATTTTATCAAAAATATGTTTTTTATGTTTTCTTATCTTAGTAATTATTTTTAAAAAAGTCTTAAAGTCTTATATGAAAATAAAGCTGTTCTTTATTTCAAATAATTGAAGTAAATAAATACAATGAGTTTTATATTTTATTATATCTTATATTATCGTTATATTGTTATTGAAAAAATTGATATAATCAACAGTTCTTCCTGTTCTCTTGATTGTTTCTTACTTGTTTCTGTTAGGGAAGTGAAACATTTACACTGTACATGAGAGTGTGTGTGTAAGGGTTAGAGGGCGTCAAGGTCTTAGTGGAGACAAAAGACTGTTGCCAGATGTTAGAAGAATCTAGGATAGTCGGTTGGCGACCAGCGTGCGTGCAAGACCTTCTTCAGAGAGTAATATAGATGTATAACTGTTGTGTGGGCAATATAGTAAATAATTTGTATTCCCAAATCCTCGAATTTCCTAAACATGGTAGCAGAGCGTGGTTACTAGTTTTGCAAGATATTTAGTGCGTGGTTACGATCTTGCGAGTGAGTTTTCAGTAAACAAAAAAAAAACTTTCAGAGGAAAAAATATACTTCGAGCACGTAGAAACGCTTGAGTAAGAAAAGAAAAAAAGAAGAATCAATTAAAATGGAGAGATCGGAAATCATGATACCTATATCCGATGGTGAGGATTATGGAATGTAGAAGCAAAGAATCACGATGTTTCTCAAATATAAGGAATGCGAGGTTGTTACAACTAGAATGAAGAACGAAAGAGACGATGAAGACTGGGACAAAAAGGACTTGAAGGCAATTAATATAATTTATAGTGCAATATCGAACAGACAATTGGAGTATGTTAGGGAAGGAAAAACGGCGTATGATATAATAAAAAGGTTCGATGAAATGTACTTGAAAGAGTCGACGGCACTGCAGATCGTATGCAGAAGGAGATTGGAAAACATAAGACTGGAGAACTACAGTGATTCAGCATCATTCTTTAACGACTTTGAAAAATTAATCAATGAATTAAAAAGTGCGGGCGCGCAAGTAAGTGAGAGGGAAAAGCTGAATTACATGCTGAATACGTTACCCGAAGAATACAGCTACATAGCGGACATAATAGACGCATTGAAAGAAGAGATAGCAGAGAAGAAAAATAAATCCAATCGAGGAGAAAGGCAAACCAACGCCTTTTCTGCAAAAAAGGAAGGATGCTTCAGATGTGGAAGATTAGGACACTTTGCGAGAGAGTGTCAAAATGGCGTCCAAGCGGGAAGCAGTAACGGCTATTGGCATGGACCTACACGTGGTCGAAACAGAGGAAGAGGGAACAAAGGCAATACGAGCAGAGGACGTGGAAACTTTCATCGTCAATCAACAACCGGCACGGGCGAGCATGGAAACTCAAGAGCAGGCATATGGACAGCAACGGCGCACGCAGCAAACAGCAGTGAGACGAATGAAATAAGTAAGAACGAAATAGTGTGGCTATTAGATAGCGGTTGTACCGATCACATAATTAATAATATAAATTATTTCGATAAATCTATCGACCTAAAAGAACCGGTAAATATATATTTAGGCGATAATAGACCGATAAAAGCGACAAAAGTTGGGAATGTTATAAGTTATTTTGAAGCATTCGGAAAACAAAATGAAATAAATATGAGGAAAGTATTTTACGCGAAAGAAATGTCCGCAAATTTGATTAGTTTAGGTAAACTAACAGACAATAAGAATACGGTTATTTCCAAAGGAAATATTGCGAAAGTAATAGATGAGGATAATAAACTTACAGCTGTAGCGTTCAAAGAGAATGGGACATATAGAATAAAAAGTATATTGAAAGGGAAGAAGCACTTAGTAAACAGCGCCGAACGTAGTGGTATGAGTAAAAAGGAAAGATGGCATAGGATGCTAGGACACGTAAATTTTAAATATTTAGAGATTTTGGGTAAAGAGCAGCTAGTGACTGGCATACCGAATGAATTTGAAAAGGAACTTTTGAAATGTAGGGTGTGTATAGAAAGCAAAATGCATAACTTACCTTTCAAAAATAATCGAACTAAGGCTAGGGAAATAATGGAAATTATTCATACGGACGTATGTGGTCCCTTTAAGACCACCGGATTCAATGGAGAAAAATATTTCATTTCATTTATCGATGATTATAGTAAAATAGCTAGGATCTATTGTATAAAATCAAAAGATGAGGTCTTTGATTCTTTCGTACAGTTCGTAAATGAAGCCGAAAATTTAACGGGCAAGAGGTTAAAAATATTAAGATGCGATAATGGTAAAGAATATTTAAATAATCGAATTTATAAATTTGCTAGGGATAAAGGTATAAGAATAAATAATTGCCCAACATACGTACATGAATTAAACAGCGGACAGGTATAATAGAACAGTGATGGACATGGCGCGTTGCTTGTTAGCGGAAGCGAAAGTACATAAAAGGTACTGGCCGGAAATAGTTTGTACAGCGGCATACTTGAAAAATCGAATATTAGCGAATACTATAGAAAGAAAGACACCTTTTGAAATATTCTTCGGGAAAAAACCAAGTGTTAAAAATCTACATCTATATGGAAGTAAAGTTTTTGTAAGAAGGCCAGAACAAAAAAGAGTTTCCAAATGGGACAAGAAGGCAGATATGGGAATTCTATTAGGATATAGTGAAGTAGGATACAGAGTCTTATTAGGTGGGAAAATAACAATAGCTAGACATGTAGAGGTCATAGAGACAGACACTAAATGTATCGGTTTTGAGGAAAATTCATCAGAGGCAGATAGAAATGATAGCGAAGATAACTATTCATTGGTCGGTATGGATAAGGAAGAGTTAGAAGGTAGGAAAGATGAAAATAATAGTAGTATTGAAAGCTCAAACACTCCTAGGAGATCTACACGTATTAAGAAAACTCCAGTAAGGTATCCAGAAAAGGAAAATATTTGCGAGATGCATGCAAATTATTGTAAAGTAGATATCCCTCGTACATTTGAGGAGGCGATTTGTTGCGAAAATAATGAAGTTTGGAAACAGGCTATGGATAAGGAAATAGAATGTCTCTATAAGAATAAAACTTGGAAATTGGTAGAAAGGGTAAAAGGCAAAGAAGTATTAGATGTAAAATGGGTTTACACGAAAAAATCAGAGGACAGGTATAAAGCTAGATTAGTGGTAAGGGGATTTCAACAAAGAAACGTAGCCGATGACATATATTCTCCAGTGGCGAGTAATCAGACCTTTAAGATATTGCTATCATATTGTTGTCAAAATGGATTAATAATTGAGCAAATGGATGTAGAAACTGCCTTTTTAAATGGTGAAGTAAGCTCGGAGGTATATGTAAATCAACCAAAGGGATATGCGGACGGAACGAATAGAGTTTGTAAATTATCGAAAGCGCTTTATGGGTTAAAAGAAAGTCCGAGGGACTGGTATGAGTGTTTTGATAAGTATGTGACGAGATTAGGTTTTAAAAAGAACAATATAGAGCTGTGCCTATATACTTATGGAGAGGGAGAAAATGTTGTGTATTTGTTAATATACGTAGACGATTTGTTGATTTGTAGTAAAAACAAAGGGAAGATACAAAGTGTAAAAAAAATTATTAGCTGATAAATTTGAAATGAAAGATTTAGGTGAAGTAAAAGAATATCTTGGAATAAATATAGAGTATGATTATTTAAAAAATGAAATGAGATTAAGCCAAAAGAAATACATAGAATCATTAGCAAACAAATATAAATTACATAACAGCAAATTGTACTGTACACCTATGGAGACCAACTTAAAAATTGAAAAAGCTGAGATAAATAGAGAGGACATTGGATACAAGAATTTAATTGGCGCATTGCTGTATATTAGTGTAAATACCAGACCCGATATAAGTTATAGTGTGAATTATCTGAGTAGATTTCAAGATTGTTGTAACGAGACACATTTTAAATATGCCTTGCGAATATTGAAATATTTGTACCGGACTAGAGATTTAGGGCTACATTATAAAAGAAATGAAAAGTGCGAAACGATAGATTGTTATGTGGACGCTGATTGGGCAGGAGATCATATAGATAGGAAATCGACTTCTGGGTATGTAATTAGATTGTATGGAAATGTAATTGGATGGAAGTCTAAAAAACAAAGGTGTGTGACAAAAGCCTCGACGTATGCAGAGTATGTTGCTCTATCGGAAGCGGTGAGCGAAGTAATGACTATCAGAGAACTAATGAAAATCTTCGATGTAAATGTAGACGATAACCCTGTAAAAATCTATGAGGATAACTCTGGAGTAATGAGTATAGCAAAATACGGAACTTTTACAAAAAATTCTAAACACATCGAAGTTCATTACCACTACGTTCACGAGTACGTAAAGGAAAATAAGATAAACATAATAAAAGTAAGTACAGAAGAAAACACTGCGGATATTTTTACGAAGGAACTGTGTAGAGACAAATTTGAAAGGTTTAGGTCATGGATGAATGTAAAATAAGAGAAATGTAAATAAAGCGATAAATGTTAAATATTTTGTTAATTCGACAAGTATGTAAATAAAATTAAGTGTACAGTATAAATGTAAGGAGGCGTGTTAGGGAAGTGATACATTTACACTGTACATGAGAGTGTGTGTGTAAGGGTTAGAGGGCGTCAAGGTCTTAGTGGAGACAAAAGACTGTTGCCAGATGTTAGAAGAATCTAGGATAGTCGGTTGGCGACCAGCGTGCGTGCAAGACGTTCTTCAGAGAGTAATATAGATGTATAACTGTTGTGTGGGAAATATAGTAAATAATTTGTATTCCCAAATCCTCGAATTTCCTAAACAGAAACTTACATAGACAAAGCAACTTACACGTATATACTTCTCGGAATCGCCTCTCCATTTGCTGACCAATGAGCTGGCAGTTATGTTAAAAAAGGTGCAATGGCATTCTGTCGCGACTGCCTTCGCTAACATCCTTTTCCCTGTTTTGTATATTTCTTGTAAACACGTACAGAAATGAAAAGAATACGAGTATCTTACCTGTACCAGGTGGACCCCGTTGACATATGAACGGTACCACGGGCGGTCGAGTGTTAGCCCTGAGGGCGTAGCGAACCCTCGGCTCGACCAATTATGGGTATGGACTCGTGGTGGCAGTGGTTGTGGCCAAGTGCTGGCCAGAGGGCTGGTTTAAGGGGGACAAAGTCCTCCGAGTGGCCTTCGGCGGGTGAGCAGCGTCCCACCTGCTCCGGATACCGTCCCGGCAGACGGAAGGGCTTGGAAAGGGCCCCGTTCGACCTGAGACGAGAGTGCCTCCTGCGGGCGATTATTTGAGGTAACCGGTACTGTGTACCGAGTGCGCTGGTTGGGCGTATCCCAACTCCGATGGCTTCTAGGGTTGCCCGGGTGCTGTATACGATACTAAATCTCAGGAAAGTACCCGACACCAAGAACCAGACTACATGTACCAGGTGGGCCGTACAGCAAAATACCTTTCCAGGGGGAAAACGGGCCATCAAAAAAGATAGGATACTTAAGGGGATACACAACGGCCTCCTTAACAGCGGTTTTACATTCTTCTAGGCCTATAACGTCATCCCAATGTACATTTAATTTGTTTACTACGATCTCCTGTGACGATACAAAGATAAAATGGCGTCTTCTCTATATTAAGTAAGTGTTACGTAATTTGATATTTGAAGCGTTACTGAAATCACGTCATCGTCGATATACGTTGGACGGTTTATCGACGGGAATTTTATCGTTTAAAAGCTTTACGATACGTATATTAATCGAAAATAACTTACGCATGAGACGTCCTCAGCAATCTTTCGTAATTCCGGATTATCTGAATAAAGCTTTTCAATGCATTTCAATATCTTCGATTGCATGGACTGTTCCATTGGGACGTTAAATAGCTCTTCTGATGAACGTCCATCACTCTCATTGGGGAATATTGACGTCACTGTCATTGCGAGATTAATATCATTCGTATTGTCATCAGTTATCTTCTGCTGTAGATTCGTCTCTTTCACAGGCTCACTTCTCGCTTGTTTACTAACTTTAATTTCCAATTTTTAGATGGATAAGAATAATTTGAATTTATATTTCATATATTTGTTTATAACTAGTTAATCTACATTATCGATTGAGTTATTCTTAACTACTGAATTACCGATGTCGAATTTTCAAATTTGGTTTCGCCTTCTCTTTCCACGATGTCCACTGATTTCTATTTCGATTGGTCACTGACACTATTCAAGAGAATTGGAACTAGGGATATATTTTAATTATAATATACTCACCCATTGTGTTCCAAATAATCACATACAAGGTATAATATGTTCCGATGACGTTCCGAAATACGACTCTCCTCCTAATATAATTATTTTTTCATTACAATAATATAAGTTTTTTCATGTAATTTTTTGTTACATTTGCGAATTCAACGAGTTACACATGATTTTTCATGAAACACGAACGTTAAAAATATTTGATACAGCTTAATTATAAAAATTGTTAGAAGCAAAAGTCATAGGTACTATGTGCGAGTATCGCATGAAACGAACAGCTATTAAGAGAACTGCAGCAATATTACAAATCAAATAACAAAACACACTCGTCTGTGACGTGGAAATTCTAAAATCTAAAATCTAGAATATTCCTTACCTTTTTTCGCAGATTATAAAATATCTTATTCATACTACCTTGCATCGATAAATCACCGTTCATAGTGACACTTTCAAATCGCCTATCGTTTCTCAATGGATACGAGAATTTCCGTTTATTACTTTAAAAACAACCCGTCCATTGCGTTTCTCTTAAAAAATTCTTTCAACTCTGTTGAAAACCGAGCATCAAACAAGAGACAAACGATTTGTTGTCATGGAAATGTTTGGTTCACACATAAGCAACGCACAAATATAATGATAAAATAGCTGAGTGTGTGTACTGTATAGTAAGATGGATGCAACATGGAAATAGAAAGAGAACATCATGTATAGATACTTCCTGTCCTTGTTTAATCAGGCATGCACACTAGTGGACACTGACGCTGCTCGTATACCGCTGTTACATATTTCCTGTACAAGTGCGCGTCATTAGACAAGGACGGAACATCCTCTCTCTACTTCTCTATCGCGCTTTTAGTTCGCTCACGCGCTCTGTACTTATATCTATTACATTTCCACCATAAGCAGCGGCCGTGCAGTGACTTACAAAAGTTCCGAACGGTTCCATCCTGGGCGGACGGTTAATTGCGTTCGGTACTTCGAGGCAGGAAGGTGAGTACAGAATCGCTCCTCTTAGTACTCTTATTAGAAGTGTTATCATCGAATATAAGTTTTTTCAATAAATTCTTATCGTTTTACAATCTTTCTAGAATACAATGACGTCAGCAATCGATCATTTTCGCGAATTTATTGTAAATTAATTGGGGGAATATCTGGAGTTCTTTATCGGTTTCGACTGTAAAATCAGCAACTATTCGAATTTTTCATTCATAATTGTGACATTTTCGACTCTTCCGTTGTCAAGACCCACTTGAGAGATTTTTGGCACGTTCCATCACCCTTGTTAAACGAGTGCACATTGGTGGATATATTGATTTTAAAAACCAATACGTGTACGAGATTTATTATCTCACTGGGACAAAGAAATCCGTTTTATTCGCGAATTTTCCGTGTTTCTTCTTAATTTTCGTGAGTGTCTGGCGCGGAGCATTATTTGAATGAACTTTTCATCGTTCAGATTATATTTCGTTTAAAAAGATTGAAATTGATGTCGAGAAGAAATGAAACAAGGTGCTCGGGTATTCTTTCGTTTCCCGGGGAAAGAGAAATATGAAAAAAACGGTCGTTCTTCCTTCTGCCATTTTCGTCCATTACCAAAATGGTATGACCCAAGTGTCCCGGGCCGTGAATCAATCAAGCGAATTTTGAATAATTTTTGAATAATATCCAGTTAATAATTTGTGAAACAAATTAATTTCATTTTATTGTTGGAAACAAATTAGTTGGACTTTTCTTTCTTTAGCAGTTTTTGCCAGAGTTGACCTGACGTGCTACTTCAATTTCCATCTTCGCTTCTCGAAACTTCCAACGTCCTTGGTGTTGGAGTCTCCTTGCCCAGGTGAGTACATAGCTTCTAGATACTCGTCGCTGTTCATCCTTACGAGCCTCTCGAGCTTTAGTTGTCAATTGCTATCGTTAAAGGAAGAGAAGCTCGCGACAGATGTTATCGAACAAATCGTTTATTCTCGAAAAGTTCGAACTTGTTCGTTGCGTTTGAATATATATGGACGGACGCTATTTTTCATGACATCATCATGATTTGTCATGTCGTGAGTATAGCTTCTGACTACCATATGTTTGTGATTTATGTGAAATTTGACCACTATACCGTGATAGAATAATATTTCCAATGAATTATAAATATTTTACATTGTGAATTATAAATATTTGTTACAAATTATATCGTACTTGAGGTGAAAATGAACCATATATCTGCTTATGGAATATGAGGTAGTAAATCATTCGAAACATAATAACGATTAATTAAGCACATATACAATAACGTTTACGAATGAATATTGCGAATTATTGTATGGCTTTAATGCGGTATTTAATGTTTTGATTGCGGTCTTTGAAATGGTATCATAGGTGCTGATATAATATCGCGCGAAAAAGGAAAGACCAGTGGTTAATATTGCAGGTGCACCAGTGCGTTGCGCTCGTCGAGGGTGGTTTTGACGCTGGTGCCGAGGAAAGGCGCAGAACGTGTTCGATCGACCCGCGAACGTAGCCTTTTTTTTTTTTTTTTTTTTTTGTACGTGGAGAAATCCTCATGGACACTCCGCTGCTGCAATAATTGCGTAACAGCAGAGTAGTGTCGGACTCCTACCGACTAAAACTCCACGATGACCATCTTATGCGCGTGATAGGGGTGCTCCAGGAACCTCTTATGAATTAACTTCAGTTGCATCCCCTTCTCGCGTTCTCTTGTTCGAGCCGGCTATTGAGTGGGCGTTAGGGGGAGGTCGTTGCCCCTAGTGCTGTCACTTCTTCTGGTCGTAGTCCGTTGGGGTGGTGGCGGGGCGGCTCTGGGTCGTCTGACTGCCATCCTTCTCCATCGTCTTATCCTGCAGGGGTGAGAGTTTTTCTTTCTCTCCCTTTCCGCTCGCTCCTTCGCGAGCATAACTCGCTCGCAGAAGAGGCGGACGGCCTCGTATTCCTGTGACCCTCTCAACATCGCTTCCACAATCGCTGAGGGGGTCCACGTTTCTCCTATGGCGTGCCGCAGGGTGTAGCGGGGCAGCTCCCACGCCGGACGGAGCTCCAGGGTGTGCTGCGCTGTGTCCCTGCCCTCTCCGCAGTGGTGGCAGATGTCTGTCGTCTCTCGCCTTATTCTCTTCAGGAACTCGCCGAACACGCCGTGTCCGGGGAGCACTTGTGTCATCCTGAATGTGAGTGGGAGGCCGTGGCGGCTCCTCCATGCCTCCCAGTTTGGTAGGACCGCATCCGCGCCTCGGTGTTCGCTTCTCCCGTTGATCAGTTGGGATCGCCACAGGTTCCATGTGTCCTCCTCGGCGGTTCCTGTGTCGTTTGGAGCCGCCTGCTCGGTGGGGTCTTCTCCCGGGTGCCATTCTCTCCGGCGGGTGTATCTCTTTTTGAGCGCCAGCGCCCGCAGCTCCCACGGGGGGGACGCGGCTAGGGTGGACGCCGACGCGTGAGACACCGTCCAGTATCCCCTAATGATTCTGATGGCGGTCACTCTGTGCAGCCTTCTCAGGAGCAGAATGCTGCGACGGCTTGCCATCAGGTCGTCCGTCCATACTGGGGCCCCGTACATCACTCGTGACCGAACGACGCCCTCGTAGAGTCGACGCACCGCGTCTCCGGCCCCGCCGATGTTCGGTAGTAGGCCGCACAGGGCATCGGCAGCCGCTGACACCTTCGGGATCAGTGAGTCGAAGTGCGGCTCGAACGTCCACTGGCTGTCGATGGTGAGTCCCAGATACTTCATCTGTGACCCCACCCGGACGGTTTTACCTGCCATGTTTATGCATAGGCCGGGCGGTGGTGTCCCTCGCCTCTTCCTGTCAAAGAACCAGGTGGCCTCCGACTTCGCAGGGGAGACTCTCAGGCCCAGTTCGTTCACGGCACGGATCGCACAAGCCGTTGCGATTCCGCCAATGCGCAGCGTCTCGTGCTAGCCACGACCCTCGACCAGGATTAGGGTGTCGTCCGCATAGCATACTATGGCCGCGCCTGGGGGTAGTGGGCATCGTAGTACCTCGTCGTACGCAACGTTCCATAGCATTGGGCCCAGCACCGAGCCCTGCGGGACGCCACGCTCGACGGATCGCTTTTCCTCTCCTTCCTTACTGGCGTAACACACCCACCTGTCGTCGAGGTAGGCCCGGATCAATCGGACGAGGTAGTTGGGAACCTCGAAGTGCTCCAGGGCCGTCACTATCCTGTCCCATGGCATGGTGTTGAACGCGTTGACGATGTCCAGGGAAATCACCAGCGCCACGCCTTTCCGGGAGACCATGTCCTCCGCAATCGCTCGTACGCGTCTGACCGCGTCAATCGTCGAGCGCCCCTTCCGGAAGCCGTACTGGCTTTCGTGCAAACCTGGCACTTGGCCTGCTATGTGTCGTTCCAAGCGGGCGGCGACTACCCTCTCGAGTAGTTTGCCGACCTCGTCCAGTAGGCATATCGGCCGGTACGCTGACGGCGAGGTCGTCGGTCGGCCCTCCTTATGGAGCAGGACCAGCCTCGCTGTCCGCCACGCCCGGGGGAAGACTCCCTCCCTCAGGCATCTTGTGAAGAGGTGCCGGAGTCTGGGGGCCATGACCCCCATCACTTCCCCCCAGATCCGGCCAGGGATTCCGTCCGGGCCCCGTGCCACGTTGCGGGCGGTCATTCTTCTGGTTGCCTCCCATATCTCCTCCTCTGTGACTTCCCAGTCGTCCCTCCATTCCAGCGGTCGTGTCGTTTCCCGTGGCCGTTCCGCCGCTCTGTTTTCTTGTGGGGGAAAGAGCGTTCCGGTGATCCGCGTCAGCAGTGCAGGTTCTATTTCCGCCGTTATCAGGGGGCCCTTCGCGCGCAGTTTCCGTGTCACCGTCCTGTATGGCCTCCCCCATGGGTCCGACTCGACTGTCTCAACCAGTTCGGACCAGGCACGGTCCTTCGCTTTTTTAATTTCCCTCTGTAGCGAGCGCCGTAGCGCGCGGCACGTCCGGTAGCGCAAGGAGACTTCTTCTTCGTCGCGTCGTCGCCAGCGGCGGGCCCTTAGGTACTGTCTTCGGGCCCGGCCACATCTCGTCCTCAGTTCCGCGATGCCGGGGTTCCACCAGTAAACTTCTCTGCTTCGCACCGTGCCTGGTGTGGCTCGTGGCATGGGTGCGTCGCAGATTGCTGTCATGGCTTGGCGGAGGTTCTCGGCCTCCTCTTCCACGTCTGCTTCGGTCGTCGTTGTCGAGGCCTCCCAGCTCCAAGCTGTTGCTATAGCAGCCGCCCGGAGTAGGTCTTCGTTCCTCTCCTTTATTTTCCATCTGGGTGGTGGGCGCGCGTGCCTCCCCCTCGGCGGGCCGCGCCCGTCGTTTGTCGTCGGCATTCCAGGTCCAGGTGCGTCCACCTCCATGAATATGTAGAGGTGGTCCGACAGCGTCTCGACCCCTTCGGCCACTCTCCAGCCTGAGATCCGCCTGAATGCCTCGGGGGAGGTCCATGTTATGTCAACAATGGAGCTCATTCTGCACGTCACGCAGGTACTGATCGAGCCCCTGTTCACTAGCAGAAGACCAAGTCCCGCGGCCCAGTTTGATAGCGTGCGGCCGCGCGCGTTGGTCCTGGCGTTCCCCCATTCCGTGGAGTGCGCGTTGAAGTCTCCCAGGACGAGCACTTGTCGGGGGAGTCGTCGCCTGACGCAGTCGCCAACACCGTCCAGGAATTCTTCGAACGCTGCCCGTCCGCTGTTGGGTGACACGTACACCCCCACCACCATCATCCCTGCCCACTCGACCGCGGCGTACCCGTTGCCCCGTTCCAGCAGGGCTCCGTGGGCAAACGCCCCGGGCGTTGATGTCCACGTTCCCTTCTTCGAGGGGGCGCAGGCCGGTCCCCCCATCCTGTGCACCGACGGTGTTCCAAGCGCCTCGCAGAGCAGGCATTTCGGGCTCGCAGTAGTGCATGCTCTCGCCTGGTGCCCTGGTTCGCCGCATCTGAAGCACAGGTGCCCCTTGTCCTCCTTGGCGGTGCAGGTCTTCCCCGTGTGTCCTATCCCAAGGCACCTGTAGCACTGTAACGGTCTCCGTTCGATGGCTTCGACCTTCGCCATCAACCAGCCTATGGCGACCTTTCCAGCCTGGGCCAGTTTCCTCACTGCACTGGCAGGGCCTCGTATCCATACGGCGCCAAGTCCGTTCCGGGCGGGGCGGATTTCTCCCAGCCGGATGTCCTCCGGCTTGCAGCCGCTCTCCCTTGCCAGGGTGTTCTGGATTTCCGCCTTGGTGGCCGCTATGTCTATCAGGGACACCCTTGTCTCCGCGGCTCGGAAGGGGGTCGCCACGCGGACCTCGTTCGGGTCCAGAGCCCGCGTCAGCTGTGCTGCGAGCGCTGCGGCCTTCTCCCTTCCCTGGTCCTCAGGGACCTCTAAGATGACACCTCCGGTGATGGTCTTCCGCATCCTCATCGTGTTGATGCCGAGCTCGGCCAGGGAGACACTGTCCTTGGCCGCAGCCAGCACCTCCGCGTAGGATTGGCTCGATTTGTCCGTCAGGGTGATTGTTACCGCTGACGTCCGCGGTGCGCGCCCTGCCTCCCCCTCTTCGTGTGTTCGCCGATCCACTCTCCGGAGTTTTCCTCTGGTTCTCCGCCCCTGTCTCGGGGATCAGCTTCGCCGGCTGCTTCCTCCCTGCCTCCTTCTTCTTTCCTCTTCTTTTCCTTCCGACGGTCTGCCATTCGGTGTCCGCCAATCGGCCTCCCTTGGGTGCTGGGGCGCTTGGGGCTCCAGGCTCCATCCCTCTCGTGTTCGCGACAGGGGCGACCTCCTTTCCTTCTCCTTTTTCTGTTCCCTGCAGTTGTTCCTCCAGTCGGTGCAGCAAGGATCTCATCTCCTCTACTTGGTGCTCGACTGCAGCGAGACGCGCCCTGTAGCTGTTCTCGTTCGCGGTGGGGCGCGAGGCCGGCTCTTTTCGGAGTGCCTCTACCTCCGCCTCCAGTGTTGCTATGCGTCCTTGCGTTATAGCGAGTGCGTCGGTGACAGGGTCCGTTCTCCTCACTAACTCTGTCACGCCCGCGGTGATGGTTCTCGCCGCCTCCTTCAGGGTTTTCCCCTGCGTGACCTTGTGGCCGCGGGGCGCCTCGGCAGCCCTGGCCACCTCGGCAGCCCGGCGAATCAGTTCGGCTCCTATGTCCGCCGTTGTGGCTGATCTCATTTCTTCAGCCGGGTCCGCGGGGAGTTCGGGGGATTCGTTGGCCTTCCTCCTCTTCGCTCGGGGTGCTTCTCTGGCGGGGGTTTCCTCCTCCTCTGTTGCTTCCTCAGTCCATATTCCCTCCTTGTCCAGCGTGAAGCGGGAGGGTCCCTCCTTTGGCGGCATCGCCTTCGTCATGCTCCTGGTGCTAACGTGCGGCGGCTCCGCAGCCAGTTCCGTTTCCCTCCGTCCCCTGGCGTTTTCCTCTACCTCCTTCTCTTTCGCCATGGATGCGTCCGTTTCCCCGTTGGGCGGGAAATGTCGCTCGGTCAGCACTTGCCACTCTGCCAGTCGCTGTCGCTTTCAAGTGGTCCGCGCAACGCGCTTCGACGCACGCGCCAATATGGCTGCGTCTGGGTAGTTCCTCGAGTAGCCCGTGTAGCGGCGCTGTTGTCACGCGTCCTAATATGGCTGCTCCACCGTCCTAACCTCACACTTGTTGGTTTGGTTTAACTCCTCCTTGTCCAGGCAGGACTTCCCGTATCCACACCCGTTTTGCGCTCACAGGCACTAGTCCTCCACTCTGGTTGCCTCCCTTGCCCAGGCTCTCCAGTTTTCCGGAGATTTCGATTACGCTCGCAGCTCCGTCCTCTCTACGTCTGCCTCCCATGTATCCCCACCACTTTTTCCCGCGAACGTAGCCTGTGCTCATACTGCGACAGAGTTCGTTTCAGTTGGGCTCAGTCGCTGTTTGTCCGTCGACAGCGTATAGGCGCGTCAGCCTACGATTCCTTTTTTCTTCTTGTTTCTTGCGAACTCTCTCGCAACAGCCGTTCTATACGTACGCCGCCAGTATATCGCGTGATCATCGTTCCCGTTGCTTCCCTTACCCTCTCACGTCCTTCGAAGGAGACCTCCCTTTGGTTTTTCCTTGTTTGGAGGGAATTCATCGCTCGGACACATGGACTGCGAAGCACGAGGGTTGATCGAGGCATCAGCGTGATGTACTTTTCAGGTTTCATATTTTCTCTATGATACTTTCTAAGGAGAATTTGGAAGATATACATTTTTAGGAAATAAAGGTTTTTATGGAGTCATCGATAAGTTAGAATTTAATTAATTCTCTTATAACAGGTATTCCAATTTTTTAATATATAAATTTAGTTTCCTCTATGGTGTTAGAGAACATAATGCGGGCATTTTATGATATAACGAATATATTCGTATATATTTTAGTTTATTCATTCGTCAAATTTCCCTAGTAGGCCGGCCTGCAGCTCACATGCAGCACTTAGTAAAAATTTGTTTTGTTAGAGGTTGGCCATTCTTCTTGCTATAAAAATATCGTGATGTCATATCATATGATAAAGCACCTTCTGAAAGCTAGATGCTCGATAACGAGCCTAATGATTCTGGGTAGTTTGTAATGTCAAGCTTTGAATTGGCGAGATCGCTCTGCTGTCAAACCGCCGTCCAGCAGCGACCACATTCTTTAACCACGTTCAAGGGGTATATCACGCTACAGAAACCATCAAAGGGTTTGCAAGTTAGTTGCCTTTTAGAAGTGGGGCAGTTGGTTGTTACATGTCATCCGTAGTTGCTGGCTGTTCTCCTTAGTCGCCATACATCATAGAGACGACAGTTATAGTCGCCAGTTGTCCTTGCTAATGGTTGCTTGTTGTCGCTAGTTAGTTCTCGTTATCGTTATGTATTCCATCAATCACGTGAAATTTAACGTATGGGATTTTATTCTTCTTTATTCTTTCTGTAGGGAGATTTTTTAAGACGAGGAAAATATAGAATATTTCAAGACGACGGTAAGGTTTGAATTTAAATAACTATTTTATGATACAACAAAGTGGAAAAACGATTTAATTTTATAAAGTTTAAGGTAATTTTTTAAAAAACTTCGAATTTAAAAGATTCAAATAGATATCTTAAACGTAATTAAACCCTCCATATCGTAAGAAATTAAATGAAATTGCGCAAGAAAGTTAATACATTTAATGTATTATTTTAAACATTTATTTAAAAACATTTATTTAAAATTTAAGTGTAGGCGTTGACGCGCGCGCGCCATTCGAAGCATTTGTCAGTTCGTTACATCTGCGGTAAAAGTTGTAACTACGAAGAAGCTTAGCACATGGTGCGTCTCAAGACGACAGTAAAAAGTATTAAGAGATTTTTCGAGATTTTTTCTTTTAAGTTTCCAAGTACTTTTTCTATTTAACTTCTTTTTTTTGCATTTTCTCACAATATTCGATAAATAGAGACGAAATATGACAGTTCTTAGTTCGGGGATTTATTGGTTCGAAAGTTACTTCAAAAGTGTTTCTGGAGTTCGTGCGGTTAATACTTTTAAACTACTGAGTACGACTTATTCCGTATGGCTGGACAAATCTTTGTTGATACTGTAAGCGTAACTGGTCCGGATATTGTCTTGTGGAGATAGAAAAATACACGAAGTATTGATTGAACTACATATTTTTTTAATTCTTTTTTAATTCTTTTAGTTCTTCATATATTGATAATAGAACGATATTCCGCTACTTTGAGCACAATATAGTAATGTTTAAATAAATAATAAAATTTACGCATTTCGTCTTCATGCGTCGATAAGAAAATGCAAAAAAAGTTAAAGAAAGATGATGCGCAGACGCGAAGTTTAGTCAGCAATAATATTTAAAACCTCTAAAATATATTGTACACATTTATTTGCAAATAAGCTCAATGAAATTAAACTGTAACTGTGTTTCCAATAATGTCTTCGATGTATTGCTCGCCATTATGTCGGATTAACAACTCTAAGTGATCGACCTTAATCACTAAATGGCGGCCGTGATTTAGTGGTATAGCTTTACATATGACGGACATCGCAGGCGCTTGTAAGACGTCCATTGTGAAACGTTTCCAATAGCACCGTTTATGTGATGGTGAAATCTGAATATATATATCGCTGAAATATATATCGCTTATCACTTGAGTCTGACACGATCGTTTTTAAATAGAATCACAATTTTTTATTCCTTACAAAATCAGTCTATAAAGATTATGTGCAAATAAAATAGATAAATAGATAAATGGTTGTACAAACTTATAAAACAGATATTACAAGTATATCTAAATAAATGATATATTTATAAATTGTAATATTTGATCTAAAGTTTAAATAAATAAAAGAGATACTCGTGACTTACAATAAAAGTATTTTTTTTCAATTTTTAAACAAAGCAAAAGTGGATAACAATTTTTCAAAATGTAAAAATCAACACAATGGTTGGTTTCTTTAATTAATCAATAACGTTTAAAGTTAATTAATGTCCAGAGTGGTTTATACATTTTGTATTTCGCCGTATTTCAACGTTCGATGTGTAAATAGAACTTGATGCCTGAAATATCGAAAAAATAATTAAATCCGATCGTTCCGTCGAATTTGCAAATTGTATACTCGTGTAAAATCGAGTGCGCTTGTGTATGCTGATACGAAATGTGGTAGTATATTTTTCTTTTTTCGATTATCGTTATCACTTTTTGTGTGGAAAAATTAATTCCGTGAAATGGAAGTGCAATCAATACGGTTTATCACGAAATAATAGCACAACGACGGTACATATTGGTATTGACGTCAGCTTCACAAAATTTCTCGAGTATCGCGGTCGACTATTTGGGTTAAGAATTCATTTTCAAGGTTCTACAAGCACGAGTATCTTATGGATATGAAATTTTCAGTGTACATTTTAATAACCATATTTCATATTGCATGCTGCGGTCCAAGAAAAATCCGCAGTTAATATTCTGCTAATCCCTGCTGCTTTTAAAGACCATAAGTAAGGTCCGTAAGGTCGTCCGTAAGGTTTAAAAGATTTCGAGTAGATTTGTATTACGTATTTTATCTTCTAATTTTTAAAGAGAGGGTCGTGTTTAATTAATTGAAAATGACGAAACTGTAATGGGACATTATTATCAAATATTAAACGTGGTTCCATTGGGTACTTTTATGGTCTTTGCGAGATATATATGCATTATACGTTGCTATTAGCAACGCGTAGCGATGAACGATGGAGAGCAGTACCTTCGTTATCTCGTCTCGGTTGTGTACATATCAGTAATGCACAGTACTCGTACTAAATATCTTACAAATTCCATACAGATTTTCAGATTAGTTTCGAATAATACCAACACGACCATGATAGTCACAGTACAGTATTAAATAGTGCCACTATGCATAATACACTCCTAAAATGTTTCTACAATATATTTATCCGAATATTTTTGTCAGCTACTATATCCTAACCACGATTTATTAAACAATATATAGATTTAAAAAAGAATATATAACGACATTACTTGTTTAGGCTAGATTGGTTTAACTTGTATAGTTTTAATAACTGTGTAAGGTCAAACAAGAACTTATCGTTAGTTTGGCGAGATTTGATTACACGAAGCAACATAATTGCTTTGAAACTCAGGACAGAAAACAATGTCAACCGGTAGACGCGTTTGTCTGGTGAACGTGTAACGCGTGAATAATAGATAGCGACAATCACGCGAACGCTAGTTACAGCTGACTTGGCTTACATTGTAGCATTCAAACTAGAGTATACGAGCCGTAAGCGCTATTGAAAGTTCAAAGGCCGACTAGTGAGCTTCATCCTATCTCATTTTTTAATCAGGCGATGGATCGACGAATCGTATTGATTTCGAGGATTATTATAGTTCTGTGGCAATTTTAAAGCGTGGTTTGTCTAATCTTGTCTCGTTAGCTACAGACTCTTTGGCGAGCAGCCTGAAACTTGATCCAGTTTCGAGAAAATGAAAAATTTGTCTCTTCTCTTTGCTTCCCTGTTCCTTCTTTCCTCCTTTTTCCCTTTTTACATCGCGTTAAGACCCGTTAAATAATATTGACTGCCGTGGACGCTGGCTGAGGAGTGCACTTTATAACTAGCTTTAAAATCACTGACGTCGATGAGGACAAAGGTAAGTTAGAGGGTCATTTATCTGAGCTGGTGTTATTCGACCTGAACTCTGCAGCTTTTCAGAGCTTCTTTCGTTTTTCTTTTAAGAGCAGAGATGTTAACTGGTCTTTTGTTACGTGTAAGAAGTATGTACTAAAGCTTATTTAGCACCAATTGGTTGCTCAAAGTCGAGATATACATACTTATATTATATTAATACGTTACAGAAGATTACGCGTTGGTTAGCTTATGAGAATTTATAGTGTGTCACAGATCACAAAAGCAGAATGACTACTTTTTCATAAACGATATATGTATATGAATTGAAAGTTTAACTATTACGCCACATACTTCTCTCGATAAACGTCGTCGAGTGCATATTGTTAAGGAATATTAGCCATTTGAATTCAATAGTTTCGAAGAAACTAATGCTTCTGTGAAGTTTTTGCAGGCTGTTAATTTTTTATTGAGATACTACAAAGTTTGAATAACTTCGATTAGAAATAAAAATCACATTACATTAACGCGTAGAATGTAACGTAACGTAGATAATGTAAATATAAATTATATTACAAGGAAATAATACGGGTAAGTAATGTGAAACATTCTGGTTAAAATTGCATCCTTTGAAGGCTAGGACACACAGTACTTACGAAGTAGATTAAGTACCAAATGGGGTACTTAAGAAAATTCGTGTTGTCATTGTTTAATAAACATCTTTAGCTAATAGCTTTCTGCAAAAGCTGGTTTAAGTTATGCTAGCTTATTCCTTATTAATTGCAATTATATTGTTCGTATCTCCTAGAGGATTAACAATCCATTTTTATAATGGATAATAAAAGTAAATTCCTATTAGGTTGTCCCAAGTTTCTTTCGTTTTATAAAGAAATGACAGATGCATAACATATTTTGTTTTATGTTATTCTATATTATTTTACATTAAATTGGAAAAAGGTGGATCACACGTAATTCAATAAAATAATATAAAACGAAAAATGTTGTACATCTATTACTTTCTTATAAAACGAAAGAAACTTTTGGAACAACCTAATATTTCTCTACTACGACGCTTTTACAGTGCTAAAATATTTGATAAAAATGTTAAGAAATTCTAATATTGATTTAAGCGTATAGATTTATCTGCTCTTCATATTTAATCAAACAGAAATTGTTAATTATGATTTCCACTTAAAAGCGGATTGCATATTATGAGGATAAATTATCAAATTCATCTCTAATATAGACATTAGAGAATCATTCATAGCCGCAATCCTGTTTACCGCTAACATTCCTGGTACTCAATAATTCATTAGGTGACTGCTTTAGCCGCACAGAATACACCTACAAATAATTAATCGCGATTAATATTCCATCGACTTTTGAAAATCCCTCATGTGATCTATTTCATGCGATGAGAATACGTATAAATTGAGATTGCGATCGACCATCCTCAGTCGGATAAATCGAGTGATTCAAATTATAACACAAAAAAAAGTTAAAACTAGTTACATTATCTTTTTCAATTTTTATGTATTATTTGGCGGAAGAAACTTTGGTAATTGGTAAGTAAAGTTCACCTCCTTAATGTTAATGATTTTAATATGTTATTAAGCTCAAGGTTCTAAGGAATTTTCTATATATATATACATATACATAACTGTGTGCGTATATGTATAATATACGTATAACAACCAAAGTTCAGCTCTCAAGTGTACGCAAAACTTTTATGTTCATTTTACGCTATACCAGTATGTTTCATGAATTTGTTTGCTAACAGTATCGAAACAAATAACAAGCAGAGGACGAGCTATTCATGAATTGTTTTGCCAGCGTGTACGCTCCCAATATTTTCTATTTGAGAAAACATACTTGTTGCTATTGCAACTACAAATATTTTTACAGTCGACGCTTTTGCCGTGAATCATTGGCTAACATGTAAAATCGAGAAAAAACATGGTTTATTGTGATGGAAATGTGGAAAACCGCAAAACAGATATAGAAGGGAAAATAAAGGAAAGGAAGGTAGGGATAAGTAGAAGCTTGGGGCCAAGTTTAATTCACTGAAACCGAGCTGCTTGTATTATCACAAAACAAAATTGCCAGTACGTCATTTCCGTACTCTCGTCCTCGCGAAAATGGTTTTGCTTGTTAAGGAAAAACGAAGAGACAGGGAAGAGAGGAAAAAGCAGACGGAGAGCGCTTTTAAAAAGCTGGCGAACCGTGTGTTACCACAACGAGACACGCGATGCTATTTGTCGCTTTAAATTGTGCCGCAACTCGTTTTTGAGATCTTTGCCAGGGGCGCGTTAAAACATGCTGAAAATATATTTCTGGCTTTTCTGGGGTTTAACTGAAATATGACAAATAACGTTGTAAAACATATGTACTTATGACTTACAGAGTAATTGAGTGTACAAAATATATAGTATACAAAATAGCCAGCGATTTAGGGCTTTAAAAGATCAAAAGGAAAGAAAAGGAAAGAAAAGAAGAAAGATAATATGTTGTGGCAGTCTAAGTCGATCTAAGAAAATAGATAAAGGGAGGGAGGGGCAAAGCTAGTTAATCTGGAAAAAATCCAAGCGTCAATTTCAAGCATTTACAGAGAATCAAGCGGGCTGGTTAAAGTCGTGAGTTGAGCAATTATCCCGCGTTAGGTTCAATCAGGTTAGTCCCACGCGAAATTGATCCAACCATGCGAAAACGAGTGTATTCTGATTTCTGTCGCAGATACTTCTGGCTAGTGCAGTACCTACACGGTGGTTGTTGAAATAGCCGCTTCTCATCTATTTTCCGCAGCGCGGACATCATCCTTTGATCCCTTACGACTAACGAAGTTTTCGAAGATGTACGGCAGTTTGAGATTCTACTTGAAAATGATCATGATTGCGGTCTGTGTGCCGTGTGCTCTTCTTTCTGTCCTTCCGTTAAAAACTGGTAAGTTGATACTGATTAATTATGCCATCGAAACCATATATAATGGCTACAAAAATGCCGCTAATATAATATTCCTTCTTTCTTGTATCTTCTTTCTTGTATCTTCTTTCTTGTATATATATCTTGTATATATATCTTTCTTATATATATATATATATATATATATGACTGATATGAATTTCTTTCGGTCTCGAATGCGTTAAAAGAGAGCGCAAAGAAGTCGAAATTACTTATTGTAATTAGTAAAACGACCTGAGAGGCAGACAGATAAAAGAAAGGAGGAATATTATATTAGCGGCATTTTTGTAGCCATTATATATGGTTTCGATCGCATAATTAATCAGTATCAACTTACCAGTCTTTAACGGAAGGACAAAAAGAAGAGCAGACGGCACACAGACCGCAATCATGATCATTTTCAAGTAGAATCTCAAACTGCCGTACATCTTCGAAAACTTCGTTAGTCGTAAGGGATCAAAGGATGATGTCCGCGCTGCGGAAAATAGATGAGAAGCGGCTATTTCAACAACCACCGTGTAGGTACTGCACTAGCCAGAAGTATCTGCGACAAAAATCAGAATACACTCGTTTTCGCATGGTTGGATCAATTTCGCGTGGGACTAACCTGATTGAACCTAACGCGGGATAATTGCTCAACTCACGACTTTAACCAGCCCGCTTGATTCTCTGTAAATGCTTGAAATTGACGCTTGGATTTTTTCCAGATTAACTAGCTTTGCCCCTCCCTCCCTTTATCTATTTTCTTAGATCGACTTAGACTGCCACAACATATTATCTTTCTTCTTTTCTTTTCTTTTTTTTCCTTTTGATCTTTTAAAGCCCTAAATCGCTGGCTATTTTGTATACTATATATTTTGTACACTCAATTACTCTGTAAGTCATAAGTACATATGTTTTACAACGTTATTTGTCATATTTCAGTTAAACCCCAGAAAAGCCAGAAATATATTTTCAACATGTTTTAACGAGCCCCTGGCAAAGATCTCAAAAACGAGTTGCGGCACAATTTAAAGCGACAAATAGCATCGCGTGTCTCGTTGTGGTAACACACGGTTCGCCAGTTTTTTTTTTTTTTTTTTTTTTTTTTTTTTTTGATATCGGTGACTGCCATATTCTCTTGAGTTTCCAAATCGTAAAGAATCTTTCCCCAGGGATTGGTCAACTGTGTATGTCCCCATGCGACGTAACTTGCTTAAGGAACAGGAGCCGGTGATATGCAGGCAACGTATAATTGATTACCATTCGCTCTGAAACGCTGAAGTAATGACCAGTGCAGTGGTCCAGTGGTCATATTGAATGCCGCTGGATATATCAGCATTTGGCAACCTAACCCAGAGAAGCAGGAAATATGAAGCCACCGAATACCAATTAACTTCGTAGTTGCACGGTTCACATTCCATCATTTCTGAATATGCGAGGACAGTCCTCTTATTGTGCTTTTAATTCTTTTAGTTGTTTCATTTTCAGCAAATATACTGGTTTTTTAAATTAAGCTTCTTTTTATACAGAGTTACAGATTATATTAATTTTATATAGAATATATTTAAGAAAGATATTTAATTTTTTGCTAGTTAAGTATTGATCGATTAAGTTACTGTACCTTTGTTCCGATAAATGCGTGCCATTTCCTCGAATCTAATATCACAGCAAATGCCAATACCTATTTTGCAGCCCTTCACATCGAACGTCGTTAGGGAGTTACCAGGACTGAGTGAATCACTCTCTCGAAAAGTAATCTTATTAGGAATGTCGATGTC
This sequence comes from Bombus huntii, assembly GCF_024542735.1. Taxonomy (NCBI): domain Eukaryota; kingdom Metazoa; phylum Arthropoda; class Insecta; order Hymenoptera; family Apidae; genus Bombus; species Bombus huntii. The sequence continues at coordinate 169,685 of NW_026099323.1, forward strand.
GAATAGATGTACCTAATAACATAAAAATGTGGTCGCTAATTCTATTGCTGCAACTTTTGTAATTTAATATCAAAGTTACCAACTCCTAAACTTTAATTATTTTTTATTTAATAACTGACAGCGTTTTTATCACTTTCTTTTATTAAAAAATCTTATCATTTAATAATGTTTAAAAAGGAGAAAAAATAAGTATAATAATATTTTAAGTATGTGAAAAATTTATATTACACATTACAACAAAAATGGGCGTTTCCCGTATCATAACGTTATCTATAAACCGTAAATTATAGAATTGGTTATAGTATACGTATGTACATATGTATATTCCTAAATTATTCCTAGATAGAGTCACTTTCTTCGCCCCAATATTTTCAAATTCAAAGCCATAAAGGAATATATTACTTACCTTTCGGTGTTTTGCTATCAAAGTTCCATCGGGACCCCAAATAGTACAGGTATTGTACAATTTATCGCCCTCTATTTCAGGCATCGTACCACCAACTACATAGATGTTGTTTTCTTTAGCTGCGTTCGATGAAGCAACGCTCGTTTCACCATCAGGAATACTCTCGGCGTATTTTCGAAAGTACTCTGCATTGCAATATTTCAATTAATGAAAAATAACTGTCTTTTGTTCCAACCATAAATTAAATTGAAATGTTTGTCAGTTTTTTATTTTTTAAATTATTAAAATAACTAAGTTTTATATTTCGACTTAATTAAATATGCAATTACTTAGCTAATAGTATATATAATAAATTGTTTCTACAGGTTCAAAATGAAAAATGAATATTTAGAAATATTTAATTACGACAATGCTATTTGTGTTAGCATCAGTGGCTTGTTACTCAACGACTTTGCTAGTACTTTTTGAAACATAAAGTTAGTTTTCAATTAACACTTATACTAGAGGCGGAATTATAAATGCAAAATAATTGATAATACTAATTTATAAGTACCTAATTATTAGTATCTTAAAAAATATATTTATACAAAAATCACGATAATCATGAAAATGGGGAAATCCTATATTCTCGAATCAATTCACAATTTATTTTGTATATTAATTAGATTCCGCGCTCATCAGTACGTACTCACTGGCGAGATCGAGAAAATGTATCGGCAATTCCTCGTACGACCAGAGGATCGGAAATATCAAAGGATATTATGGCGCAGCGCGAGTGGAGAAACAGAAACATATGAGCTTAACACCGTAATACTCTTATCATAGAAATAGAAGCAGTCCTCAATTCCCGCCCGCTAACTCCTATCTCCACCGATCCAAATGATCTCCTAGCCCTCACTCCCGGACATTTCCTCATTGGCGATTCATTAATGTGCTTACGTGATCGAGATTTCAGAGACATTCCATCGAACCGACTCTCCAAATGGCAGCATATCCAACAGCTTAAACAACATTTTTGGAACCGCTGGCATAAGGAGTATTTGAACGAGCTAACCAACCGCAATAAATGGAGCAAGGGTGGACACAGCATCCAAAAGGGCACAATCGTCATCCTCAGAGAGGACAACGTTCCCTCCATGCATTGGCCTCTGGGCCGAGTTATCAAGGTTCATTCAGGCGCCGATGGTGTCATCCGGACAGCTACAGTTCAGACGGCAAAGAGCATTTTGGATCGGGGCGTCAAAAGGCTTGTCCCACTGCCAATTCAACCCGATCTCGAGAAACCCGAACAACTAGCCACCGAGCCGAAATAAGATGGGAACTTCAACCACACCTCGCTAGTTTGATCGGTACCCTCTCAACGGGGGGAGAATGTTACGCCATGCGGCTTACCATAGGTCATATTCTTAACTATCGATCGCGGCACTATAATGTCGCAGACGGATCGTCGCGTCTGCCCGGCAAACAAACATTGTAGTGGCAAGCGCATGGTTCATTAAGCAGGGCGACTTCCAGAAACGTCGACTCGTGGCCCGTATTTTACCTCGCAGTAAAAGAATGTGGCGTGATCCGAACGTAGTGGGGGTCGCCTTCCAGAAAAAACGAAAAAAATCGAAAGGCGTTCAGAACTTTTCGAGAAGTCGAACCGTCAACACATGTGGTATGTCGCGCATTACTTATCAACCAAAACGCAGTTACATTTTTTTTGTTCCATTTATATCTTTCTAGTTAATAAGTTGTTGAAATAAACATTAATTTATTTGTGTTAATTCTGTGGAATTTCATTGAACTACCCTTATTATCATAATCGAAATAAGGGGATCGATCAGTTCGTGGCGTCGATTATTTAATCGTAACGGGAACTTACAACTCTCGTTGACGTGCTATCTCGCGATCGCGTCTCTCCGCGAACGGTCGAAACAAAATGATTCACTAAAAACTGTCCTGAATTCCTAAGAATTTATTTACCGCAAAACTGACAAAGTGTTTATTTAAAACATGAGGTTGAAGGTAGTCCTTTTCTTTCATTTCATTCATTTTCATTTTCTTTCTTAAGTATGGCTAACACAATATCTAATCAATTAAAATTTTATATTTTTACGTGAAAAGTTTCTTTAGATAATTATTATCAACATGATGACTAACTCTTACGGATTAATACGTGTCTGTAGGGCAATCCGGTGGACTTGATCGGCTTTTTACTTCGAAAGTTGAGTAATCGGTGTCGCTTTCTTACGCATCTTTGAACTGTATAAATGTTTTAAAATTGTTTGATCCAGAATGTACCACACCGGACAATCAAGAAGGCAGGTGCCTTGACTACAGAAAATGTAAACCTCTGCAAGAAATATGGCAGATACAGTACCGTACAGCCACCGATTTTTATAGACGATCAGTGTGCAGATACCAGGTCAATGTTACGATCGTTTGCTGTCCGAACGATCCAAACAAAGAGAAGAGAGAAATTTTAATAAAAACTGTGTATAAGTATAAGGCTTTGCGACCACCATACTGTGGTTTTAGCAACGTCTCTCATACCAGGGTGGTCGATGGTAAACCAGCTGAACTTGGTACGTTTTATGTCTTTCTTTCCGATTAATAATAAGCCATTTACTGCAAAGCATGAACTTTAAAGGCATTAAACAGCACATCAATGTACATTTCAATTAGACTAAATAATAATGCTATGATTTTATCGGTAGTAACTTTACTTATTAACTTGAATTATTTCTTTCTTTTACTTCATGTTAGGAAGAGTATCTTTTTGCTTGAAATAAAAAATTGATATAGGAGTAATAATATGGATAGAGATCAAAAACTGTTAGGGCAGAAATTACACGTTTGAACTTTATAGTTCAGTATAGTTCAAATAGAAATTATATAGAATTATTTAATAATTTGTATTCCACTGGAATAAAAATTTAATTTCTGTCTTTATCAAATCTCTATTTCAGAGTATTTGTACGTATGTACTTATCGTCTGCTGTATGATCGAATATCGAATAGGTAATAATCGTTGTTACTCGTTATGTGAGAAAAAATTATGTATATTCACAACTATGACTATTGCATTTTAGGCGCTTGGCCATGGATCGCTGCATTAGGTTTTCGTAATCCCCGAAACCCAGACAAACCACTATGGAAGTGCGGAGGTTCCCTGATATCGGCTAGGCATGTTTTAACCGCAGCACATTGTGCACATATGGATGGAATAGAAAACATACACAATCATAATATTGCCATTCTTAGATAGGTGGAGGAGGTGCCATTTTCGAGTAAGTCCTCAAATATATATATATATGCTATTGAGTATTACTGAAGTATCATATCCTGAAATTTCTTACTGTACACATATATTGTGTCATAAAGCGTGTACAATTCTTTCTCATACTTTTGGTCATTCGTTTCCTGCATTTTCATTTATTTTTTTATTTTTCAGGGTACGTATATCCCATTTGTACGAAAGAGCAACTTCGTCGGCTATAACCCCCTTGTTGCTGGATGGGGAGCGTTAAGATATAGCAAGTGATATCAATTTTATAATAAAATTAAACAGTTCCAGTCTTAAATATCTTTCTCATTTTCTTCGTAGGACGACCACGACCTAATGCATTAATGGAAGTACAAATGCCAGTGATTAAGAACGCCGAATGCAAAATAGCTTATTCCAAATTTCCTAATGCACCTGATATCACTGATGGTATAATATGCGCCGAACATGCTCAGGGTGGAGAGGATTCTTGTACGGTAATTAAGTTACAGAGTTACTACAAACTATACGGTATCTGAAGACACGTCAATTCAAATTAACATCAAATCGACGTCTTAAACATTAAAAATAATAGATAAACACAATTTAATAGTTTTGCCCACTTCTCACACCTCGTTATGGTATTTAATCTAATTTCCTTCTAATCTTAGTTTTGCTCAAAATACATATAACATGTACGTTATAAATTGGAGTATTTCAATACACAAATCAATAGAAGATTATTACTGTATATAAGTATAATTTCAATGCAATTCGATCGATATATTTCAGTATCTTTGATTAAAAATTTAACGATCCTTTCAGGCTGACCGTGGCGGACCACTGCTGATACAACATGAATTAACCTCGTATTTAATAGGTATTGTGTCTTATGCTTATAAGTGTGGCACAGCTGGGTATCCCAGCGTTTACACTAGGGTCACATCGTACCTTGACTTCATTCTCCAAGCGATGCAATAATATGATATTACTGTTCCATAAATATCATTGTGTAAAAAACGTAAAGTTGGATTTTCTTATTGTGGAGATAAGAAACAGCTCAAATTTACATTGTTTTGTACGTTACAAATTATAGGCTTAAAATGTACGAAATGTAACTTTGAAACGACACTAATTTTTTACGCACGATAAACCTCCACGACTTAGGTATGTAAAGATGATAAACGTATATTAATTCTATTAATTTGGTAATAATAAACCAACTTTCTGAGAAGTTCTGTAAATTTCGTTTCTGTTGTATCAAGAGAATAATGGAATATTCCACTTAGATCGTATACTTCTTGTATGTACGTACAAAATTTTCCGGCTAATCTAAAACACTTCATAAGATAGAGAGCTTCTGAAAATTCGGACACAGAGAGTGCATAAAATACAAGATAAGTCTCGTGTCTTTCAAAATTATTTTTTATTCGCTAAAAACGTCCTGTGTACTCATGCAATCACATGCAACCTCGAAACTTCACTTATTTTTTATCACTTTCCAATTCAATACACAGTTTCTGCATTTTTGACTATATGTAAGAGAAATTTCCATTCAGCCAAAGGTGTACTTACAGATTATAGATTCCTATACGACTCTCAGTAAAAATTTATCCGCACTCCAGATAGTTAAAACTTCTGTCGACCGTATTGATCCATCTGCACTCTTCGTATGACGTCAATATCTGTTCAGTGCTGCTGCGCAGGTTTCTTTGTGTTACGTCAATTCGTTTGTGACCGTTGCGCGAGTAATGGCGCTTTGCAATGGTGATTTGCAGGAAAACAGTGCAGGATGCTGTGATTCGTTTCTTGTGGTCGGAGGTTATGTTTGATGCCTATATTTATCAAAGATTTAATGCACATTATGGAGAAAGTGTTTTGTCACGAAGTGTGTTTGAATGGGCACAAAAGTTCAAAGAAGATCGCACAAGTGTTATGAAAAAACAGCTGGACGCCCGTCCACATCCACGATGACAACATTGAACGTGCTCATGAACTTATGCTCTATGGAATAGACGAGTGACACTGGATAATGTGGCAAATCATTTGCAAATCAGCCACGGCTCTGCTTATGCAATAGTGCACGACAGATTTGGATTTTAAAAAGTTTGTGCGAGATGGATGCCGAAAAAGCTGATGAAAAGGTGAAGACGACGATGCATTCGTGGTTCGCAGCTCAGCCCAAAACATTTTTTAATGAGAAAATATAAAGGTCCTTCGGCAAATGGACAAAGTGTATACAGAAATCGAGTGATTATGTCAAAAAATGATGTATGTCTTTTTTGACAATTGCTTAAAATAAATTCTACACCGACAGAGCGGGTAACTTTTTACTCACCCTCGTAAGACACTTAAATTTCCAATCTCTTATGATGAATAAAAGAGCTTATACTATTAAATCTAATTGTATTTTGTTGCATGAGAGTACACGTGTATGTGATGTACATTACCTTTATATCCCCTTGAACGCTTCAATATTGCGCATATATACTATATTTTGTACAGCTTCTATAAAATTTCGTATGTTTGTTTAGGCTGTTAATCTAGAGGCTGGAGTACAAAGAAGTGGCACAATGATGTGGGCTGATGACATTTATAATTATCAAGGAATCACCCCTACATTCGCTCAGGTATATATCGTTGACTATAATGTATTTAACATATATGATTGTTAGAATATTAATAATTAATTTTTAATTCTATCAGAATTTTAATGAAACTGTCCCTTGGGAAGGAAGAACTGATACCTTGATATCACGGTTTGTACATCCTATATATACGACAAATTTTAGAACGTTATATAACGAAGAACCAGATCGTCGTGGCCATGTGATGTGAATAAAAGGACTTGAATTTGATGATATTTTTATAATGTTAGATAACATAACTAAGTATCTTCACAGTAAGATAGGATGACATGGTTTACATGATCTTAATGTTGTTCACTCGAGTGATGATATTATAAGGAAAAGTGTAATATCACAGGTAGGATGATTCATAATTTAGAACTACTAACTCATGTATGTATTAAAAATTAAAGAAATATATTAAATTTTATAGGATATTTATGTTTAGTAACCAGTAATTCAGAGATTGGTATTCATGGTTACTATAACGAGGCTGTAGAAACGCACCCTTTCTTCTTTGCAAATGGTCCTGTATTTATGTCTAAGCCGAAACTGGAACCTCTGAATAATTTAGATTTATTCTTGTTATTTTCTAAAATACTTATCTACAGTATACCATAAGGAATGATACCGTATCGCACCTAATCAAGTGCCTTAAGAAACATCAACAGGATATCACAGTAATCCCTTATCGACTGATATGTAAGTAAAAGTTATCTGTCATTGTTATACACAATTATGTGTTAGTGTTATACACAGTTATTTATCATTTTCTATTAATTCAGTTGTAGCCACTACAATATCTATGACACTGGTAGTAATTATGAGAACAATAATGATGTGTTCTATAAGAGGAAATGATGATTAGGAACAAAAACTTACAGGTAAGTCAAAGTATATGTTATTTGCCATTTGAAAAGAAAGTTACTAACTTGGAATTTTTTGATAAATAATAATTGTGCAAAATATATTGGATTTCAAATTTGTCAAAAATTGAAATTTAAGAAGCATTGTAATAATATAACATTAATATTTTGATTTTTCAGGAGATATCATGCGGTGGATGGATAATATGTAAAAAATATTAAGCAGCATATGAATTTTCATATTGCGTAGAGATAACAAAATGAATTTTAAAAAATGTCGACATGGTAATAAGAAATAGCATCATGACAAAGAATATATAAAGACAGTTTCATTTTTTATAAATAAAAATTTGTTGTTCCAGATTTTGAAATATAGTGAAACGTTTAATTAGTATCTTAATATCTTTAAATAATTATTATTTTAGAATCAATTGTAATTGTATCATACGTACTTTTGAATTCGTGCAAGAACATATGTAATTTTGAAGTAGTTATTATTAGGAAATTGTTAGACGCGAACAGTATGCGAAAAGTTAGTATGCAGTGTAATAATTATCAATCAAAACACAAGAATTAAATTCTTGAGGAAAAAATTTCCGGAATTTCTTATTTACATGATTATAAAGAAATCCATAATAAAAAGGAGCTGCTTTCTAATACTTCTCTTCCTTGTAATGCCTACGTTAACAATAACGAGGTTCGACTTTTTGTTTTTAGAGGGATACTGGAAAATTTGAAAGTACAGTACCATTGGGAAGAAAATCACGATATTGAAAACGATATTTGCAAGTAAATTTCCAAAAAATCTGTTTTCAAATTTTCGCTTTCTATTTCACATTAAAAGAAAGGGAGGGCTGCCTTCTTTTTCTGCAAGACAAAACAAACATTCTGAATCTCGTATCAATGAATGATGTCAATAAGTTATTTTTCTTTTCAGATTGAACAATATTCCAGATTTATTCATAATTTCATACTACGCGAAGAATAGACTTTCATAGGTATATAAAGGAAATATTAAGTATAGGAAAACTCTTTTTCGTTGTAGGTGACATATGCTTCACGGTTGAACACATGTATTTTTGAACACATATAAATGAAGAAGTACTCTTATGGAGAAAAAGAATTGATACCTTCGATTGACATTAGATAATGTATATAAACTTATGAACAATCACTATCAGTTTGTATTTTAGGTGCACACGCAGATTTGTTGGAGTTCTTATAAAATGTACTTCCTGTACGAACGTTTTATTCTTCCAAATTTTACGATACTATGTCTCATATAATAACTATATGGATTAAACGTAATATAAATGATCCGAAAATAGACTCGAACGACATTAATTGTCTTTCTATTTATACCAATATCGATAATACAAGTAAAGCTGGAGCAATAGTATGCAAGAATGGACTATTTATTATTTTAAACCAAATCATAGCATATTCAGAATGCACAGTATTATCATGAAATGTAAATGAATCAGTTGTAAACGAACGATTTTACTGTAAAATCATTGCCACCTTTTTTTCATCTGAAATATAGCAGCAATGAGTACATTCTTTTAATATATAATAAAACGAGATATCTTTATAAAGTTACATATGTCATCACTGGTAACTGTTATCTCGTATGACACCAAATATACCGTTAGTATGGAATGATATTTTTATGAAGATATACTTTAATGATAGATTTTATGAATGAAACGTTATATAAGAAAAATTATCTCTTGTTATTCTATGAAGTGTAGTAGCTAATGAAGATTAATTTTACGAAGTATTAGAGCAAAAGAGAATTAAAAAATTAAAAAGATCTAAATAAGATTGTTCGTGTGGCTTAATTATCTCAATTCTGGTACACCACTTGTTACATTCTAACTAATTAGCGCTAAACAATAACTTGCAAATATTAAAGATATTAACACCTTAATATTAACACCTAAAGGTTTTCAGGAAATTTTATAATATTTGATTATTGTATATCTAGTCATTGATTGATAAAATTTCTTGTATAAGCATAGATCGAGGTTGACGTCATACGCAGATTGCATTACAGGTATCGTTTTAATTTATTTTATGGCTAGAATCATTTGAATATTATACGAATAATTATTTCCATTCGAACGATTAATAAATCACGTACCTATAAAAGATATATTATGAAAAAGACGTGACGAAACAAAAAAATATTGGAAATTCCGTTGTCATTAGATCAATTATTTTTGCAATGATTTTTATTTCCATGTAATTACATATGAAATGGGTAATTCATTAACATCTCCTCGAATCGAATATAATTCGTTACACTTCACAACGATTCAAATAATGGACGGGAAATATATAATAACTTTCCTGTCCTTGCGTTAAAATAGTACTGTACAAATCAGATGATACAGGAAATACCCAAAAAACCCAATTACATCCACATTGCATGACAGCACACTTGCAATGGATTTTTGTGATTTCAATGTCACAGACAATGACACAACTAATCAGAACACGTTCGAGGCTATAGACATTGAAATTACCGCGTGTTTAATACGTTTAAAGCATAAATCTAAATTTCACGCGATTATTTCTTTGTACATTGTGAAACTCTTAAATTATCTTAATCGAATAAATAATCCTAATGTAATAAAACATCTTGAAATAGACCTAGATATCTGAAACAGAAACTCGAAGGATAAGAAATCCTAAAAGGTACTAATCCTAAAATAACAAACTCCTAAATAATAAACAAGTGATAAAACCTGTTATAAATAATAAACCTTACCTGGAATAATCAAATCCTAACTAATCGAAAATAAAATAAGGCAAGCAATTCTTAATCTTTCAAGTAATTTTTCCGAAAACACAGAAAGATAGAGAAATTAAAAAGACGCAGCACAAATTGCAGCACAATGAAAGTTTCAGAGCGATGAATACGATCGTATTAAACTAAATAATTTTCAAAAGTGAAATTACACTGAAACGTATATCGATGATATTTGTCATTTCTACGATCTGTTTCGCTTGATCGTGCTTCTTTTCTGATGTAAATTCAATTTATAATACGAACTAAGTTTCCTTTATTATTATTAGTCCTGCGTCTTTTTAATTCGTCACTTCTTTTATTTCAGAACAATGACGGGCTCCAAGATGCTGTTCGGATGTTTGGCGTTAATTGCTTTTCTGCATCCATTAGTTCACGTTTGTACTTCGAGTAGTACAGCTCAAGGTTTGTACTTCGAGTTGTCTTTTTCCATGCACTTCAAATTCCAATACGATCTGGTCACGTGGCCTTCGTACAATTTCGAAATTTTACCTGTTTGGTAATCGTCAATGAAAAAAGAAGTTATGCGTGACCTCAACACATTGAAACAATTTTTATGATTTTTTATTTGCCGGTTGGTCAGCAAGTTAATGGAAAAATTTCACTTAACTATTCGCGTTAATTTCTTCGGTTTAACTTTTGGGAAATGCTTCGTTAGCTTCGGGAATATTCCAACGATTCGTTTTACGTACAAAATAAGCATGATAAATATTACATAACGGTAATGTAATATCGGAATATATTAAAGGTGTAATTTTGTCCGATTAATTATAATTTATTAATAATGGATTGAAAATACAGATATTAGTTAGACAGAGAAACGATGTTTGATTAACAGGAAAACTAAATGCAACGCTCGTATTTACAACAAATAACTTGACAACTATTTGGTAACTCTCTCTCTCTCTCTCTCTCTCACTAGCAACTCTAACACTCGACAACACTCGCAACTCAATTCTAACGACTCTATGCTTCGACGTCTCGATCAACTCTGAACCTCGCCAATGCATTCCTGCTCGGTCCTGCACGCACGCACGCACACGCGCGCTCACACACACACACACACACACACACACACACACACACACACACACTTTTCGGCTCACATACTCTGGCCTCTTGATTGCCACTCCTTGAAATATGAAACCGTACTTCTGTTTTGACGCTGCTTATCTTTTCTCGCGTCACTGTTACTAGGCGCTCTTGGATGTAAACAAACCACAAAAAGACGGCGTACACGGTGTTTTCTAATTTCAGCCGATCTCCAATCAAAGCTATTCTACGATATTACATTATCGTATAATAATAAGCTTTTAATCGTTTAATAATAACTCGTCAAGTAGAAATTCCACACGAAGCATTGTGAAGAATAATACTTGAAGAAGATCTATGTTCTTACGAGATTGGCTGTGTACAAGAACTTTGTTGGATAGATTGTATCGTTTGACGAAAATTTTATTGTTGAAAGTTAAGAAAGTTGGAAAGAAAACCCACGCTGTCTCGAAGATATCTTGTTTTTCAGATGCTGTAAATTGACAAATAACTAGATATTAGTATTGACATTATTTGATGTCATATCTGACCTTAAAGTATAAATAAAATCAATCTAGGAATTAATGAAATTTCAAACATTTTTTCTAAGAAAACAGAAGTTTTGTTCCTCCTAATGAGTATCACATGATGCAATAGAAAAATAATTTGACATTGAAAATCGTGTCAAGATCAATTTCGAAGCTATAAAATCGTCTTAAAAAAACGCCGTGATAAAAAATTTTTTGACACCTTGTACAAAGGTGTATATCAACGTAAGTGTACCTGTATGTCTATATTCGAGATTATTTATCTATTCAAGATAGCAAAGTAAAAATACTATATAGAGGATTTAATTAATGTGTATATCAACACATATTCTCGATAATACGATAATACAATAATATTCTCGATATACGTACGCGCGTGATAGAAGGTCGTTCGGGGAAAAATGTTCATGACACCGATATAAAAATACCATATGGAGGACATAATTAATGTGTCGATCAACGTATATATCATTATATGTAATTATATCATTATTATCAATATTATATATAATTATTATATTATTATTATCATTATATGTAATTATATCATTATTATCAATATTATATATAATTATTATATTATTATTATCATTATATGTAATTATATCATTATATGTGCATTTGGCAAATAATATTTGACATCTGGAAGCGACATGTTATTTATCTATTCAAGATAGCAAAGTAGAAATAGCATATAGAGGATTTAATTAATGTGTGGATCAACGTATGTATCACTATATGTAACAATAATATTGACTGTATATGTACGCGTGTAATAGAAGATTTTCGGTTTACAATGTTTATGACACTGATATAAAAATACCATATAGAGGATTTAATTAACGTGTATATCTATGTATATATCTGTAATATCGTGATATAATATATTTACAAGAAATGGATGATAAGAAATTAGTAATAATTCACAAAAAAGGATATCGTAGTAGAAATATTATAAAAAAACATTTTCTGTTTTAGTGTAGAGTTACTCCTTCTTACAGACAGTGTCGTACAAATCTGTACGTCTCTGAGAAAATGTAGGTATCTGAGCCCTTACTTCCTCAACAACTTTTAGATCTGATAGAAAAAAGAAACATACGAAGTAATAAGTAATGCTTACTAATAAATTCAACAAATACAGAGGAAGATGGCTAAATCGATAAATTAACGAGACTAAAAATTAATTACATCATGGATCTCTCGCTTTTAATTTTAAGCTGTAAATTACCGATATCGGTGACTTTTTTTTTTATTTATTTATTTGTTGAAATTTTTTTTTCTTTTTTTTTTTTTTGATATCGGTGACTGCCATATTCTCTTGAGTTTCCAAATCGTAAAGAATCTTTCCCCAGGGATTGGTCAACTGTGTATGTCCCCATGCGACGTAACTTGCTTAAGGAACACGAGCCGGTGATATGCAGGCAACGTATAATTGATTATCATTCGCTCTGGAACGCTGAAGTAATGACCAGTGCAGTGGTCCAGTGGTCATATTGAATGCCGCTGGATATATCAGCATTTGGCAACCTAACCCAGAGAAGCAGGAAATATGAAGCCACCGAATACCAATTAACTTCGTAGTTGCACGGTTCACATTCCATCATTTCTGAATATGCGAGGACAGTCCTCTTATTGTGCTTTTAATTCTTTTAGTTGTTTCATTTTCAGCAAATATACTGGTTTTTTAAATTAAGCTTCTTTTTATACAGAGTTACAGATTATATTAATTTTATATAGAATATATTTAAGAAAGATATTTAATTTTTTGCTAGTTAAGTATTGATCGATTAAGTTACTGTACCTTTGTTCCGATAAATGCGTGCCATTTCCTCGAATCTAATATCACAGCAAATGCCAATACCTATTTTGCAGCCCTTCACATCGAACGTCGTTAGGGAGTTACCAGGACTGAGTGAATCACTCTCTCGAAAAGTAATCTTATTAGGAATGTCGATGTCGAATAGATGTACCTAATAACATAAAAATGTGGTCGCTAATTCTATTGCTGCAACTTTTGTAATTTAATATCAAAGTTACCAACTCCTAAACTTTAATTATTTTTTATTTAATAACTGACAGCGTTTTTATCACTTTCTTTTATTAAAAAATCTTATCATTTAATAATGTTTAAAAAGGAGAAAAAATAAGTATAATAATATTTTAAGTATGTGAAAAATTTATATTACACATTACAACAAAAATGGGCGTTTCCCGTATCATAACGTTATCTATAAACCGTAAATTATAGAATTGGTTATAGTATACGTATGTACATATGTATATTCCTAAATTATTCCTAGATAGAGTCACTTTCTTCGCCCCAATATTTTCAAATTCAAAGCCATAAAGGAATATATTACTTACCTTTCGGTGTTTTGCTATCAAAGTTCCATCGGGACCCCAAATAGTACAGGTATTGTACAATTTATCGCCCTCTATTTCAGGCATCGTACCACCAACTACATAGATGTTGTTTTCTTTAGCTGCGTTCGATGAAGCAACGCTCGTTTCACCATCAGGAATACTCTCGGCGTATTTTCGAAAGTACTCTGCATTGCAATATTTCAATTAATGAAAAATAACTGTCTTTTGTTCCAACCATAAATTAAATTGAAATGTTTGTCAGTTTTTTATTTTTTAAATTATTAAAATAACTAAGTTTTATATTTCGACTTAATTAAATATGCAATTACTTAGCTAATAGTATATATAATAAATTGTTTCTACAGGTTCAAAATGAAAAATGAATATTTAGAAATATTTAATTACGACAATGCTATTTGTGTTAGCATCAGTGGCTTGTTACTCAACGACTTTGCTAGTACTTTTTGAAACATAAAGTTAGTTTTCAATTAACACTTATACTAGAGGCGGAATTATAAATGCAAAATAATTGATAATACTAATTTATAAGTACCTAATTATTAGTATCTTAAAAAATATATTTATACAAAAATCACGATAATCATGAAAATGGGGAAATCCTATATTCTCGAATCAATTCACAATTTATTTTGTATATTAATTAGATTCCGCGCTCATCAGTACGTACTCACTGGCGAGATCGAGAAAATGTATCGGCAATTCCTCGTACGACCAGAGGATCGGAAATATCAAAGGATATTATGGCGCAGCGCGAGTGGAGAAACAGAAACATATGAGCTTAACACCGTAATACTCTTATCATAGAAATAGAAGCAGTCCTCAATTCCCGCCCGCTAACTCCTATCTCCACCGATCCAAATGATCTCCTAGCCCTCACTCCCGGACATTTCCTCATTGGCGATTCATTAATGTGCTTACGTGATCGAGATTTCAGAGACATTCCATCGAACCGACTCTCCAAATGGCAGCATATCCAACAGCTTAAACAACATTTTTGGAACCGCTGGCATAAGGAGTATTTGAACGAGCTAACCAACCGCAATAAATGGAGCAAGGGTGGACACAGCATCCAAAAGGGCACAATCGTCATCCTCAGAGAGGACAACGTTCCCTCCATGCATTGGCCTCTGGGCCGAGTTATCAAGGTTCATTCAGGCGCCGATGGTGTCATCCGGACAGCTACAGTTCAGACGGCAAAGAGCATTTTGGATCGGGGCGTCAAAAGGCTTGTCCCACTGCCAATTCAACCCGATCTCGAGAAACCCGAACAACTAGCCACCGAGCCGAAATAAGATGGGAACTTCAACCACACCTCGCTAGTTTGATCGGTACCCTCTCAACGGGGGGAGAATGTTACGCCATGCGGCTTACCATAGGTCATATTCTTAACTATCGATCGCGGCACTATAATGTCGCAGACGGATCGTCGCGTCTGCCCGGCAAACAAACATTGTAGTGGCAAGCGCATGGTTCATTAAGCAGGGCGACTTCCAGAAACGTCGACTCGTGGCCCGTATTTTACCTCGCAGTAAAAGAATGTGGCGTGATCCGAACGTAGTGGGGGTCGCCTTCCAGAAAAAACGAAAAAAATCGAAAGGCGTTCAGAACTTTTCGAGAAGTCGAACCGTCAACACATGTGGTATGTCGCGCATTACTTATCAACCAAAACGCAGTTACATTTTTTTTGTTCCATTTATATCTTTCTAGTTAATAAGTTGTTGAAATAAACATTAATTTATTTGTGTTAATTCTGTGGAATTTCATTGAACTACCCTTATTATCATAATCGAAATAAGGGGATCGATCAGTTCGTGGCGTCGATTATTTAATCGTAACGGGAACTTACAACTCTCGTTGACGTGCTATCTCGCGATCGCGTCTCTCCGCGAACGGTCGAAACAAAATGATTCACTAAAAACTGTCCTGAATTCCTAAGAATTTATTTACCGCAAAACTGACAAAGTGTTTATTTAAAACATGAGGTTGAAGGTAGTCCTTTTCTTTCATTTCATTCATTTTCATTTTCTTTCTTAAGTATGGCTAACACAATATCTAATCAATTAAAATTTTATATTTTTACGTGAAAAGTTTCTTTAGATAATTATTATCAACATGATGACTAACTCTTACGGATTAATACGTGTCTGTAGGGCAATCCGGTGGACTTGATCGGCTTTTTACTTCGAAAGTTGAGTAATCGGTGTCGCTTTCTTACGCATCTTTGAACTGTATAAATGTTTTAAAATTGTTTGATCCAGAATGTACCACACCGGACAATCAAGAAGGCAGGTGCCTTGACTACAGAAAATGTAAACCTCTGCAAGAAATATGGCAGATACAGTACCGTACAGCCACCGATTTTTATAGACGATCAGTGTGCAGATACCAGGTCAATGTTACGATCGTTTGCTGTCCGAACGATCCAAACAAAGAGAAGAGAGAAATTTTAATAAAAACTGTGTATAAGTATAAGGCTTTGCGACCACCATACTGTGGTTTTAGCAACGTCTCTCATACCAGGGTGGTCGATGGTAAACCAGCTGAACTTGGTACGTTTTATGTCTTTCTTTCCGATTAATAATAAGCCATTTACTGCAAAGCATGAACTTTAAAGGCATTAAACAGCACATCAATGTACATTTCAATTAGACTAAATAATAATGCTATGATTTTATCGGTAGTAACTTTACTTATTAACTTGAATTATTTCTTTCTTTTACTTCATGTTAGGAAGAGTATCTTTTTGCTTGAAATAAAAAATTGATATAGGAGTAATAATATGGATAGAGATCAAAAACTGTTAGGGCAGAAATTACACGTTTGAACTTTATAGTTCAGTATAGTTCAAATAGAAATTATATAGAATTATTTAATAATTTGTATTCCACTGGAATAAAAATTTAATTTCTGTCTTTATCAAATCTCTATTTCAGAGTATTTGTACGTATGTACTTATCGTCTGCTGTATGATCGAATATCGAATAGGTAATAATCGTTGTTACTCGTTATGTGAGAAAAAATTATGTATATTCACAACTATGACTATTGCATTTTAGGCGCTTGGCCATGGATCGCTGCATTAGGTTTTCGTAATCCCCGAAACCCAGACAAACCACTATGGAAGTGCGGAGGTTCCCTGATATCGGCTAGGCATGTTTTAACCGCAGCACATTGTGCACATATGGATGGAATAGAAAACATACACAATCATAATATTGCCATTCTTAGATAGGTGGAGGAGGTGCCATTTTCGAGTAAGTCCTCAAATATATATATATATGCTATTGAGTATTACTGAAGTATCATATCCTGAAATTTCTTACTGTACACATATATTGTGTCATAAAGCGTGTACAATTCTTTCTCATACTTTTGGTCATTCGTTTCCTGCATTTTCATTTATTTTTTTATTTTTCAGGGTACGTATATCCCATTTGTACGAAAGAGCAACTTCGTCGGCTATAACCCCCTTGTTGCTGGATGGGGAGCGTTAAGATATAGCAAGTGATATCAATTTTATAATAAAATTAAACAGTTCCAGTCTTAAATATCTTTCTCATTTTCTTCGTAGGACGACCACGACCTAATGCATTAATGGAAGTACAAATGCCAGTGATTAAGAACGCCGAATGCAAAATAGCTTATTCCAAATTTCCTAATGCACCTGATATCACTGATGGTATAATATGCGCCGAACATGCTCAGGGTGGAGAGGATTCTTGTACGGTAATTAAGTTACAGAGTTACTACAAACTATACGGTATCTGAAGACACGTCAATTCAAATTAACATCAAATCGACGTCTTAAACATTAAAAATAATAGATAAACACAATTTAATAGTTTTGCCCACTTCTCACACCTCGTTATGGTATTTAATCTAATTTCCTTCTAATCTTAGTTTTGCTCAAAATACATATAACATGTACGTTATAAATTGGAGTATTTCAATACACAAATCAATAGAAGATTATTACTGTATATAAGTATAATTTCAATGCAATTCGATCGATATATTTCAGTATCTTTGATTAAAAATTTAACGATCCTTTCAGGCTGACCGTGGCGGACCACTGCTGATACAACATGAATTAACCTCGTATTTAATAGGTATTGTGTCTTATGCTTATAAGTGTGGCACAGCTGGGTATCCCAGCGTTTACACTAGGGTCACATCGTACCTTGACTTCATTCTCCAAGCGATGCAATAATATGATATTACTGTTCCATAAATATCATTGTGTAAAAAACGTAAAGTTGGATTTTCTTATTGTGGAGATAAGAAACAGCTCAAATTTACATTGTTTTGTACGTTACAAATTATAGGCTTAAAATGTACGAAATGTAACTTTGAAACGACACTAATTTTTTACGCACGATAAACCTCCACGACTTAGGTATGTAAAGATGATAAACGTATATTAATTCTATTAATTTGGTAATAATAAACCAACTTTCTGAGAAGTTCTGTAAATTTCGTTTCTGTTGTATCAAGAGAATAATGGAATATTCCACTTAGATCGTATACTTCTTGTATGTACGTACAAAATTTTCCGGCTAATCTAAAACACTTCATAAGATAGAGAGCTTCTGAAAATTCGGACACAGAGAGTGCATAAAATACAAGATAAGTCTCGTGTCTTTCAAAATTATTTTTTATTCGCTAAAAACGTCCTGTGTACTCATGCAATCACATGCAACCTCGAAACTTCACTTATTTTTTATCACTTTCCAATTCAATACACAGTTTCTGCATTTTTGACTATATGTAAGAGAAATTTCCATTCAGCCAAAGGTGTACTTACAGATTATAGATTCCTATACGACTCTCAGTAAAAATTTATCCGCACTCCAGATAGTTAAAACTTCTGTCGACCGTATTGATCCATCTGCACTCTTCGTATGACGTCAATATCTGTTCAGTGCTGCTGCGCAGGTTTCTTTGTGTTACGTCAATTCGTTTGTGACCGTTGCGCGAGTAATGGCGCTTTGCAATGGTGATTTGCAGGAAAACAGTGCAGGATGCTGTGATTCGTTTCTTGTGGTCGGAGGTTATGTTTGATGCCTATATTTATCAAAGATTTAATGCACATTATGGAGAAAGTGTTTTGTCACGAAGTGTGTTTGAATGGGCACAAAAGTTCAAAGAAGATCGCACAAGTGTTATGAAAAAACAGCTGGACGCCCGTCCACATCCACGATGACAACATTGAACGTGCTCATGAACTTATGCTCTATGGAATAGACGAGTGACACTGGATAATGTGGCAAATCATTTGCAAATCAGCCACGGCTCTGCTTATGCAATAGTGCACGACAGATTTGGATTTTAAAAAGTTTGTGCGAGATGGATGCCGAAAAAGCTGATGAAAAGGTGAAGACGACGATGCATTCGTGGTTCGCAGCTCAGCCCAAAACATTTTTTAATGAGAAAATATAAAGGTCCTTCGGCAAATGGACAAAGTGTATACAGAAATCGAGTGATTATGTCAAAAAATGATGTATGTCTTTTTTGACAATTGCTTAAAATAAATTCTACACCGACAGAGCGGGTAACTTTTTACTCACCCTCGTAAGACACTTAAATTTCCAATCTCTTATGATGAATAAAAGAGCTTATACTATTAAATCTAATTGTATTTTGTTGCATGAGAGTACACGTGTATGTGATGTACATTACCTTTATATCCCCTTGAACGCTTCAATATTGCGCATATATACTATATTTTGTACAGCTTCTATAAAATTTCGTATGTTTGTTTAGGCTGTTAATCTAGAGGCTGGAGTACAAAGAAGTGGCACAATGATGTGGGCTGATGACATTTATAATTATCAAGGAATCACCCCTACATTCGCTCAGGTATATATCGTTGACTATAATGTATTTAACATATATGATTGTTAGAATATTAATAATTAATTTTTAATTCTATCAGAATTTTAATGAAACTGTCCCTTGGGAAGGAAGAACTGATACCTTGATATCACGGTTTGTACATCCTATATATACGACAAATTTTAGAACGTTATATAACGAAGAACCAGATCGTCGTGGCCATGTGATGTGAATAAAAGGACTTGAATTTGATGATATTTTTATAATGTTAGATAACATAACTAAGTATCTTCACAGTAAGATAGGATGACATGGTTTACATGATCTTAATGTTGTTCACTCGAGTGATGATATTATAAGGAAAAGTGTAATATCACAGGTAGGATGATTCATAATTTAGAACTACTAACTCATGTATGTATTAAAAATTAAAGAAATATATTAAATTTTATAGGATATTTATGTTTAGTAACCAGTAATTCAGAGATTGGTATTCATGGTTACTATAACGAGGCTGTAGAAACGCACCCTTTCTTCTTTGCAAATGGTCCTGTATTTATGTCTAAGCCGAAACTGGAACCTCTGAATAATTTAGATTTATTCTTGTTATTTTCTAAAATACTTATCTACAGTATACCATAAGGAATGATACCGTATCGCACCTAATCAAGTGCCTTAAGAAACATCAACAGGATATCACAGTAATCCCTTATCGACTGATATGTAAGTAAAAGTTATCTGTCATTGTTATACACAATTATGTGTTAGTGTTATACACAGTTATTTATCATTTTCTATTAATTCAGTTGTAGCCACTACAATATCTATGACACTGGTAGTAATTATGAGAACAATAATGATGTGTTCTATAAGAGGAAATGATGATTAGGAACAAAAACTTACAGGTAAGTCAAAGTATATGTTATTTGCCATTTGAAAAGAAAGTTACTAACTTGGAATTTTTTGATAAATAATAATTGTGCAAAATATATTGGATTTCAAATTTGTCAAAAATTGAAATTTAAGAAGCATTGTAATAATATAACATTAATATTTTGATTTTTCAGGAGATATCATGCGGTGGATGGATAATATGTAAAAAATATTAAGCAGCATATGAATTTTCATATTGCGTAGAGATAACAAAATGAATTTTAAAAAATGTCGACATGGTAATAAGAAATAGCATCATGACAAAGAATATATAAAGACAGTTTCATTTTTTATAAATAAAAATTTGTTGTTCCAGATTTTGAAATATAGTGAAACGTTTAATTAGTATCTTAATATCTTTAAATAATTATTATTTTAGAATCAATTGTAATTGTATCATACGTACTTTTGAATTCGTGCAAGAACATATGTAATTTTGAAGTAGTTATTATTAGGAAATTGTTAGACGCGAACAGTATGCGAAAAGTTAGTATGCAGTGTAATAATTATCAATCAAAACACAAGAATTAAATTCTTGAGGAAAAAATTTCCGGAATTTCTTATTTACATGATTATAAAGAAATCCATAATAAAAAGGAGCTGCTTTCTAATACTTCTCTTCCTTGTAATGCCTACGTTAACAATAACGAGGTTCGACTTTTTGTTTTTAGAGGGATACTGGAAAATTTGAAAGTACAGTACCATTGGGAAGAAAATCACGATATTGAAAACGATATTTGCAAGTAAATTTCCAAAAAATCTGTTTTCAAATTTTCGCTTTCTATTTCACATTAAAAGAAAGGGAGGGCTGCCTTCTTTTTCTGCAAGACAAAACAAACATTCTGAATCTCGTATCAATGAATGATGTCAATAAGTTATTTTTCTTTTCAGATTGAACAATATTCCAGATTTATTCATAATTTCATACTACGCGAAGAATAGACTTTCATAGGTATATAAAGGAAATATTAAGTATAGGAAAACTCTTTTTCGTTGTAGGTGACATATGCTTCACGGTTGAACACATGTATTTTTGAACACATATAAATGAAGAAGTACTCTTATGGAGAAAAAGAATTGATACCTTCGATTGACATTAGATAATGTATATAAACTTATGAACAATCACTATCAGTTTGTATTTTAGGTGCACACGCAGATTTGTTGGAGTTCTTATAAAATGTACTTCCTGTACGAACGTTTTATTCTTCCAAATTTTACGATACTATGTCTCATATAATAACTATATGGATTAAACGTAATATAAATGATCCGAAAATAGACTCGAACGACATTAATTGTCTTTCTATTTATACCAATATCGATAATACAAGTAAAGCTGGAGCAATAGTATGCAAGAATGGACTATTTATTATTTTAAACCAAATCATAGCATATTCAGAATGCACAGTATTATCATGAAATGTAAATGAATCAGTTGTAAACGAACGATTTTACTGTAAAATCATTGCCACCTTTTTTTCATCTGAAATATAGCAGCAATGAGTACATTCTTTTAATATATAATAAAACGAGATATCTTTATAAAGTTACATATGTCATCACTGGTAACTGTTATCTCGTATGACACCAAATATACCGTTAGTATGGAATGATATTTTTATGAAGATATACTTTAATGATAGATTTTATGAATGAAACGTTATATAAGAAAAATTATCTCTTGTTATTCTATGAAGTGTAGTAGCTAATGAAGATTAATTTTACGAAGTATTAGAGCAAAAGAGAATTAAAAAATTAAAAAGATCTAAATAAGATTGTTCGTGTGGCTTAATTATCTCAATTCTGGTACACCACTTGTTACATTCTAACTAATTAGCGCTAAACAATAACTTGCAAATATTAAAGATATTAACACCTTAATATTAACACCTAAAGGTTTTCAGGAAATTTTATAATATTTGATTATTGTATATCTAGTCATTGATTGATAAAATTTCTTGTATAAGCATAGATCGAGGTTGACGTCATACGCAGATTGCATTACAGGTATCGTTTTAATTTATTTTATGGCTAGAATCATTTGAATATTATACGAATAATTATTTCCATTCGAACGATTAATAAATCACGTACCTATAAAAGATATATTATGAAAAAGACGTGACGAAACAAAAAAATATTGGAAATTCCGTTGTCATTAGATCAATTATTTTTGCAATGATTTTTATTTCCATGTAATTACATATGAAATGGGTAATTCATTAACATCTCCTCGAATCGAATATAATTCGTTACACTTCACAACGATTCAAATAATGGACGGGAAATATATAATAACTTTCCTGTCCTTGCGTTAAAATAGTACTGTACAAATCAGATGATACAGGAAATACCCAAAAAACCCAATTACATCCACATTGCATGACAGCACACTTGCAATGGATTTTTGTGATTTCAATGTCACAGACAATGACACAACTAATCAGAACACGTTCGAGGCTATAGACATTGAAATTACCGCGTGTTTAATACGTTTAAAGCATAAATCTAAATTTCACGCGATTATTTCTTTGTACATTGTGAAACTCTTAAATTATCTTAATCGAATAAATAATCCTAATGTAATAAAACATCTTGAAATAGACCTAGATATCTGAAACAGAAACTCGAAGGATAAGAAATCCTAAAAGGTACTAATCCTAAAATAACAAACTCCTAAATAATAAACAAGTGATAAAACCTGTTATAAATAATAAACCTTACCTGGAATAATCAAATCCTAACTAATCGAAAATAAAATAAGGCAAGCAATTCTTAATCTTTCAAGTAATTTTTCCGAAAACACAGAAAGATAGAGAAATTAAAAAGACGCAGCACAAATTGCAGCACAATGAAAGTTTCAGAGCGATGAATACGATCGTATTAAACTAAATAATTTTCAAAAGTGAAATTACACTGAAACGTATATCGATGATATTTGTCATTTCTACGATCTGTTTCGCTTGATCGTGCTTCTTTTCTGATGTAAATTCAATTTATAATACGAACTAAGTTTCCTTTATTATTATTAGTCCTGCGTCTTTTTAATTCGTCACTTCTTTTATTTCAGAACAATGACGGGCTCCAAGATGCTGTTCGGATGTTTGGCGTTAATTGCTTTTCTGCATCCATTAGTTCACGTTTGTACTTCGAGTAGTACAGCTCAAGGTTTGTACTTCGAGTTGTCTTTTTCCATGCACTTCAAATTCCAATACGATCTGGTCACGTGGCCTTCGTACAATTTCGAAATTTTACCTGTTTGGTAATCGTCAATGAAAAAAGAAGTTATGCGTGACCTCAACACATTGAAACAATTTTTATGATTTTTTATTTGCCGGTTGGTCAGCAAGTTAATGGAAAAATTTCACTTAACTATTCGCGTTAATTTCTTCGGTTTAACTTTTGGGAAATGCTTCGTTAGCTTCGGGAATATTCCAACGATTCGTTTTACGTACAAAATAAGCATGATAAATATTACATAACGGTAATGTAATATCGGAATATATTAAAGGTGTAATTTTGTCCGATTAATTATAATTTATTAATAATGGATTGAAAATACAGATATTAGTTAGACAGAGAAACGATGTTTGATTAACAGGAAAACTAAATGCAACGCTCGTATTTACAACAAATAACTTGACAACTATTTGGTAACTCTCTCTCTCTCTCTCTCTCTCACTAGCAACTCTAACACTCGACAACACTCGCAACTCAATTCTAACGACTCTATGCTTCGACGTCTCGATCAACTCTGAACCTCGCCAATGCATTCCTGCTCGGTCCTGCACGCACGCACGCACACGCGCGCTCACACACACACACACACACACACACACACACACACACACACACACACACTTTTCGGCTCACATACTCTGGCCTCTTGATTGCCACTCCTTGAAATATGAAACCGTACTTCTGTTTTGACGCTGCTTATCTTTTCTCGCGTCACTGTTACTAGGCGCTCTTGGATGTAAACAAACCACAAAAAGACGGCGTACACGGTGTTTTCTAATTTCAGCCGATCTCCAATCAAAGCTATTCTACGATATTACATTATCGTATAATAATAAGCTTTTAATCGTTTAATAATAACTCGTCAAGTAGAAATTCCACACGAAGCATTGTGAAGAATAATACTTGAAGAAGATCTATGTTCTTACGAGATTGGCTGTGTACAAGAACTTTGTTGGATAAATTGTATCGTTTGACGAAAATTTTATTGTTGAAAGTTAAGAAAGTTGGAAAGAAAACCCACGCTGTCTCGAAGATATCTTGTTTTTCAGATGCTGTAAATTGACAAATAACTAGATATTAGTATTGACATTATTTGATGTCATATCTGACCTTAAAGTATAAATAAAATCAATCTAGGAATTAATGAAATTTCAAACATTTTTTCTAAGAAAACAGAAGTTTTGTTCCTCCTAATGAGTATCACATGATGCAATAGAAAAATAATTTGACATTGAAAATCGTGTCAAGATCAATTTCGAAGCTATAAAATCGTCTTAAAAAAACGCCGTGATAAAAAATTTTTTGACACCTTGTACAAAGGTGTATATCAACGTAAGTGTACCTGTATGTCTATATTCGAGATTATTTATCTATTCAAGATAGCAAAGTAAAAATACTATATAGAGGATTTAATTAATGTGTATATCAACACATATTCTCGATAATACGATAATACAATAATATTCTCGATATACGTACGCGCGTGATAGAAGGTCGTTCGGGGAAAAATGTTCATGACACCGATATAAAAATACCATATGGAGGACATAATTAATGTGTCGATCAACGTATATATCATTATATGTAATTATATCATTATTATCAATATTATATATAATTATTATATTATTATTATCATTATATGTAATTATATCATTATTATCAATATTATATATAATTATTATATTATTATTATCATTATATGTAATTATATCATTATATGTGCATTTGGCAAATAATATTTGACATCTGGAAGCGACATGTTATTTATCTATTCAAGATAGCAAAGTAGAAATAGCATATAGAGGATTTAATTAATGTGTGGATCAACGTATGTATCACTATATGTAACAATAATATTGACTGTATATGTACGCGTGTAATAGAAGATTTTCGGTTTACAATGTTTATGACACTGATATAAAAATACCATATAGAGGATTTAATTAACGTGTATATCTATGTATATATCTGTAATATCGTGATATAATATATTTACAAGAAATGGATGATAAGAAATTAGTAATAATTCACAAAAAAGGATATCGTAGTAGAAATATTATAAAAAAACATTTTCTGTTTTAGTGTAGAGTTACTCCTTCTTACAGACAGTGTCGTACAAATCTGTACGTCTCTGAGAAAATGTAGGTATCTGAGCCCTTACTTCCTCAACAACTTTTAGATCTGATAGAAAAAAGAAACATACGAAGTAATAAGTAATGCTTACTAATAAATTCAACAAATACAGAGGAAGATGGCTAAATCGATAAATTAACGAGACTAAAAATTAATTACATCATGGATCTCTCGCTTTTAATTTTAAGCTGTAAATTACCGATATCGGTGACTTTTTTTTTTATTTATTTATTTGTTGAAATTTTTTTTTCTTTTTTTTTTTTGATATCGGTGACTGCCATATTCTCTTGAGTTTCCAAATCGTAAAGAATCTTTCCCCAGGGATTGGTCAACTGTGTATGTCCCCATGCGACGTAACTTGCTTAAGGAACACGAGCCGGTGATATGCAGGCAACGTATAATTGATTATCATTCGCTCTGGAACGCTGAAGTAATGACCAGTGCAGTGGTCCAGTGGTCATATTGAATGCCGCTGGATATATCAGCATTTGGCAACCTAACCCAGAGAAGCAGGAAATATGAAGCCACCGAATACCAATTAACTTCGTAGTTGCACGGTTCACATTCCATCATTTCTGAATATGCGAGGACAGTCCTCTTATTGTGCTTTTAATTCTTTTAGTTGTTTCATTTTCAGCAAATATACTGGTTTTTTAAATTAAGCTTCTTTTTATACAGAGTTACAGATTATATTAATTTTATATAGAATATATTTAAGAAAGATATTTAATTTTTTGCTAGTTAAGTATTGATCGATTAAGTTACTGTACCTTTGTTCCGATAAATGCGTGCCATTTCCTCGAATCTAATATCACAGCAAATGCCAATACCTATTTTGCAGCCCTTCACATCGAACGTCGTTAGGGAGTTACCAGGACTGAGTGAATCACTCTCTCGAAAAGTAATCTTATTAGGAATGTCGATGTCGAATAGATGTACCTAATAACATAAAAATGTGGTCGCTAATTCTATTGCTGCAACTTTTGTAATTTAATATCAAAGTTACCAACTCCTAAACTTTAATTATTTTTTATTTAATAACTGACAGCGTTTTTATCACTTTCTTTTATTAAAAAATCTTATCATTTAATAATGTTTAAAAAGGAGAAAAAATAAGTATAATAATATTTTAAGTATGTGAAAAATTTA
The DNA here is from genome assembly GCF_024542735.1 of Bombus huntii. NCBI lineage: Eukaryota > Metazoa > Arthropoda > Insecta > Hymenoptera > Apidae > Bombus > Bombus huntii. The sequence goes on from NW_026099323.1 coordinate 196,907, forward strand.
TATTACACATTACAACAAAAATGGGCGTTTCCCGTATCATAACGTTATCTATAAACCGTAAATTATAGAATTGGTTATAGTATACGTATGTACATATGTATATTCCTAAATTATTCCTAGATAGAGTCACTTTCTTCGCCCCAATATTTTCAAATTCAAAGCCATAAAGGAATATATTACTTACCTTTCGGTGTTTTGCTATCAAAGTTCCATCGGGACCCCAAATAGTACAGGTATTGTACAATTTATCGCCCTCTATTTCAGGCATCGTACCACCAACTACATAGATGTTGTTTTCTTTAGCTGCGTTCGATGAAGCAACGCTCGTTTCACCATCAGGAATACTCTCGGCGTATTTTCGAAAGTACTCTGCATTGCAATATTTCAATTAATGAAAAATAACTGTCTTTTGTTCCAACCATAAATTAAATTGAAATGTTTGTCAGTTTTTTATTTTTTAAATTATTAAAATAACTAAGTTTTATATTTCGACTTAATTAAATATGCAATTACTTAGCTAATAGTATATATAATAAATTGTTTCTACAGGTTCAAAATGAAAAATGAATATTTAGAAATATTTAATTACGACAATGCTATTTGTGTTAGCATCAGTGGCTTGTTACTCAACGACTTTGCTAGTACTTTTTGAAACATAAAGTTAGTTTTCAATTAACACTTATACTAGAGGCGGAATTATAAATGCAAAATAATTGATAATACTAATTTATAAGTACCTAATTATTAGTATCTTAAAAAATATATTTATACAAAAATCACGATAATCATGAAAATGGGGAAATCCTATATTCTCGAATCAATTCACAATTTATTTTGTATATTAATTAGATTCCGCGCTCATCAGTACGTACTCACTGGCGAGATCGAGAAAATGTATCGGCAATTCCTCGTACGACCAGAGGATCGGAAATATCAAAGGATATTATGGCGCAGCGCGAGTGGAGAAACAGAAACATATGAGCTTAACACCGTAATACTCTTATCATAGAAATAGAAGCAGTCCTCAATTCCCGCCCGCTAACTCCTATCTCCACCGATCCAAATGATCTCCTAGCCCTCACTCCCGGACATTTCCTCATTGGCGATTCATTAATGTGCTTACGTGATCGAGATTTCAGAGACATTCCATCGAACCGACTCTCCAAATGGCAGCATATCCAACAGCTTAAACAACATTTTTGGAACCGCTGGCATAAGGAGTATTTGAACGAGCTAACCAACCGCAATAAATGGAGCAAGGGTGGACACAGCATCCAAAAGGGCACAATCGTCATCCTCAGAGAGGACAACGTTCCCTCCATGCATTGGCCTCTGGGCCGAGTTATCAAGGTTCATTCAGGCGCCGATGGTGTCATCCGGACAGCTACAGTTCAGACGGCAAAGAGCATTTTGGATCGGGGCGTCAAAAGGCTTGTCCCACTGCCAATTCAACCCGATCTCGAGAAACCCGAACAACTAGCCACCGAGCCGAAATAAGATGGGAACTTCAACCACACCTCGCTAGTTTGATCGGTACCCTCTCAACGGGGGGAGAATGTTACGCCATGCGGCTTACCATAGGTCATATTCTTAACTATCGATCGCGGCACTATAATGTCGCAGACGGATCGTCGCGTCTGCCCGGCAAACAAACATTGTAGTGGCAAGCGCATGGTTCATTAAGCAGGGCGACTTCCAGAAACGTCGACTCGTGGCCCGTATTTTACCTCGCAGTAAAAGAATGTGGCGTGATCCGAACGTAGTGGGGGTCGCCTTCCAGAAAAAACGAAAAAAATCGAAAGGCGTTCAGAACTTTTCGAGAAGTCGAACCGTCAACACATGTGGTATGTCGCGCATTACTTATCAACCAAAACGCAGTTACATTTTTTTTGTTCCATTTATATCTTTCTAGTTAATAAGTTGTTGAAATAAACATTAATTTATTTGTGTTAATTCTGTGGAATTTCATTGAACTACCCTTATTATCATAATCGAAATAAGGGGATCGATCAGTTCGTGGCGTCGATTATTTAATCGTAACGGGAACTTACAACTCTCGTTGACGTGCTATCTCGCGATCGCGTCTCTCCGCGAACGGTCGAAACAAAATGATTCACTAAAAACTGTCCTGAATTCCTAAGAATTTATTTACCGCAAAACTGACAAAGTGTTTATTTAAAACATGAGGTTGAAGGTAGTCCTTTTCTTTCATTTCATTCATTTTCATTTTCTTTCTTAAGTATGGCTAACACAATATCTAATCAATTAAAATTTTATATTTTTACGTGAAAAGTTTCTTTAGATAATTATTATCAACATGATGACTAACTCTTACGGATTAATACGTGTCTGTAGGGCAATCCGGTGGACTTGATCGGCTTTTTACTTCGAAAGTTGAGTAATCGGTGTCGCTTTCTTACGCATCTTTGAACTGTATAAATGTTTTAAAATTGTTTGATCCAGAATGTACCACACCGGACAATCAAGAAGGCAGGTGCCTTGACTACAGAAAATGTAAACCTCTGCAAGAAATATGGCAGATACAGTACCGTACAGCCACCGATTTTTATAGACGATCAGTGTGCAGATACCAGGTCAATGTTACGATCGTTTGCTGTCCGAACGATCCAAACAAAGAGAAGAGAGAAATTTTAATAAAAACTGTGTATAAGTATAAGGCTTTGCGACCACCATACTGTGGTTTTAGCAACGTCTCTCATACCAGGGTGGTCGATGGTAAACCAGCTGAACTTGGTACGTTTTATGTCTTTCTTTCCGATTAATAATAAGCCATTTACTGCAAAGCATGAACTTTAAAGGCATTAAACAGCACATCAATGTACATTTCAATTAGACTAAATAATAATGCTATGATTTTATCGGTAGTAACTTTACTTATTAACTTGAATTATTTCTTTCTTTTACTTCATGTTAGGAAGAGTATCTTTTTGCTTGAAATAAAAAATTGATATAGGAGTAATAATATGGATAGAGATCAAAAACTGTTAGGGCAGAAATTACACGTTTGAACTTTATAGTTCAGTATAGTTCAAATAGAAATTATATAGAATTATTTAATAATTTGTATTCCACTGGAATAAAAATTTAATTTCTGTCTTTATCAAATCTCTATTTCAGAGTATTTGTACGTATGTACTTATCGTCTGCTGTATGATCGAATATCGAATAGGTAATAATCGTTGTTACTCGTTATGTGAGAAAAAATTATGTATATTCACAACTATGACTATTGCATTTTAGGCGCTTGGCCATGGATCGCTGCATTAGGTTTTCGTAATCCCCGAAACCCAGACAAACCACTATGGAAGTGCGGAGGTTCCCTGATATCGGCTAGGCATGTTTTAACCGCAGCACATTGTGCACATATGGATGGAATAGAAAACATACACAATCATAATATTGCCATTCTTAGATAGGTGGAGGAGGTGCCATTTTCGAGTAAGTCCTCAAATATATATATATATGCTATTGAGTATTACTGAAGTATCATATCCTGAAATTTCTTACTGTACACATATATTGTGTCATAAAGCGTGTACAATTCTTTCTCATACTTTTGGTCATTCGTTTCCTGCATTTTCATTTATTTTTTTATTTTTCAGGGTACGTATATCCCATTTGTACGAAAGAGCAACTTCGTCGGCTATAACCCCCTTGTTGCTGGATGGGGAGCGTTAAGATATAGCAAGTGATATCAATTTTATAATAAAATTAAACAGTTCCAGTCTTAAATATCTTTCTCATTTTCTTCGTAGGACGACCACGACCTAATGCATTAATGGAAGTACAAATGCCAGTGATTAAGAACGCCGAATGCAAAATAGCTTATTCCAAATTTCCTAATGCACCTGATATCACTGATGGTATAATATGCGCCGAACATGCTCAGGGTGGAGAGGATTCTTGTACGGTAATTAAGTTACAGAGTTACTACAAACTATACGGTATCTGAAGACACGTCAATTCAAATTAACATCAAATCGACGTCTTAAACATTAAAAATAATAGATAAACACAATTTAATAGTTTTGCCCACTTCTCACACCTCGTTATGGTATTTAATCTAATTTCCTTCTAATCTTAGTTTTGCTCAAAATACATATAACATGTACGTTATAAATTGGAGTATTTCAATACACAAATCAATAGAAGATTATTACTGTATATAAGTATAATTTCAATGCAATTCGATCGATATATTTCAGTATCTTTGATTAAAAATTTAACGATCCTTTCAGGCTGACCGTGGCGGACCACTGCTGATACAACATGAATTAACCTCGTATTTAATAGGTATTGTGTCTTATGCTTATAAGTGTGGCACAGCTGGGTATCCCAGCGTTTACACTAGGGTCACATCGTACCTTGACTTCATTCTCCAAGCGATGCAATAATATGATATTACTGTTCCATAAATATCATTGTGTAAAAAACGTAAAGTTGGATTTTCTTATTGTGGAGATAAGAAACAGCTCAAATTTACATTGTTTTGTACGTTACAAATTATAGGCTTAAAATGTACGAAATGTAACTTTGAAACGACACTAATTTTTTACGCACGATAAACCTCCACGACTTAGGTATGTAAAGATGATAAACGTATATTAATTCTATTAATTTGGTAATAATAAACCAACTTTCTGAGAAGTTCTGTAAATTTCGTTTCTGTTGTATCAAGAGAATAATGGAATATTCCACTTAGATCGTATACTTCTTGTATGTACGTACAAAATTTTCCGGCTAATCTAAAACACTTCATAAGATAGAGAGCTTCTGAAAATTCGGACACAGAGAGTGCATAAAATACAAGATAAGTCTCGTGTCTTTCAAAATTATTTTTTATTCGCTAAAAACGTCCTGTGTACTCATGCAATCACATGCAACCTCGAAACTTCACTTATTTTTTATCACTTTCCAATTCAATACACAGTTTCTGCATTTTTGACTATATGTAAGAGAAATTTCCATTCAGCCAAAGGTGTACTTACAGATTATAGATTCCTATACGACTCTCAGTAAAAATTTATCCGCACTCCAGATAGTTAAAACTTCTGTCGACCGTATTGATCCATCTGCACTCTTCGTATGACGTCAATATCTGTTCAGTGCTGCTGCGCAGGTTTCTTTGTGTTACGTCAATTCGTTTGTGACCGTTGCGCGAGTAATGGCGCTTTGCAATGGTGATTTGCAGGAAAACAGTGCAGGATGCTGTGATTCGTTTCTTGTGGTCGGAGGTTATGTTTGATGCCTATATTTATCAAAGATTTAATGCACATTATGGAGAAAGTGTTTTGTCACGAAGTGTGTTTGAATGGGCACAAAAGTTCAAAGAAGATCGCACAAGTGTTATGAAAAAACAGCTGGACGCCCGTCCACATCCACGATGACAACATTGAACGTGCTCATGAACTTATGCTCTATGGAATAGACGAGTGACACTGGATAATGTGGCAAATCATTTGCAAATCAGCCACGGCTCTGCTTATGCAATAGTGCACGACAGATTTGGATTTTAAAAAGTTTGTGCGAGATGGATGCCGAAAAAGCTGATGAAAAGGTGAAGACGACGATGCATTCGTGGTTCGCAGCTCAGCCCAAAACATTTTTTAATGAGAAAATATAAAGGTCCTTCGGCAAATGGACAAAGTGTATACAGAAATCGAGTGATTATGTCAAAAAATGATGTATGTCTTTTTTGACAATTGCTTAAAATAAATTCTACACCGACAGAGCGGGTAACTTTTTACTCACCCTCGTAAGACACTTAAATTTCCAATCTCTTATGATGAATAAAAGAGCTTATACTATTAAATCTAATTGTATTTTGTTGCATGAGAGTACACGTGTATGTGATGTACATTACCTTTATATCCCCTTGAACGCTTCAATATTGCGCATATATACTATATTTTGTACAGCTTCTATAAAATTTCGTATGTTTGTTTAGGCTGTTAATCTAGAGGCTGGAGTACAAAGAAGTGGCACAATGATGTGGGCTGATGACATTTATAATTATCAAGGAATCACCCCTACATTCGCTCAGGTATATATCGTTGACTATAATGTATTTAACATATATGATTGTTAGAATATTAATAATTAATTTTTAATTCTATCAGAATTTTAATGAAACTGTCCCTTGGGAAGGAAGAACTGATACCTTGATATCACGGTTTGTACATCCTATATATACGACAAATTTTAGAACGTTATATAACGAAGAACCAGATCGTCGTGGCCATGTGATGTGAATAAAAGGACTTGAATTTGATGATATTTTTATAATGTTAGATAACATAACTAAGTATCTTCACAGTAAGATAGGATGACATGGTTTACATGATCTTAATGTTGTTCACTCGAGTGATGATATTATAAGGAAAAGTGTAATATCACAGGTAGGATGATTCATAATTTAGAACTACTAACTCATGTATGTATTAAAAATTAAAGAAATATATTAAATTTTATAGGATATTTATGTTTAGTAACCAGTAATTCAGAGATTGGTATTCATGGTTACTATAACGAGGCTGTAGAAACGCACCCTTTCTTCTTTGCAAATGGTCCTGTATTTATGTCTAAGCCGAAACTGGAACCTCTGAATAATTTAGATTTATTCTTGTTATTTTCTAAAATACTTATCTACAGTATACCATAAGGAATGATACCGTATCGCACCTAATCAAGTGCCTTAAGAAACATCAACAGGATATCACAGTAATCCCTTATCGACTGATATGTAAGTAAAAGTTATCTGTCATTGTTATACACAATTATGTGTTAGTGTTATACACAGTTATTTATCATTTTCTATTAATTCAGTTGTAGCCACTACAATATCTATGACACTGGTAGTAATTATGAGAACAATAATGATGTGTTCTATAAGAGGAAATGATGATTAGGAACAAAAACTTACAGGTAAGTCAAAGTATATGTTATTTGCCATTTGAAAAGAAAGTTACTAACTTGGAATTTTTTGATAAATAATAATTGTGCAAAATATATTGGATTTCAAATTTGTCAAAAATTGAAATTTAAGAAGCATTGTAATAATATAACATTAATATTTTGATTTTTCAGGAGATATCATGCGGTGGATGGATAATATGTAAAAAATATTAAGCAGCATATGAATTTTCATATTGCGTAGAGATAACAAAATGAATTTTAAAAAATGTCGACATGGTAATAAGAAATAGCATCATGACAAAGAATATATAAAGACAGTTTCATTTTTTATAAATAAAAATTTGTTGTTCCAGATTTTGAAATATAGTGAAACGTTTAATTAGTATCTTAATATCTTTAAATAATTATTATTTTAGAATCAATTGTAATTGTATCATACGTACTTTTGAATTCGTGCAAGAACATATGTAATTTTGAAGTAGTTATTATTAGGAAATTGTTAGACGCGAACAGTATGCGAAAAGTTAGTATGCAGTGTAATAATTATCAATCAAAACACAAGAATTAAATTCTTGAGGAAAAAATTTCCGGAATTTCTTATTTACATGATTATAAAGAAATCCATAATAAAAAGGAGCTGCTTTCTAATACTTCTCTTCCTTGTAATGCCTACGTTAACAATAACGAGGTTCGACTTTTTGTTTTTAGAGGGATACTGGAAAATTTGAAAGTACAGTACCATTGGGAAGAAAATCACGATATTGAAAACGATATTTGCAAGTAAATTTCCAAAAAATCTGTTTTCAAATTTTCGCTTTCTATTTCACATTAAAAGAAAGGGAGGGCTGCCTTCTTTTTCTGCAAGACAAAACAAACATTCTGAATCTCGTATCAATGAATGATGTCAATAAGTTATTTTTCTTTTCAGATTGAACAATATTCCAGATTTATTCATAATTTCATACTACGCGAAGAATAGACTTTCATAGGTATATAAAGGAAATATTAAGTATAGGAAAACTCTTTTTCGTTGTAGGTGACATATGCTTCACGGTTGAACACATGTATTTTTGAACACATATAAATGAAGAAGTACTCTTATGGAGAAAAAGAATTGATACCTTCGATTGACATTAGATAATGTATATAAACTTATGAACAATCACTATCAGTTTGTATTTTAGGTGCACACGCAGATTTGTTGGAGTTCTTATAAAATGTACTTCCTGTACGAACGTTTTATTCTTCCAAATTTTACGATACTATGTCTCATATAATAACTATATGGATTAAACGTAATATAAATGATCCGAAAATAGACTCGAACGACATTAATTGTCTTTCTATTTATACCAATATCGATAATACAAGTAAAGCTGGAGCAATAGTATGCAAGAATGGACTATTTATTATTTTAAACCAAATCATAGCATATTCAGAATGCACAGTATTATCATGAAATGTAAATGAATCAGTTGTAAACGAACGATTTTACTGTAAAATCATTGCCACCTTTTTTTCATCTGAAATATAGCAGCAATGAGTACATTCTTTTAATATATAATAAAACGAGATATCTTTATAAAGTTACATATGTCATCACTGGTAACTGTTATCTCGTATGACACCAAATATACCGTTAGTATGGAATGATATTTTTATGAAGATATACTTTAATGATAGATTTTATGAATGAAACGTTATATAAGAAAAATTATCTCTTGTTATTCTATGAAGTGTAGTAGCTAATGAAGATTAATTTTACGAAGTATTAGAGCAAAAGAGAATTAAAAAATTAAAAAGATCTAAATAAGATTGTTCGTGTGGCTTAATTATCTCAATTCTGGTACACCACTTGTTACATTCTAACTAATTAGCGCTAAACAATAACTTGCAAATATTAAAGATATTAACACCTTAATATTAACACCTAAAGGTTTTCAGGAAATTTTATAATATTTGATTATTGTATATCTAGTCATTGATTGATAAAATTTCTTGTATAAGCATAGATCGAGGTTGACGTCATACGCAGATTGCATTACAGGTATCGTTTTAATTTATTTTATGGCTAGAATCATTTGAATATTATACGAATAATTATTTCCATTCGAACGATTAATAAATCACGTACCTATAAAAGATATATTATGAAAAAGACGTGACGAAACAAAAAAATATTGGAAATTCCGTTGTCATTAGATCAATTATTTTTGCAATGATTTTTATTTCCATGTAATTACATATGAAATGGGTAATTCATTAACATCTCCTCGAATCGAATATAATTCGTTACACTTCACAACGATTCAAATAATGGACGGGAAATATATAATAACTTTCCTGTCCTTGCGTTAAAATAGTACTGTACAAATCAGATGATACAGGAAATACCCAAAAAACCCAATTACATCCACATTGCATGACAGCACACTTGCAATGGATTTTTGTGATTTCAATGTCACAGACAATGACACAACTAATCAGAACACGTTCGAGGCTATAGACATTGAAATTACCGCGTGTTTAATACGTTTAAAGCATAAATCTAAATTTCACGCGATTATTTCTTTGTACATTGTGAAACTCTTAAATTATCTTAATCGAATAAATAATCCTAATGTAATAAAACATCTTGAAATAGACCTAGATATCTGAAACAGAAACTCGAAGGATAAGAAATCCTAAAAGGTACTAATCCTAAAATAACAAACTCCTAAATAATAAACAAGTGATAAAACCTGTTATAAATAATAAACCTTACCTGGAATAATCAAATCCTAACTAATCGAAAATAAAATAAGGCAAGCAATTCTTAATCTTTCAAGTAATTTTTCCGAAAACACAGAAAGATAGAGAAATTAAAAAGACGCAGCACAAATTGCAGCACAATGAAAGTTTCAGAGCGATGAATACGATCGTATTAAACTAAATAATTTTCAAAAGTGAAATTACACTGAAACGTATATCGATGATATTTGTCATTTCTACGATCTGTTTCGCTTGATCGTGCTTCTTTTCTGATGTAAATTCAATTTATAATACGAACTAAGTTTCCTTTATTATTATTAGTCCTGCGTCTTTTTAATTCGTCACTTCTTTTATTTCAGAACAATGACGGGCTCCAAGATGCTGTTCGGATGTTTGGCGTTAATTGCTTTTCTGCATCCATTAGTTCACGTTTGTACTTCGAGTAGTACAGCTCAAGGTTTGTACTTCGAGTTGTCTTTTTCCATGCACTTCAAATTCCAATACGATCTGGTCACGTGGCCTTCGTACAATTTCGAAATTTTACCTGTTTGGTAATCGTCAATGAAAAAAGAAGTTATGCGTGACCTCAACACATTGAAACAATTTTTATGATTTTTTATTTGCCGGTTGGTCAGCAAGTTAATGGAAAAATTTCACTTAACTATTCGCGTTAATTTCTTCGGTTTAACTTTTGGGAAATGCTTCGTTAGCTTCGGGAATATTCCAACGATTCGTTTTACGTACAAAATAAGCATGATAAATATTACATAACGGTAATGTAATATCGGAATATATTAAAGGTGTAATTTTGTCCGATTAATTATAATTTATTAATAATGGATTGAAAATACAGATATTAGTTAGACAGAGAAACGATGTTTGATTAACAGGAAAACTAAATGCAACGCTCGTATTTACAACAAATAACTTGACAACTATTTGGTAACTCTCTCTCTCTCTCTCTCTCTCACTAGCAACTCTAACACTCGACAACACTCGCAACTCAATTCTAACGACTCTATGCTTCGACGTCTCGATCAACTCTGAACCTCGCCAATGCATTCCTGCTCGGTCCTGCACGCACGCACGCACACGCGCTCACACACACACACACACACACACACACACACACACACACACACACACACACACACACACACACACACACACACACACACACACACACACTTTTCGGCTCACATACTCTGGCCTCTTGATTGCCACTCCTTGAAATATGAAACCGTACTTCTGTTTTGACGCTGCTTATCTTTTCTCGCGTCACTGTTACTAGGCGCTCTTGGATGTAAACAAACCACAAAAAGACGGCGTACACGGTGTTTTCTAATTTCAGCCGATCTCCAATCAAAGCTATTCTACGATATTACATTATCGTATAATAATAAGCTTTTAATCGTTTAATAATAACTCGTCAAGTAGAAATTCCACACGAAGCATTGTGAAGAATAATACTTGAAGAAGATCTATGTTCTTACGAGATTGGCTGTGTACAAGAACTTTGTTGGATAGATTGTATCGTTTGACGAAAATTTTATTGTTGAAAGTTAAGAAAGTTGGAAAGAAAACCCACGCTGTCTCGAAGATATCTTGTTTTTCAGATGCTGTAAATTGACAAATAACTAGATATTAGTATTGACATTATTTGATGTCATATCTGACCTTAAAGTATAAATAAAATCAATCTAGGAATTAATGAAATTTCAAACATTTTTTCTAAGAAAACAGAAGTTTTGTTCCTCCTAATGAGTATCACATGATGCAATAGAAAAATAATTTGACATTGAAAATCGTGTCAAGATCAATTTCGAAGCTATAAAATCGTCTTAAAAAAACGCCGTGATAAAAAATTTTTTGACACCTTGTACAAAGGTGTATATCAACGTAAGTGTACCTGTATGTCTATATTCGAGATTATTTATCTATTCAAGATAGCAAAGTAAAAATACTATATAGAGGATTTAATTAATGTGTATATCAACACATATTCTCGATAATACGATAATACAATAATATTCTCGATATACGTACGCGCGTGATAGAAGGTCGTTCGGGGAAAAATGTTCATGACACCGATATAAAAATACCATATGGAGGACATAATTAATGTGTCGATCAACGTATATATCATTATATGTAATTATATCATTATTATCAATATTATATATAATTATTATATTATTATTATCATTATATGTAATTATATCATTATTATCAATATTATATATAATTATTATATTATTATTATCATTATATGTAATTATATCATTATATGTGCATTTGGCAAATAATATTTGACATCTGGAAGCGACATGTTATTTATCTATTCAAGATAGCAAAGTAGAAATAGCATATAGAGGATTTAATTAATGTGTGGATCAACGTATGTATCACTATATGTAACAATAATATTGACTGTATATGTACGCGTGTAATAGAAGATTTTCGGTTTACAATGTTTATGACACTGATATAAAAATACCATATAGAGGATTTAATTAACGTGTATATCTATGTATATATCTGTAATATCGTGATATAATATATTTACAAGAAATGGATGATAAGAAATTAGTAATAATTCACAAAAAAGGATATCGTAGTAGAAATATTATAAAAAAACATTTTCTGTTTTAGTGTAGAGTTACTCCTTCTTACAGACAGTGTCGTACAAATCTGTACGTCTCTGAGAAAATGTAGGTATCTGAGCCCTTACTTCCTCAACAACTTTTAGATCTGATAGAAAAAAGAAACATACGAAGTAATAAGTAATGCTTACTAATAAATTCAACAAATACAGAGGAAGATGGCTAAATCGATAAATTAACGAGACTAAAAATTAATTACATCATGGATCTCTCGCTTTTAATTTTAAGCTGTAAATTACCGATATCGGTGACTTTTTTTTTTATTTATTTATTTGTTGAAATTTTTTTTTCTTTTTTTTTTTTTTTGATATCGGTGACTGCCATATTCTCTTGAGTTTCCAAATCGTAAAGAATCTTTCCCCAGGGATTGGTCAACTGTGTATGTCCCCATGCGACGTAACTTGCTTAAGGAACACGAGCCGGTGATATGCAGGCAACGTATAATTGATTATCATTCGCTCTGGAACGCTGAAGTAATGACCAGTGCAGTGGTCCAGTGGTCATATTGAATGCCGCTGGATATATCAGCATTTGGCAACCTAACCCAGAGAAGCAGGAAATATGAAGCCACCGAATACCAATTAACTTCGTAGTTGCACGGTTCACATTCCATCATTTCTGAATATGCGAGGACAGTCCTCTTATTGTGCTTTTAATTCTTTTAGTTGTTTCATTTTCAGCAAATATACTGGTTTTTTAAATTAAGCTTCTTTTTATACAGAGTTACAGATTATATTAATTTTATATAGAATATATTTAAGAAAGATATTTAATTTTTTGCTAGTTAAGTATTGATCGATTAAGTTACTGTACCTTTGTTCCGATAAATGCGTGCCATTTCCTCGAATCTAATATCACAGCAAATGCCAATACCTATTTTGCAGCCCTTCACATCGAACGTCGTTAGGGAGTTACCAGGACTGAGTGAATCACTCTCTCGAAAAGTAATCTTATTAGGAATGTCGATGTCGAATAGATGTACCTAATAACATAAAAATGTGGTCGCTAATTCTATTGCTGCAACTTTTGTAATTTAATATCAAAGTTACCAACTCCTAAACTTTAATTATTTTTTATTTAATAACTGACAGCGTTTTTATCACTTTCTTTTATTAAAAAATCTTATCATTTAATAATGTTTAAAAAGGAGAAAAAATAAGTATAATAATATTTTAAGTATGTGAAAAATTTATATTACACATTACAACAAAAATGGGCGTTTCCCGTATCATAACGTTATCTATAAACCGTAAATTATAGAATTGGTTATAGTATACGTATGTACATATGTATATTCCTAAATTATTCCTAGATAGAGTCACTTTCTTCGCCCCAATATTTTCAAATTCAAAGCCATAAAGGAATATATTACTTACCTTTCGGTGTTTTGCTATCAAAGTTCCATCGGGACCCCAAATAGTACAGGTATTGTACAATTTATCGCCCTCTATTTCAGGCATCGTACCACCAACTACATAGATGTTGTTTTCTTTAGCTGCGTTCGATGAAGCAACGCTCGTTTCACCATCAGGAATACTCTCGGCGTATTTTCGAAAGTACTCTGCATTGCAATATTTCAATTAATGAAAAATAACTGTCTTTTGTTCCAACCATAAATTAAATTGAAATGTTTGTCAGTTTTTTATTTTTTAAATTATTAAAATAACTAAGTTTTATATTTCGACTTAATTAAATATGCAATTACTTAGCTAATAGTATATATAATAAATTGTTTCTACAGGTTCAAAATGAAAAATGAATATTTAGAAATATTTAATTACGACAATGCTATTTGTGTTAGCATCAGTGGCTTGTTACTCAACGACTTTGCTAGTACTTTTTGAAACATAAAGTTAGTTTTCAATTAACACTTATACTAGAGGCGGAATTATAAATGCAAAATAATTGATAATACTAATTTATAAGTACCTAATTATTAGTATCTTAAAAAATATATTTATACAAAAATCACGATAATCATGAAAATGGGGAAATCCTATATTCTCGAATCAATTCACAATTTATTTTGTATATTAATTAGATTCCGCGCTCATCAGTACGTACTCACTGGCGAGATCGAGAAAATGTATCGGCAATTCCTCGTACGACCAGAGGATCGGAAATATCAAAGGATATTATGGCGCAGCGCGAGTGGAGAAACAGAAACATATGAGCTTAACACCGTAATACTCTTATCATAGAAATAGAAGCAGTCCTCAATTCCCGCCCGCTAACTCCTATCTCCACCGATCCAAATGATCTCCTAGCCCTCACTCCCGGACATTTCCTCATTGGCGATTCATTAATGTGCTTACGTGATCGAGATTTCAGAGACATTCCATCGAACCGACTCTCCAAATGGCAGCATATCCAACAGCTTAAACAACATTTTTGGAACCGCTGGCATAAGGAGTATTTGAACGAGCTAACCAACCGCAATAAATGGAGCAAGGGTGGACACAGCATCCAAAAGGGCACAATCGTCATCCTCAGAGAGGACAACGTTCCCTCCATGCATTGGCCTCTGGGCCGAGTTATCAAGGTTCATTCAGGCGCCGATGGTGTCATCCGGACAGCTACAGTTCAGACGGCAAAGAGCATTTTGGATCGGGGCGTCAAAAGGCTTGTCCCACTGCCAATTCAACCCGATCTCGAGAAACCCGAACAACTAGCCACCGAGCCGAAATAAGATGGGAACTTCAACCACACCTCGCTAGTTTGATCGGTACCCTCTCAACGGGGGGAGAATGTTACGCCATGCGGCTTACCATAGGTCATATTCTTAACTATCGATCGCGGCACTATAATGTCGCAGACGGATCGTCGCGTCTGCCCGGCAAACAAACATTGTAGTGGCAAGCGCATGGTTCATTAAGCAGGGCGACTTCCAGAAACGTCGACTCGTGGCCCGTATTTTACCTCGCAGTAAAAGAATGTGGCGTGATCCGAACGTAGTGGGGGTCGCCTTCCAGAAAAAACGAAAAAAATCGAAAGGCGTTCAGAACTTTTCGAGAAGTCGAACCGT
This sequence comes from Bombus huntii, assembly GCF_024542735.1. Lineage (NCBI taxonomy): Eukaryota > Metazoa > Arthropoda > Insecta > Hymenoptera > Apidae > Bombus > Bombus huntii. The sequence goes on from NW_026099323.1 coordinate 212,282, forward strand.
CAACACATGTGGTATGTCGCGCATTACTTATCAACCAAAACGCAGTTACATTTTTTTTGTTCCATTTATATCTTTCTAGTTAATAAGTTGTTGAAATAAACATTAATTTATTTGTGTTAATTCTGTGGAATTTCATTGAACTACCCTTATTATCATAATCGAAATAAGGGGATCGATCAGTTCGTGGCGTCGATTATTTAATCGTAACGGGAACTTACAACTCTCGTTGACGTGCTATCTCGCGATCGCGTCTCTCCGCGAACGGTCGAAACAAAATGATTCACTAAAAACTGTCCTGAATTCCTAAGAATTTATTTACCGCAAAACTGACAAAGTGTTTATTTAAAACATGAGGTTGAAGGTAGTCCTTTTCTTTCATTTCATTCATTTTCATTTTCTTTCTTAAGTATGGCTAACACAATATCTAATCAATTAAAATTTTATATTTTTACGTGAAAAGTTTCTTTAGATAATTATTATCAACATGATGACTAACTCTTACGGATTAATACGTGTCTGTAGGGCAATCCGGTGGACTTGATCGGCTTTTTACTTCGAAAGTTGAGTAATCGGTGTCGCTTTCTTACGCATCTTTGAACTGTATAAATGTTTTAAAATTGTTTGATCCAGAATGTACCACACCGGACAATCAAGAAGGCAGGTGCCTTGACTACAGAAAATGTAAACCTCTGCAAGAAATATGGCAGATACAGTACCGTACAGCCACCGATTTTTATAGACGATCAGTGTGCAGATACCAGGTCAATGTTACGATCGTTTGCTGTCCGAACGATCCAAACAAAGAGAAGAGAGAAATTTTAATAAAAACTGTGTATAAGTATAAGGCTTTGCGACCACCATACTGTGGTTTTAGCAACGTCTCTCATACCAGGGTGGTCGATGGTAAACCAGCTGAACTTGGTACGTTTTATGTCTTTCTTTCCGATTAATAATAAGCCATTTACTGCAAAGCATGAACTTTAAAGGCATTAAACAGCACATCAATGTACATTTCAATTAGACTAAATAATAATGCTATGATTTTATCGGTAGTAACTTTACTTATTAACTTGAATTATTTCTTTCTTTTACTTCATGTTAGGAAGAGTATCTTTTTGCTTGAAATAAAAAATTGATATAGGAGTAATAATATGGATAGAGATCAAAAACTGTTAGGGCAGAAATTACACGTTTGAACTTTATAGTTCAGTATAGTTCAAATAGAAATTATATAGAATTATTTAATAATTTGTATTCCACTGGAATAAAAATTTAATTTCTGTCTTTATCAAATCTCTATTTCAGAGTATTTGTACGTATGTACTTATCGTCTGCTGTATGATCGAATATCGAATAGGTAATAATCGTTGTTACTCGTTATGTGAGAAAAAATTATGTATATTCACAACTATGACTATTGCATTTTAGGCGCTTGGCCATGGATCGCTGCATTAGGTTTTCGTAATCCCCGAAACCCAGACAAACCACTATGGAAGTGCGGAGGTTCCCTGATATCGGCTAGGCATGTTTTAACCGCAGCACATTGTGCACATATGGATGGAATAGAAAACATACACAATCATAATATTGCCATTCTTAGATAGGTGGAGGAGGTGCCATTTTCGAGTAAGTCCTCAAATATATATATATATGCTATTGAGTATTACTGAAGTATCATATCCTGAAATTTCTTACTGTACACATATATTGTGTCATAAAGCGTGTACAATTCTTTCTCATACTTTTGGTCATTCGTTTCCTGCATTTTCATTTATTTTTTTATTTTTCAGGGTACGTATATCCCATTTGTACGAAAGAGCAACTTCGTCGGCTATAACCCCCTTGTTGCTGGATGGGGAGCGTTAAGATATAGCAAGTGATATCAATTTTATAATAAAATTAAACAGTTCCAGTCTTAAATATCTTTCTCATTTTCTTCGTAGGACGACCACGACCTAATGCATTAATGGAAGTACAAATGCCAGTGATTAAGAACGCCGAATGCAAAATAGCTTATTCCAAATTTCCTAATGCACCTGATATCACTGATGGTATAATATGCGCCGAACATGCTCAGGGTGGAGAGGATTCTTGTACGGTAATTAAGTTACAGAGTTACTACAAACTATACGGTATCTGAAGACACGTCAATTCAAATTAACATCAAATCGACGTCTTAAACATTAAAAATAATAGATAAACACAATTTAATAGTTTTGCCCACTTCTCACACCTCGTTATGGTATTTAATCTAATTTCCTTCTAATCTTAGTTTTGCTCAAAATACATATAACATGTACGTTATAAATTGGAGTATTTCAATACACAAATCAATAGAAGATTATTACTGTATATAAGTATAATTTCAATGCAATTCGATCGATATATTTCAGTATCTTTGATTAAAAATTTAACGATCCTTTCAGGCTGACCGTGGCGGACCACTGCTGATACAACATGAATTAACCTCGTATTTAATAGGTATTGTGTCTTATGCTTATAAGTGTGGCACAGCTGGGTATCCCAGCGTTTACACTAGGGTCACATCGTACCTTGACTTCATTCTCCAAGCGATGCAATAATATGATATTACTGTTCCATAAATATCATTGTGTAAAAAACGTAAAGTTGGATTTTCTTATTGTGGAGATAAGAAACAGCTCAAATTTACATTGTTTTGTACGTTACAAATTATAGGCTTAAAATGTACGAAATGTAACTTTGAAACGACACTAATTTTTTACGCACGATAAACCTCCATGACTTAGGTATGTAAAGATGATAAACGTATATTAATTCTATTAATTTGGTAATAATAAACCAACTTTCTGAGAAGTTCTGTAAATTTCGTTTCTGTTGTATCAAGAGAATAATGGAATATTCCACTTAGATCGTATACTTCTTGTATGTACGTACAAAATTTTCCGGCTAATCTAAAACACTTCATAAGATAGAGAGCTTCTGAAAATTCGGACACAGAGAGTGCATAAAATACAAGATAAGTCTCGTGTCTTTCAAAATTATTTTTTATTCGCTAAAAACGTCCTGTGTACTCATGCAATCACATGCAACCTCGAAACTTCACTTATTTTTTATCACTTTCCAATTCAATACACAGTTTCTGCATTTTTGACTATATGTAAGAGAAATTTCCATTCAGCCAAAGGTGTACTTACAGATTATAGATTCCTATACGACTCTCAGTAAAAATTTATCCGCACTCCAGATAGTTAAAACTTCTGTCGACCGTATTGATCCATCTGCACTCTTCGTATGACGTCAATATCTGTTCAGTGCTGCTGCGCAGGTTTCTTTGTGTTACGTCAATTCGTTTGTGACCGTTGCGCGAGTAATGGCGCTTTGCAATGGTGATTTGCAGGAAAACAGTGCAGGATGCTGTGATTCGTTTCTTGTGGTCGGAGGTTATGTTTGATGCCTATATTTATCAAAGATTTAATGCACATTATGGAGAAAGTGTTTTGTCACGAAGTGTGTTTGAATGGGCACAAAAGTTCAAAGAAGATCGCACAAGTGTTATGAAAAAACAGCTGGACGCCCGTCCACATCCACGATGACAACATTGAACGTGCTCATGAACTTATGCTCTATGGAATAGACGAGTGACACTGGATAATGTGGCAAATCATTTGCAAATCAGCCACGGCTCTGCTTATGCAATAGTGCACGACAGATTTGGATTTTAAAAAGTTTGTGCGAGATGGATGCCGAAAAAGCTGATGAAAAGGTGAAGACGACGATGCATTCGTGGTTCGCAGCTCAGCCCAAAACATTTTTTAATGAGAAAATATAAAGGTCCTTCGGCAAATGGACAAAGTGTATACAGAAATCGAGTGATTATGTCAAAAAATGATGTATGTCTTTTTTGACAATTGCTTAAAATAAATTCTACACCGACAGAGCGGGTAACTTTTTACTCACCCTCGTAAGACACTTAAATTTCCAATCTCTTATGATGAATAAAAGAGCTTATACTATTAAATCTAATTGTATTTTGTTGCATGAGAGTACACGTGTATGTGATGTACATTACCTTTATATCCCCTTGAACGCTTCAATATTGCGCATATATACTATATTTTGTACAGCTTCTATAAAATTTCGTATGTTTGTTTAGGCTGTTAATCTAGAGGCTGGAGTACAAAGAAGTGGCACAATGATGTGGGCTGATGACATTTATAATTATCAAGGAATCACCCCTACATTCGCTCAGGTATATATCGTTGACTATAATGTATTTAACATATATGATTGTTAGAATATTAATAATTAATTTTTAATTCTATCAGAATTTTAATGAAACTGTCCCTTGGGAAGGAAGAACTGATACCTTGATATCACGGTTTGTACATCCTATATATACGACAAATTTTAGAACGTTATATAACGAAGAACCAGATCGTCGTGGCCATGTGATGTGAATAAAAGGACTTGAATTTGATGATATTTTTATAATGTTAGATAACATAACTAAGTATCTTCACAGTAAGATAGGATGACATGGTTTACATGATCTTAATGTTGTTCACTCGAGTGATGATATTATAAGGAAAAGTGTAATATCACAGGTAGGATGATTCATAATTTAGAACTACTAACTCATGTATGTATTAAAAATTAAAGAAATATATTAAATTTTATAGGATATTTATGTTTAGTAACCAGTAATTCAGAGATTGGTATTCATGGTTACTATAACGAGGCTGTAGAAACGCACCCTTTCTTCTTTGCAAATGGTCCTGTATTTATGTCTAAGCCGAAACTGGAACCTCTGAATAATTTAGATTTATTCTTGTTATTTTCTAAAATACTTATCTACAGTATACCATAAGGAATGATACCGTATCGCACCTAATCAAGTGCCTTAAGAAACATCAACAGGATATCACAGTAATCCCTTATCGACTGATATGTAAGTAAAAGTTATCTGTCATTGTTATACACAATTATGTGTTAGTGTTATACACAGTTATTTATCATTTTCTATTAATTCAGTTGTAGCCACTACAATATCTATGACACTGGTAGTAATTATGAGAACAATAATGATGTGTTCTATAAGAGGAAATGATGATTAGGAACAAAAACTTACAGGTAAGTCAAAGTATATGTTATTTGCCATTTGAAAAGAAAGTTACTAACTTGGAATTTTTTGATAAATAATAATTGTGCAAAATATATTGGATTTCAAATTTGTCAAAAATTGAAATTTAAGAAGCATTGTAATAATATAACATTAATATTTTGATTTTTCAGGAGATATCATGCGGTGGATGGATAATATGTAAAAAATATTAAGCAGCATATGAATTTTCATATTGCGTAGAGATAACAAAATGAATTTTAAAAAATGTCGACATGGTAATAAGAAATAGCATCATGACAAAGAATATATAAAGACAGTTTCATTTTTTATAAATAAAAATTTGTTGTTCCAGATTTTGAAATATAGTGAAACGTTTAATTAGTATCTTAATATCTTTAAATAATTATTATTTTAGAATCAATTGTAATTGTATCATACGTACTTTTGAATTCGTGCAAGAACATATGTAATTTTGAAGTAGTTATTATTAGGAAATTGTTAGACGCGAACAGTATGCGAAAAGTTAGTATGCAGTGTAATAATTATCAATCAAAACACAAGAATTAAATTCTTGAGGAAAAAATTTCCGGAATTTCTTATTTACATGATTATAAAGAAATCCATAATAAAAAGGAGCTGCTTTCTAATACTTCTCTTCCTTGTAATGCCTACGTTAACAATAACGAGGTTCGACTTTTTGTTTTTAGAGGGATACTGGAAAATTTGAAAGTACAGTACCATTGGGAAGAAAATCACGATATTGAAAACGATATTTGCAAGTAAATTTCCAAAAAATCTGTTTTCAAATTTTCGCTTTCTATTTCACATTAAAAGAAAGGGAGGGCTGCCTTCTTTTTCTGCAAGACAAAACAAACATTCTGAATCTCGTATCAATGAATGATGTCAATAAGTTATTTTTCTTTTCAGATTGAACAATATTCCAGATTTATTCATAATTTCATACTACGCGAAGAATAGACTTTCATAGGTATATAAAGGAAATATTAAGTATAGGAAAACTCTTTTTCGTTGTAGGTGACATATGCTTCACGGTTGAACACATGTATTTTTGAACACATATAAATGAAGAAGTACTCTTATGGAGAAAAAGAATTGATACCTTCGATTGACATTAGATAATGTATATAAACTTATGAACAATCACTATCAGTTTGTATTTTAGGTGCACACGCAGATTTGTTGGAGTTCTTATAAAATGTACTTCCTGTACGAACGTTTTATTCTTCCAAATTTTACGATACTATGTCTCATATAATAACTATATGGATTAAACGTAATATAAATGATCCGAAAATAGACTCGAACGACATTAATTGTCTTTCTATTTATACCAATATCGATAATACAAGTAAAGCTGGAGCAATAGTATGCAAGAATGGACTATTTATTATTTTAAACCAAATCATAGCATATTCAGAATGCACAGTATTATCATGAAATGTAAATGAATCAGTTGTAAACGAACGATTTTACTGTAAAATCATTGCCACCTTTTTTTCATCTGAAATATAGCAGCAATGAGTACATTCTTTTAATATATAATAAAACGAGATATCTTTATAAAGTTACATATGTCATCACTGGTAACTGTTATCTCGTATGACACCAAATATACCGTTAGTATGGAATGATATTTTTATGAAGATATACTTTAATGATAGATTTTATGAATGAAACGTTATATAAGAAAAATTATCTCTTGTTATTCTATGAAGTGTAGTAGCTAATGAAGATTAATTTTACGAAGTATTAGAGCAAAAGAGAATTAAAAAATTAAAAAGATCTAAATAAGATTGTTCGTGTGGCTTAATTATCTCAATTCTGGTACACCACTTGTTACATTCTAACTAATTAGCGCTAAACAATAACTTGCAAATATTAAAGATATTAACACCTTAATATTAACACCTAAAGGTTTTCAGGAAATTTTATAATATTTGATTATTGTATATCTAGTCATTGATTGATAAAATTTCTTGTATAAGCATAGATCGAGGTTGACGTCATACGCAGATTGCATTACAGGTATCGTTTTAATTTATTTTATGGCTAGAATCATTTGAATATTATACGAATAATTATTTCCATTCGAACGATTAATAAATCACGTACCTATAAAAGATATATTATGAAAAAGACGTGACGAAACAAAAAAATATTGGAAATTCCGTTGTCATTAGATCAATTATTTTTGCAATGATTTTTATTTCCATGTAATTACATATGAAATGGGTAATTCATTAACATCTCCTCGAATCGAATATAATTCGTTACACTTCACAACGATTCAAATAATGGACGGGAAATATATAATAACTTTCCTGTCCTTGCGTTAAAATAGTACTGTACAAATCAGATGATACAGGAAATACCCAAAAAACCCAATTACATCCACATTGCATGACAGCACACTTGCAATGGATTTTTGTGATTTCAATGTCACAGACAATGACACAACTAATCAGAACACGTTCGAGGCTATAGACATTGAAATTACCGCGTGTTTAATACGTTTAAAGCATAAATCTAAATTTCACGCGATTATTTCTTTGTACATTGTGAAACTCTTAAATTATCTTAATCGAATAAATAATCCTAATGTAATAAAACATCTTGAAATAGACCTAGATATCTGAAACAGAAACTCGAAGGATAAGAAATCCTAAAAGGTACTAATCCTAAAATAACAAACTCCTAAATAATAAACAAGTGATAAAACCTGTTATAAATAATAAACCTTACCTGGAATAATCAAATCCTAACTAATCGAAAATAAAATAAGGCAAGCAATTCTTAATCTTTCAAGTAATTTTTCCGAAAACACAGAAAGATAGAGAAATTAAAAAGACGCAGCACAAATTGCAGCACAATGAAAGTTTCAGAGCGATGAATACGATCGTATTAAACTAAATAATTTTCAAAAGTGAAATTACACTGAAACGTATATCGATGATATTTGTCATTTCTACGATCTGTTTCGCTTGATCGTGCTTCTTTTCTGATGTAAATTCAATTTATAATACGAACTAAGTTTCCTTTATTATTATTAGTCCTGCGTCTTTTTAATTCGTCACTTCTTTTATTTCAGAACAATGACGGGCTCCAAGATGCTGTTCGGATGTTTGGCGTTAATTGCTTTTCTGCATCCATTAGTTCACGTTTGTACTTCGAGTAGTACAGCTCAAGGTTTGTACTTCGAGTTGTCTTTTTCCATGCACTTCAAATTCCAATACGATCTGGTCACGTGGCCTTCGTACAATTTCGAAATTTTACCTGTTTGGTAATCGTCAATGAAAAAAGAAGTTATGCGTGACCTCAACACATTGAAACAATTTTTATGATTTTTTATTTGCCGGTTGGTCAGCAAGTTAATGGAAAAATTTCACTTAACTATTCGCGTTAATTTCTTCGGTTTAACTTTTGGGAAATGCTTCGTTAGCTTCGGGAATATTCCAACGATTCGTTTTACGTACAAAATAAGCATGATAAATATTACATAACGGTAATGTAATATCGGAATATATTAAAGGTGTAATTTTGTCCGATTAATTATAATTTATTAATAATGGATTGAAAATACAGATATTAGTTAGACAGAGAAACGATGTTTGATTAACAGGAAAACTAAATGCAACGCTCGTATTTACAACAAATAACTTGACAACTATTTGGTAACTCTCTCTCTCTCTCTCTCTCTCACTAGCAACTCTAACACTCGACAACACTCGCAACTCAATTCTAACGACTCTATGCTTCGACGTCTCGATCAACTCTGAACCTCGCCAATGCATTCCTGCTCGGTCCTGCACGCACGCACGCACACGCGCGCTCACACACACACACACACACACACACACACACACACACACACACACACACACTTTTCGGCTCACATACTCTGGCCTCTTGATTGCCACTCCTTGAAATATGAAACCGTACTTCTGTTTTGACGCTGCTTATCTTTTCTCGCGTCACTGTTACTAGGCGCTCTTGGATGTAAACAAACCACAAAAAGACGGCGTACACGGTGTTTTCTAATTTCAGCCGATCTCCAATCAAAGCTATTCTACGATATTACATTATCGTATAATAATAAGCTTTTAATCGTTTAATAATAACTCGTCAAGTAGAAATTCCACACGAAGCATTGTGAAGAATAATACTTGAAGAAGATCTATGTTCTTACGAGATTGGCTGTGTACAAGAACTTTGTTGGATAGATTGTATCGTTTGACGAAAATTTTATTGTTGAAAGTTAAGAAAGTTGGAAAGAAAACCCACGCTGTCTCGAAGATATCTTGTTTTTCAGATGCTGTAAATTGACAAATAACTAGATATTAGTATTGACATTATTTGATGTCATATCTGACCTTAAAGTATAAATAAAATCAATCTAGGAATTAATGAAATTTCAAACATTTTTTCTAAGAAAACAGAAGTTTTGTTCCTCCTAATGAGTATCACATGATGCAATAGAAAAATAATTTGACATTGAAAATCGTGTCAAGATCAATTTCGAAGCTATAAAATCGTCTTAAAAAAACGCCGTGATAAAAAATTTTTTGACACCTTGTACAAAGGTGTATATCAACGTAAGTGTACCTGTATGTCTATATTCGAGATTATTTATCTATTCAAGATAGCAAAGTAAAAATACTATATAGAGGATTTAATTAATGTGTATATCAACACATATTCTCGATAATACGATAATACAATAATATTCTCGATATACGTACGCGCGTGATAGAAGGTCGTTCGGGGAAAAATGTTCATGACACCGATATAAAAATACCATATGGAGGACATAATTAATGTGTCGATCAACGTATATATCATTATATGTAATTATATCATTATTATCAATATTATATATAATTATTATATTATTATTATCATTATATGTAATTATATCATTATTATCAATATTATATATAATTATTATATTATTATTATCATTATATGTAATTATATCATTATATGTGCATTTGGCAAATAATATTTGACATCTGGAAGCGACATGTTATTTATCTATTCAAGATAGCAAAGTAGAAATAGCATATAGAGGATTTAATTAATGTGTGGATCAACGTATGTATCACTATATGTAACAATAATATTGACTGTATATGTACGCGTGTAATAGAAGATTTTCGGTTTACAATGTTTATGACACTGATATAAAAATACCATATAGAGGATTTAATTAACGTGTATATCTATGTATATATCTGTAATATCGTGATATAATATATTTACAAGAAATGGATGATAAGAAATTAGTAATAATTCACAAAAAAGGATATCGTAGTAGAAATATTATAAAAAAACATTTTCTGTTTTAGTGTAGAGTTACTCCTTCTTACAGACAGTGTCGTACAAATCTGTACGTCTCTGAGAAAATGTAGGTATCTGAGCCCTTACTTCCTCAACAACTTTTAGATCTGATAGAAAAAAGAAACATACGAAGTAATAAGTAATGCTTACTAATAAATTCAACAAATACAGAGGAAGATGGCTAAATCGATAAATTAACGAGACTAAAAATTAATTACATCATGGATCTCTCGCTTTTAATTTTAAGCTGTAAATTACCGATATCGGTGACTTTTTTTTTTATTTATTTATTTGTTGAAATTTTTTTTTCTTTTTTTTTTTTTTGATATCGGTGACTGCCATATTCTCTTGAGTTTCCAAATCGTAAAGAATCTTTCCCCAGGGATTGGTCAACTGTGTATGTCCCCATGCGACGTAACTTGCTTAAGGAACACGAGCCGGTGATATGCAGGCAACGTATAATTGATTATCATTCGCTCTGGAACGCTGAAGTAATGACCAGTGCAGTGGTCCAGTGGTCATATTGAATGCCGCTGGATATATCAGCATTTGGCAACCTAACCCAGAGAAGCAGGAAATATGAAGCCACCGAATACCAATTAACTTCGTAGTTGCACGGTTCACATTCCATCATTTCTGAATATGCGAGGACAGTCCTCTTATTGTGCTTTTAATTCTTTTAGTTGTTTCATTTTCAGCAAATATACTGGTTTTTTAAATTAAGCTTCTTTTTATACAGAGTTACAGATTATATTAATTTTATATAGAATATATTTAAGAAAGATATTTAATTTTTTGCTAGTTAAGTATTGATCGATTAAGTTACTGTACCTTTGTTCCGATAAATGCGTGCCATTTCCTCGAATCTAATATCACAGCAAATGCCAATACCTATTTTGCAGCCCTTCACATCGAACGTCGTTAGGGAGTTACCAGGACTGAGTGAATCACTCTCTCGAAAAGTAATCTTATTAGGAATGTCGATGTCGAATAGATGTACCTAATAACATAAAAATGTGGTCGCTAATTCTATTGCTGCAACTTTTGTAATTTAATATCAAAGTTACCAACTCCTAAACTTTAATTATTTTTTATTTAATAACTGACAGCGTTTTTATCACTTTCTTTTATTAAAAAATCTTATCATTTAATAATGTTTAAAAAGGAGAAAAAATAAGTATAATAATATTTTAAGTATGTGAAAAATTTATATTACACATTACAACAAAAATGGGCGTTTCCCGTATCATAACGTTATCTATAAACCGTAAATTATAGAATTGGTTATAGTATACGTATGTACATATGTATATTCCTAAATTATTCCTAGATAGAGTCACTTTCTTCGCCCCAATATTTTCAAATTCAAAGCCATAAAGGAATATATTACTTACCTTTCGGTGTTTTGCTATCAAAGTTCCATCGGGACCCCAAATAGTACAGGTATTGTACAATTTATCGCCCTCTATTTCAGGCATCGTACCACCAACTACATAGATGTTGTTTTCTTTAGCTGCGTTCGATGAAGCAACGCTCGTTTCACCATCAGGAATACTCTCGGCGTATTTTCGAAAGTACTCTGCATTGCAATATTTCAATTAATGAAAAATAACTGTCTTTTGTTCCAACCATAAATTAAATTGAAATGTTTGTCAGTTTTTTATTTTTTAAATTATTAAAATAACTAAGTTTTATATTTCGACTTAATTAAATATGCAATTACTTAGCTAATAGTATATATAATAAATTGTTTCTACAGGTTCAAAATGAAAAATGAATATTTAGAAATATTTAATTACGACAATGCTATTTGTGTTAGCATCAGTGGCTTGTTACTCAACGACTTTGCTAGTACTTTTTGAAACATAAAGTTAGTTTTCAATTAACACTTATACTAGAGGCGGAATTATAAATGCAAAATAATTGATAATACTAATTTATAAGTACCTAATTATTAGTATCTTAAAAAATATATTTATACAAAAATCACGATAATCATGAAAATGGGGAAATCCTATATTCTCGAATCAATTCACAATTTATTTTGTATATTAATTAGATTCCGCGCTCATCAGTACGTACTCACTGGCGAGATCGAGAAAATGTATCGGCAATTCCTCGTACGACCAGAGGATCGGAAATATCAAAGGATATTATGGCGCAGCGCGAGTGGAGAAACAGAAACATATGAGCTTAACACCGTAATACTCTTATCATAGAAATAGAAGCAGTCCTCAATTCCCGCCCGCTAACTCCTATCTCCACCGATCCAAATGATCTCCTAGCCCTCACTCCCGGACATTTCCTCATTGGCGATTCATTAATGTGCTTACGTGATCGAGATTTCAGAGACATTCCATCGAACCGACTCTCCAAATGGCAGCATATCCAACAGCTTAAACAACATTTTTGGAACCGCTGGCATAAGGAGTATTTGAACGAGCTAACCAACCGCAATAAATGGAGCAAGGGTGGACACAGCATCCAAAAGGGCACAATCGTCATCCTCAGAGAGGACAACGTTCCCTCCATGCATTGGCCTCTGGGCCGAGTTATCAAGGTTCATTCAGGCGCCGATGGTGTCATCCGGACAGCTACAGTTCAGACGGCAAAGAGCATTTTGGATCGGGGCGTCAAAAGGCTTGTCCCACTGCCAATTCAACCCGATCTCGAGAAACCCGAACAACTAGCCACCGAGCCGAAATAAGATGGGAACTTCAACCACACCTCGCTAGTTTGATCGGTACCCTCTCAACGGGGGGAGAATGTTACGCCATGCGGCTTACCATAGGTCATATTCTTAACTATCGATCGCGGCACTATAATGTCGCAGACGGATCGTCGCGTCTGCCCGGCAAACAAACATTGTAGTGGCAAGCGCATGGTTCATTAAGCAGGGCGACTTCCAGAAACGTCGACTCGTGGCCCGTATTTTACCTCGCAGTAAAAGAATGTGGCGTGATCCGAACGTAGTGGGGGTCGCCTTCCAGAAAAAACGAAAAAAATCGAAAGGCGTTCAGAACTTTTCGAGAAGTCGAACCGTCAACACATGTGGTATGTCGCGCATTACTTATCAACCAAAACGCAGTTACATTTTTTTTGTTCCATTTATATCTTTCTAGTTAATAAGTTGTTGAAATAAACATTAATTTATTTGTGTTAATTCTGTGGAATTTCATTGAACTACCCTTATTATCATAATCGAAATAAGGGGATCGATCAGTTCGTGGCGTCGATTATTTAATCGTAACGGGAACTTACAACTCTCGTTGACGTGCTATCTCGCGATCGCGTCTCTCCGCGAACGGTCGAAACAAAATGATTCACTAAAAACTGTCCTGAATTCCTAAGAATTTATTTACCGCAAAACTGACAAAGTGTTTATTTAAAACATGAGGTTGAAGGTAGTCCTTTTCTTTCATTTCATTCATTTTCATTTTCTTTCTTAAGTATGGCTAACACAATATCTAATCAATTAAAATTTTATATTTTTACGTGAAAAGTTTCTTTAGATAATTATTATCAACATGATGACTAACTCTTACGGATTAATACGTGTCTGTAGGGCAATCCGGTGGACTTGATCGGCTTTTTACTTCGAAAGTTGAGTAATCGGTGTCGCTTTCTTACGCATCTTTGAACTGTATAAATGTTTTAAAATTGTTTGATCCAGAATGTACCACACCGGACAATCAAGAAGGCAGGTGCCTTGACTACAGAAAATGTAAACCTCTGCAAGAAATATGGCAGATACAGTACCGTACAGCCACCGATTTTTATAGACGATCAGTGTGCAGATACCAGGTCAATGTTACGATCGTTTGCTGTCCGAACGATCCAAACAAAGAGAAGAGAGAAATTTTAATAAAAACTGTGTATAAGTATAAGGCTTTGCGACCACCATACTGTGGTTTTAGCAACGTCTCTCATACCAGGGTGGTCGATGGTAAACCAGCTGAACTTGGTACGTTTTATGTCTTTCTTTCCGATTAATAATAAGCCATTTACTGCAAAGCATGAACTTTAAAGGCATTAAACAGCACATCAATGTACATTTCAATTAGACTAAATAATAATGCTATGATTTTATCGGTAGTAACTTTACTTATTAACTTGAATTATTTCTTTCTTTTACTTCATGTTAGGAAGAGTATCTTTTTGCTTGAAATAAAAAATTGATATAGGAGTAATAATATGGATAGAGATCAAAAACTGTTAGGGCAGAAATTACACGTTTGAACTTTATAGTTCAGTATAGTTCAAATAGAAATTATATAGAATTATTTAATAATTTGTATTCCACTGGAATAAAAATTTAATTTCTGTCTTTATCAAATCTCTATTTCAGAGTATTTGTACGTATGTACTTATCGTCTGCTGTATGATCGAATATCGAATAGGTAATAATCGTTGTTACTCGTTATGTGAGAAAAAATTATGTATATTCACAACTATGACTATTGCATTTTAGGCGCTTGGCCATGGATCGCTGCATTAGGTTTTCGTAATCCCCGAAACCCAGACAAACCACTATGGAAGTGCGGAGGTTCCCTGATATCGGCTAGGCATGTTTTAACCGCAGCACATTGTGCACATATGGATGGAATAGAAAACATACACAATCATAATATTGCCATTCTTAGATAGGTGGAGGAGGTGCCATTTTCGAGTAAGTCCTCAAATATATATATATATGCTATTGAGTATTACTGAAGTATCATATCCTGAAATTTCTTACTGTACACATATATTGTGTCATAAAGCGTGTACAATTCTTTCTCATACTTTTGGTCATTCGTTTCCTGCATTTTCATTTATTTTTTTATTTTTCAGGGTACGTATATCCCATTTGTACGAAAGAGCAACTTCGTCGGCTATAACCCCCTTGTTGCTGGATGGGGAGCGTTAAGATATAGCAAGTGATATCAATTTTATAATAAAATTAAACAGTTCCAGTCTTAAATATCTTTCTCATTTTCTTCGTAGGACGACCACGACCTAATGCATTAATGGAAGTACAAATGCCAGTGATTAAGAACGCCGAATGCAAAATAGCTTATTCCAAATTTCCTAATGCACCTGATATCACTGATGGTATAATATGCGCCGAACATGCTCAGGGTGGAGAGGATTCTTGTACGGTAATTAAGTTACAGAGTTACTACAAACTATACGGTATCTGAAGACACGTCAATTCAAATTAACATCAAATCGACGTCTTAAACATTAAAAATAATAGATAAACACAATTTAATAGTTTTGCCCACTTCTCACACCTCGTTATGGTATTTAATCTAATTTCCTTCTAATCTTAGTTTTGCTCAAAATACATATAACATGTACGTTATAAATTGGAGTATTTCAATACACAAATCAATAGAAGATTATTACTGTATATAAGTATAATTTCAATGCAATTCGATCGATATATTTCAGTATCTTTGATTAAAAATTTAACGATCCTTTCAGGCTGACCGTGGCGGACCACTGCTGATACAACATGAATTAACCTCGTATTTAATAGGTATTGTGTCTTATGCTTATAAGTGTGGCACAGCTGGGTATCCCAGCGTTTACACTAGGGTCACATCGTACCTTGACTTCATTCTCCAAGCGATGCAATAATATGATATTACTGTTCCATAAATATCATTGTGTAAAAAACGTAAAGTTGGATTTTCTTATTGTGGAGATAAGAAACAGCTCAAATTTACATTGTTTTGTACGTTACAAATTATAGGCTTAAAATGTACGAAATGTAACTTTGAAACGACACTAATTTTTTACGCACGATAAACCTCCACGACTTAGGTATGTAAAGATGATAAACGTATATTAATTCTATTAATTTGGTAATAATAAACCAACTTTCTGAGAAGTTCTGTAAATTTCGTTTCTGTTGTATCAAGAGAATAATGGAATATTCCACTTAGATCGTATACTTCTTGTATGTACGTACAAAATTTTCCGGCTAATCTAAAACACTTCATAAGATAGAGAGCTTCTGAAAATTCGGACACAGAGAGTGCATAAAATACAAGATAAGTCTCGTGTCTTTCAAAATTATTTTTTATTCGCTAAAAACGTCCTGTGTACTCATGCAATCACATGCAACCTCGAAACTTCACTTATTTTTTATCACTTTCCAATTCAATACACAGTTTCTGCATTTTTGACTATATGTAAGAGAAATTTCCATTCAGCCAAAGGTGTACTTACAGATTATAGATTCCTATACGACTCTCAGTAAAAATTTATCCGCACTCCAGATAGTTAAAACTTCTGTCGACCGTATTGATCCATCTGCACTCTTCGTATGACGTCAATATCTGTTCAGTGCTGCTGCGCAGGTTTCTTTGTGTTACGTCAATTCGTTTGTGACCGTTGCGCGAGTAATGGCGCTTTGCAATGGTGATTTGCAGGAAAACAGTGCAGGATGCTGTGATTCGTTTCTTGTGGTCGGAGGTTATGTTTGATGCCTATATTTATCAAAGATTTAATGCACATTATGGAGAAAGTGTTTTGTCACGAAGTGTGTTTGAATGGGCACAAAAGTTCAAAGAAGATCGCACAAGTGTTATGAAAAAACAGCTGGACGCCCGTCCACATCCACGATGACAACATTGAACGTGCTCATGAACTTATGCTCTATGGAATAGACGAGTGACACTGGATAATGTGGCAAATCATTTGCAAATCAGCCACGGCTCTGCTTATGCAATAGTGCACGACAGATTTGGATTTTAAAAAGTTTGTGCGAGATGGATGCCGAAAAAGCTGATGAAAAGGTGAAGACGACGATGCATTCGTGGTTCGCAGCTCAGCCCAAAACATTTTTTAATGAGAAAATATAAAGGTCCTTCGGCAAATGGACAAAGTGTATACAGAAATCGAGTGATTATGTCAAAAAATGATGTATGTCTTTTTTGACAATTGCTTAAAATAAATTCTACACCGACAGAGCGGGTAACTTTTTACTCACCCTCGTAAGACACTTAAATTTCCAATCTCTTATGATGAATAAAAGAGCTTATACTATTAAATCTAATTGTATTTTGTTGCATGAGAGTACACGTGTATGTGATGTACATTACCTTTATATCCCCTTGAACGCTTCAATATTGCGCATATATACTATATTTTGTACAGCTTCTATAAAATTTCGTATGTTTGTTTAGGCTGTTAATCTAGAGGCTGGAGTACAAAGAAGTGGCACAATGATGTGGGCTGATGACATTTATAATTATCAAGGAATCACCCCTACATTCGCTCAGGTATATATCGTTGACTATAATGTATTTAACATATATGATTGTTAGAATATTAATAATTAATTTTTAATTCTATCAGAATTTTAATGAAACTGTCCCTTGGGAAGGAAGAACTGATACCTTGATATCACGGTTTGTACATCCTATATATACGACAAATTTTAGAACGTTATATAACGAAGAACCAGATCGTCGTGGCCATGTGATGTGAATAAAAGGACTTGAATTTGATGATATTTTTATAATGTTAGATAACATAACTAAGTATCTTCACAGTAAGATAGGATGACATGGTTTACATGATCTTAATGTTGTTCACTCGAGTGATGATATTATAAGGAAAAGTGTAATATCACAGGTAGGATGATTCATAATTTAGAACTACTAACTCATGTATGTATTAAAAATTAAAGAAATATATTAAATTTTATAGGATATTTATGTTTAGTAACCAGTAATTCAGAGATTGGTATTCATGGTTACTATAACGAGGCTGTAGAAACGCACCCTTTCTTCTTTGCAAATGGTCCTGTATTTATGTCTAAGCCGAAACTGGAACCTCTGAATAATTTAGATTTATTCTTGTTATTTTCTAAAATACTTATCTACAGTATACCATAAGGAATGATACCGTATCGCACCTAATCAAGTGCCTTAAGAAACATCAACAGGATATCACAGTAATCCCTTATCGACTGATATGTAAGTAAAAGTTATCTGTCATTGTTATACACAATTATGTGTTAGTGTTATACACAGTTATTTATCATTTTCTATTAATTCAGTTGTAGCCACTACAATATCTATGACACTGGTAGTAATTATGAGAACAATAATGATGTGTTCTATAAGAGGAAATGATGATTAGGAACAAAAACTTACAGGTAAGTCAAAGTATATGTTATTTGCCATTTGAAAAGAAAGTTACTAACTTGGAATTTTTTGATAAATAATAATTGTGCAAAATATATTGGATTTCAAATTTGTCAAAAATTGAAATTTAAGAAGCATTGTAATAATATAACATTAATATTTTGATTTTTCAGGAGATATCATGCGGTGGATGGATAATATGTAAAAAATATTAAGCAGCATATGAATTTTCATATTGCGTAGAGATAACAAAATGAATTTTAAAAAATGTCGACATGGTAATAAGAAATAGCATCATGACAAAGAATATATAAAGACAGTTTCATTTTTTATAAATAAAAATTTGTTGTTCCAGATTTTGAAATATAGTGAAACGTTTAATTAGTATCTTAATATCTTTAAATAATTATTATTTTAGAATCAATTGTAATTGTATCATACGTACTTTTGAATTCGTGCAAGAACATATGTAATTTTGAAGTAGTTATTATTAGGAAATTGTTAGACGCGAACAGTATGCGAAAAGTTAGTATGCAGTGTAATAATTATCAATCAAAACACAAGAATTAAATTCTTGAGGAAAAAATTTCCGGAATTTCTTATTTACATGATTATAAAGAAATCCATAATAAAAAGGAGCTGCTTTCTAATACTTCTCTTCCTTGTAATGCCTACGTTAACAATAACGAGGTTCGACTTTTTGTTTTTAGAGGGATACTGGAAAATTTGAAAGTACAGTACCATTGGGAAGAAAATCACGATATTGAAAACGATATTTGCAAGTAAATTTCCAAAAAATCTGTTTTCAAATTTTCGCTTTCTATTTCACATTAAAAGAAAGGGAGGGCTGCCTTCTTTTTCTGCAAGACAAAACAAACATTCTGAATCTCGTATCAATGAATGATGTCAATAAGTTATTTTTCTTTTCAGATTGAACAATATTCCAGATTTATTCATAATTTCATACTACGCGAAGAATAGACTTTCATAGGTATATAAAGGAAATATTAAGTATAGGAAAACTCTTTTTCGTTGTAGGTGACATATGCTTCACGGTTGAACACATGTATTTTTGAACACATATAAATGAAGAAGTACTCTTATGGAGAAAAAGAATTGATACCTTCGATTGACATTAGATAATGTATATAAACTTATGAACAATCACTATCAGTTTGTATTTTAGGTGCACACGCAGATTTGTTGGAGTTCTTATAAAATGTACTTCCTGTACGAACGTTTTATTCTTCCAAATTTTACGATACTATGTCTCATATAATAACTATATGGATTAAACGTAATATAAATGATCCGAAAATAGACTCGAACGACATTAATTGTCTTTCTATTTATACCAATATCGATAATACAAGTAAAGCTGGAGCAATAGTATGCAAGAATGGACTATTTATTATTTTAAACCAAATCATAGCATATTCAGAATGCACAGTATTATCATGAAATGTAAATGAATCAGTTGTAAACGAACGATTTTACTTTAAAATCATTGCCACCTTTTTTTCATCTGAAATATAGCAGCAATGAGTACATTCTTTTAATATATAATAAAACGAGATATCTTTATAAAGTTACATATGTCATCACTGGTAACTGTTATCTCGTATGACACCAAATATACCGTTAGTATGGAATGATATTTTTATGAAGATATACTTTAATGATAGATTTTATGAATGAAACGTTATATAAGAAAAATTATCTCTTGTTATTCTATGAAGTGTAGTAGCTAATGAAGATTAATTTTACGAAGTATTAGAGCAAAAGAGAATTAAAAAATTAAAAAGATCTAAATAAGATTGTTCGTGTGGCTTAATTATCTCAATTCTGGTACACCACTTGTTACATTCTAACTAATTAGCGCTAAACAATAACTTGCAAATATTAAAGATATTAACACCTTAATATTAACACCTAAAGGTTTTCAGGAAATTTTATAATATTTGATTATTGTATATCTAGTCATTGATTGATAAAATTTCTTGTATAAGCATAGATCGAGGTTGACGTCATACGCAGATTGCATTACAGGTATCGTTTTAATTTATTTTATGGCTAGAATCATTTGAATATTATACGAATAATTATTTCCATTCGAACGATTAATAAATCACGTACCTATAAAAGATATATTATGAAAAAGACGTGACGAAACAAAAAAATATTGGAAATTCCGTTGTCATTAGATCAATTATTTTTGCAATGATTTTTATTTCCATGTAATTACATATGAAATGGGTAATTCATTAACATCTCCTCGAATCGAATATAATTCGTTACACTTCACAACGATTCAAATAATGGACGGGAAATATATAATAACTTTCCTGTCCTTGCGTTAAAATAGTACTGTACAAATCAGATGATACAGGAAATACCCAAAAAACCCAATTACATCCACATTGCATGACAGCACACTTGCAATGGATTTTTGTGATTTCAATGTCACAGACAATGACACAACTAATCAGAACACGTTCGAGGCTATAGACATTGAAATTACCGCGTGTTTAATACGTTTAAAGCATAAATCTAAATTTCACGCGATTATTTCTTTGTACATTGTGAAACTCTTAAATTATCTTAATCGAATAAATAATCCTAATGTAATAAAACATCTTGAAATAGACCTAGATATCTGAAACAGAAACTCGAAGGATAAGAAATCCTAAAAGGTACTAATCCTAAAATAACAAACTCCTAAATAATAAACAAGTGATAAAACCTGTTATAAATAATAAACCTTACCTGGAATAATCAAATCCTAACTAATCGAAAATAAAATAAGGCAAACAATTCTTAATCTTTCAAGTAATTTTTCCGAAAACACAGAAAGATAGAGAAATTAAAAAGACGCAGCACAAATTGCAGCACAATGAAAGTTTCAGAGCGATGAATACGATCGTATTAAACTAAATAATTTTCAAAAGTGAAATTACACTGAAACGTATATCGATGATATTTGTCATTTCTACGATCTGTTTCGCTTGATCGTGCTTCTTTTCTGATGTAAATTCAATTTATAATACGAACTAAGTTTCCTTTATTATTATTAGTCCTGCGTCTTTTTAATTCGTCACTTCTTTTATTTCAGAACAATGACGGGCTCCAAGATGCTGTTCGGATGTTTGGCGTTAATTGCTTTTCTGCATCCATTAGTTCACGTTTGTACTTCGAGTAGTACAGCTCAAGGTTTGTACTTCGAGTTGTCTTTTTCCATGCACTTCAAATTCCAATACGATCTGGTCACGTGGCCTTCGTACAATTTCGAAATTTTACCTGTTTGGTAATCGTCAATGAAAAAAGAAGTTATGCGTGACCTCAACACATTGAAACAATTTTTATGATTTTTTATTTGCCGGTTGGTCAGCAAGTTAATGGAAAAATTTCACTTAACTATTCGCGTTAATTTCTTCGGTTTAACTTTTGGGAAATGCTTCGTTAGCTTCGGGAATATTCCAACGATTCGTTTTACGTACAAAATAAGCATGATAAATATTACATAACGGTAATGTAATATCGGAATATATTAAAGGTGTAATTTTGTCCGATTAATTATAATTTATTAATAATGGATTGAAAATACAGATATTAGTTAGACAGAGAAACGATGTTTGATTAACAGGAAAACTAAATGCAACGCTCGTATTTACAACAAATAACTTGACAACTATTTGGTAACTCTCTCTCTCTCTCTCTCACTAGCAACTCTAACACTCGACAACACTCGCAACTCAATTCTAACGACTCTATGCTTCGACGTCTCGATCAACTCTGATTCTCGCAACACGCACACTTTTCGGTTCGCCTTGAATAGCGAAACCGTCCTTCTTCTAACGTTGTCTATTGTTTCCCTCATACCTATGTAAGAACTACCAACTACGTGCCTTTAGTCACGTAGGCACTCTTAAATGTAAACGAACCACAAAAAGACGGCGTACACGGTTTTTCTATTTTCAGCCGATCTCCAATCAAAGCTATTCTACGATATTACAATCGGCCTTTCCTGACAATCACATCTGCCCTCAGATGTGCTCATCAGCGCCGCTCGCACTTACATCACTATCGTCAGCATTCCACCATTTCATGTGATCGGCTGCCGTGGAAGTTGTACGTGGCCCTTCGTGCTCCCCCTCTCGCTGCACTATGTATCGGTCATTTCGCAGGACATTTATCACCCGATACGGTCCAAGAAACTTCGGATGCAGCTTTAGCCCGGGACCCCTCTGCATCCTCTCGATTGCCACTAGATCTCCCGTCCTGTATGCTGTCGCATTCTTGCGTCTCCTGTTATACGCCCGCATGTTTCGGATTTGGATCTCCTCAATCCGTCTCTTTGCGTCCGCACGCAGCTGATCTCGTTCCTCTTGGAACACCGCGGCCTGTTCGTCCTCGATGCTACTGCTCCTCTTTCGCTCTTCCTCTATCTTCCTCTCCGTTGTTTGTTTACCCATTTCACTCTTGTCAGGGGCTTTGATGCGAAAAGCAAAATTTCATATGATCTCACCAATTTCGGATGTCAGTCAAATCAGTCAAATCAGTCAAATAATAAGTTCGCGTTAATATACACGTTCGATTTTTGAAAAGCTTGTTCAATTTAATAAGAGTCTTGGTAACAGGCTTATGTTTTTAGACCTAATTGGTTGTTTTCATTTACAAGTACCTCGTGTTAAAGTACTCATAAAATGACATTAAAATCAGAAAACTAATAACTGAAAGATTATCATTTTTCCTCTGTGGTAGTTTATATATAACATAATGCAACTAACATGTCACGATTAATGCAAAATAAATAAATTACTAATATAGACATTTTTTTAGTAATTTGTATAATCGTGAAACGAATTGGACTTTCTAAAGGCAAATATTAAAGGAAACATGGAATTGATGCCAAATCTATCACAAATATTATTTATACTACTTATTTGCGCCGTCTGAAGCTTTATACTATATACTGATCTACTACATACTATATACTATAAACTGAATCCTTTGACGTAATCTTAATAGCTTGAAGGAATCTCTAACCCTGTAAGTGTTTTCGGTTTATGGATGGTCCTTGGAACAATGCTTAGGTTTATTGCGCACTCTTACAAATAACGGAGAAAGCGGGTAGTTATTTTTCCAATAAACAATGTCACCCACGAGCCACGTTGGTAGGAGGCTTTCTCCTCCTATCTTCATTCATTAACGTTGGCTATAATCAATGGGCACCCTCACTTTCCTAACGAAAAGTGTGAACAACGAATCCGCGTTCTTCGTTCAGAAAGCACACCCACACTGAGATTTCCTCTCGTGGCGGCACACGAGAACGCAAATCTCACCACTCGAAACCAACTAGTGTCGGACGACGGCAGCGCAGTGGTTAGCGCCATAGAGTACAAACGTTCGGATCCCGGGTTCAAATCCCGGCGCCTCGTACTTTTCCAAAGTGCGATTTTTCTTCCACGACATCTAAATAAGAAGAAAATACAACAGTACTACACCCCGGCAAGCGACATCTACAGCCAGCAGCCTACAATTATCACGGATATATGAAGGAAGACGGAGAAAAAGAAGAAAAAAAGTGTGTTTCGTCCAGAGCCTGCTAGTGGACTCATCAGTAAGGCTTACCTAGCAGGCTCATGCCTTAGACATAATGGAAGGAGGGGGAAACAAAGCTATGTACATGGCAGAGACATTGAAGACGGATTCCTCCCTCCCACGGCCGGACACTGTATCCAAGGCCGGTCGGATCTCCTACCCTCTCTTGCGACGTATCCCAGTGGAGCGGCCCCACTCTTAATCTAGTTTGGTGGGAAAGGTTCGCGTACACACCGTGTGTAAGAACTATTAAAAACCACACAGTGTATCGCGACTACCTTTCTACTACTTAACCCAAGTCCTATATATTATCAGTCTTAGGTCCGAGGCGGCTCCTGTCACGTAAAGTTGGTACTTGGGTGGTAGTAAGAAGGCTGAGTCGTAACCCAACTACTTATTTTCCTTTATAAAACTTTATTATAAACACTTACAAAATAACACCGAACCGGAGAATAGGGGTTGTATGAGTACAGCAACTAGAAGAGGAACAAGAACTGCCCGAGCTGGGTGAAGTCTCGGTTTATATTCGTTTTGGTTTTAGGATGTTGAGGGGCTAGGTGTAGGTTATGATGTAGAAAAGTGTCCGAAGGTCGGGGGTCCATATCCTATCTCTGATGTGGACGGAGGTGCGTCACAGCCTTGGTGTATGCTATGATGATAAGGTGGTGATGTGTCCAAAAGTGTCCGAAGGTCGGGTGTCGATGTATTATCACTGATGTAGGTTGAGATGTGATTGATGTCACATACCCCCCCCCCCCCCCCCTCTTTAGATTGATTTTGGTCCTCCAAAATCTTAGTGTTTCCTCAGTATGGAGCGATGGAATTGGACTCTGACTGGTTCGACTTGTACTTGTTCTTCTTCGTCGTGGTATATGCTTTTGCTATTTCAACCTGTGAAGGTTGTTGGCTGGTTAAATTTCGATTACGATTAATAGGGATAATTTGCTAAGTTTGACGAAATGCCGCAGTATCACGTGTTGAATCTTTTGTAGACTTTCTAACAGCCTGTGATATAGAATGAGTTAGTGGTCTTTGAGTAATGGTTTTATACTATCTTGTTGTTTCTTTATAGTTTGATTGTTATCCAGTTGTTCCTTTGATACTTGCATTTCTTTGTTTTGTTTAGCAACTTCTAAAGCCTTTTCAGCATCTACAACTGGTTCTTTTTCCATGCATGTAATTTCTTCTTCAACCAGTACAACTGTGCTTTCCTCTATAGTTCGTGTTTTTGTGTCATTTAGTAAACTTTTCAATTCAATTTCCACAGTATTTGGAGCTTTAGATACCGACTGACTGTCATCTTCTGCATTTTCAATGCCCCAATCATCAAAGATATCCTGAATGACACTTCTTTTGTTAGTTATGCGCACTTTATCTGCTTCACTTATAGATTTATTCCTTCCTTCTGTATTAGCAACATGTATAAGTACGACAATTTTATTATGAATAATTTTCTTTTCTACATTAATTTTATGTGAACTATCAAAAGATCAATCTTGCCATTTCCATTTGTTGTTTCTTGTTATTCTTTTCTTTAATATCAATGTCATCTGCAGTTTCTAGATCACTAATTACTCCTGAGGTAATAGGAGTTATAGAATCGTTTCTTGTCTTTGTATGATTTAATATGTCATAATTGTATTTCTGGCTACAATTTTCAGAAACTTCTTGAGCCACAATTTCTGTTGAAATTACTTCTATAATTGTTCCATCACTTTCTCGTGCTTAACCTATCGAATTAAATTCTTCATTTACAATTTCAGCGTTCTTCATTCCTTTTTGTTCTGCAGAAACATTTTTTTTTCTTCATTGGAATTTACAACAGCATCCTTTTCATGTACAGTTAAAACAATATTTTTTCCGTACTTTCATTCATATCATTAATATATAGTAGTTTCTACAGTCAGTACCATTACTTCTGAACTACTATCAACTAGTTTAGACAAATCTGTGTCTGTATCCGTGAGATGCAATGTTTGGGCTTTATCATCAAAAGTTTCACCAAGTGTTTTAATTAATGCTTGACACTGAGCATTAGTAACACTAACTGTATCTATATTTAACACTGTACAAACGTTGTGTTTCTCAATGTTTTGTTCACCCTCATTTGTATTAAATATTTCAACATCGTTCGTACTTTCTTTATCTAAAGATGTGTCACCTGCATATCTTGAATGATCTCCAATCTCAGTTGTATTCTCTGCTTGCTCTTCTTGAAATTTCTCATCTTTTTTTTTTTTTTTTTTTTTATATTGATCATCAATTTGTGGGTCCTTATTTATTATTTCTTGTTTTACTTCATTAATCGCAGCGTTCTTTATGCTCTCTGTCTCACTACTTTCCTTACTTTAAAAATTTTTTTTTGTTTTTATTTAAATCTGTTACATCACATTTATTTACTACTAAACCATCTTGAATTGTATTATCTGTACATTCCTGTGACTTATTTTTTTTTTTTTTGATTTTCTAGAATATCATGCACATTCTTTATAATATCAGTCGTTGATTCTGATATTAATGAAGAAGATACATCTACTTTTATCGATGATTCTACTTTATTAATGTCACTGTGCACTTCATCTAGTTGTTCCATAGTAAAACATCAAGATTGTTACAATTACTTAAGAAGTCATGGATTGTTATTTAAATATTTACTGCACTTTTCCATCAATGTAACCCTTTATGGCAGTTTGACATTCTACAGAACACCAATGCTGTATCAGTTTATATTTTTCTTCATCATGAAGTTTTATTATATCACCTAATTCTTCCTGATGTTTTTTTTTCTTTTTTTTCAATTTTCAAATAAGAGTGTGTTTTCTATGTGAATCTTTTAATTCTTGGTTCGCCTCGAGTAAGCGATTATTAACATCTTTGGAAAGTTTTTGGACGTTTTCCAGTTCTTTTCTAAGAAAATTATTTTGTTCGTTCATATCTTTTACTTTACCTTCAATTTCTACCCTACGCAATATTTCAAATTTATTTTCATTGACAAGGATCATTTTTCTTATTTTTCAAAATCCAGTTTCAATTTATTAGTTTCTTCTTCATATTTATATCCAAAATCACCCACTTTTTCATATTCACCCTTTAGTTCGTCTAGTTCACATTGAAGGGCAGATTATTTGTCCTTGTGGTTCAAGAACTACATTTTATCTCTTTTGCATCTTTAGCTCCAGCTTCACGTTCCTCCATTGAATTACTAACACATGAATTAAGTTTGGCCTTTTTTTTTTGTTCCAGCAAGTCAACTTCATATTTGTGACTTATGTTATTTCTTCTAATTTTATTGTTAGTTCTTCAATTTGTATTCCAAAAGATTGAACTCTTTTTACGTGCGTGTGTTTTTTTTTTTTTTTTTTTGTAACTCGTCGAGTTGCAATTCTAATTTTTGCACTTCCTCCTTCATGTCCTCTATGTGCTTCTCGAACTCTTGTGTCGTCCTGTCTTTGTCGGAACATTCTACTTGAAGATCAGCGAGTTGATGTTCGGGATCGTAATTCAATTTTTGGTCGTTAGCAGTAATAAGCTCACGTAACTTCACTTTTGAATTTGATCTTGTTTGGTCTTGATTGTGTTTTCCTGGTGCTTGTGGTGTTCTAAAAGTAATCGTCACGTTGCTTGCATTTTTAGTGCACATTGATACACTGCACTCTGCACAGGCAATGCTTTTGCTGTCATGAAATCTCTCTAACTTTTCAGTAACAAAACCTTTTATTTTATTATTTAATTTTGGATCATGCCCCTGGTGGAGATACATTATGTGTTCTCTTTACCTTTATTATGCACACGTTTTCCTTTTGCTCTCAATTTTTCGATCATCTTGTGCTGTTCTATATATTGTGTTCTTATGTTCTTCGCATATAAATCCTGTCGATTGATTTTATCTTTCAGTTGAGGTACATGTTTAATTATTTACCTGTGATTATGATGAACAACCTCAGCGTATTTCCTTTCTCTCTCTTTTTTTTTTTTTTTTTTATGGATTTCTTGATAATCTTTTAGAAGTTGCTCGTTATATTTGGAAAGCTTTCTCACTTCGTCTTCAGCTGTTTCCTAACGGGATTTTTCTTCTTCAAGTCTTTCTGTAATCATTTTTTCTAAACTTCTCCATTTATTCTGTTCTTCTTCGAGTAATTCATTACGTTTCGGTATCTGGCTATCTTTTCCTTTAAAACATTTAATTTTATCAGAGAGTTCTCCTATTTTCAAACTTGCTTCATTTAAGGTAACTTTATGAATTTCCTATTGATGCTTTAACATTTGATGTAAGTCTTCTATTGCCGTTTCACGTTCTTTCAACTCTTCATTAAATTCGTTGTTTAGCATATCCACTCGAGAAATTTCGAGTTCTTGAGCATCGTTTCTTCTTTTAGAAATTTGGCTTATTTTCTCTCGCCTGCTGCTACATGTTGCTGTCATTTTATCAACTTCTTTCTTCTTTTTTTTCTTTTTTTTTTTTTTGTTGAACTTAAAATCTTGATTTAAGGTTTGTGTTTCACTATATGATTTATTATTATTAACTAGTTCAACATTATTTTCAGTAGATTTTTTTCGCGTGATTTTTATACTTATTTAAATAGTTTAACATGAGCAAATGCATCGTACGTCAGATATACCATTTTTAATAAATTGTCGCCTTTACAACTCGAGTTACCTCTGAACGAGTCGCATGATTGATCAATAAGCCATGAGTAATTATGCAAATTCAGTTTTTTTTTCATCTATTTATTTGAATATTATAACAAAGACTTTACATTGAATATTTTATTAAAATTGTAAGTTTTTCATAAACGCTTCAAAAGCCACAGTCTATTGATCAGCTCCTCTATCCTTTCTCTTTCTTCTCACTAAAATAGATAAATTCCTAATGTAGTTTGTGGATAATATTTTTTTTTTTTCTAAAGCAAATCACATTTATCATCTGATATATTTTTTGAAATAATTTCTGTCTGTACATTTTCTTCTTTTTCCTTACTCCTCTTTCTCTTTCTAATGAATTCTTTTTATTCCGTAAAATAGTTTTTGTATATTCAATTTTGTTAAGTGCAATCCTTATTTCTGATAACTTACTTTTATTAGATAATTCTTGTGAATCTTCTACTACATCTTCCATATCATTTTGAGTGCGGCTTCTACCTTCAGTAAATTTAATATCTTGAACCGTATCATTAATTTCAATAGCTCTTTCGGTATCAAGTAAATCGCACTTATTATTTAATATACCTTTTGAATTGACTTCTGTCTCTGCAGTTTCTTCTTTTGTATCTTCTTCGAGTTTTCTTTGTTCTTCTAATCCACCCTTCTCATTTTGTAGGATCTTCCTTGTATTTTCATCTTCTTTAACTTTGACTTTATCCGATCTCCTAGGTCTGCCTCTATGTTTCGCTTCATCAGTTGCTATTACACCCGTTACTGCATTATCATTTTCTACAGATTTATACCTATCGCTATCACTAGCTGTGTTCGTTAAAAGACCTTCCCTTCGTTGACGAACTTATCAGTTGTTTCGTTTTCACTATCTGAAATTGATTTTTGTTTAACACCTCTTTTTCTTCTTTGGCAAATTTATTTTCTACATTTTCCGATGCCTTTTGTTTATTAATTATTTCAGACTTGTCTTCGATTAATTTCGTCTTTAAAGCGCTTCGCAAAATTTTATTTGTGTTTGATTGTCTGGTTTGATTATAAACAATTTCTTCAAATTTTGGCGAAGTAGCAGGCTTTGCAGCAACATTATAACGACTGCTCCGTTTACTACTATCTAACATAGATGGAGATGGATTCTTGTCATCTTTATTCTCTAAAGACTTCTCTTGTGTATTAGCATCTAAATTTCTCGACATAAGATCTGCTGAAGTTTTTGATTCTGTAGTGTCACACGCATTTTTCGCTGTCATCATTTGGTCTTCTTCTATAAGCAAATGTTCATTATTGTAAGCATTATCTCTTGCTTTTTGTATGGATTCTAATGATATATTTTGTTCAACGTTGTCTATTGATTTTGTATCATTTTCAGCAGTTGATTTACTAACTGCTTCTAATTCCTTCGTTTCAATTTGGTTTTCTTTATTTGTATCGCCGTCCAAAATATTTCTCATTGAAATATTATCCTTCTTGTTATGATCTTTTTCTGCTTCTCCTAAACTTTTACTTTTTTTGTCGAACCGTTCTTGTAAATTTTGAGTATCTTGTGACGAAGATGGTGACAAATCATTATACAATACTGCAATATCTTCTTTCCTTCGTTTCACAGACTCTTTCTGGTATTCTGTTGAGCTATTGACATCAAACATTAAGTCTGTTTTAATGAAAATATAATCCTGTGAAGCGGTGTCAATTGATACTTTCTTTTCATAAGAATTTTCTACATTAGACTGCAATTCTTTTGAAAATTCTTTCAAAACCATTTCTTCATTTCCTACAGTAACGTCTGTTTTCTCCAAGCTTTTGTTCAAATTATTAGAAACTAAACTACCCTGATAACTCCGACTAGTCGCTGCTTTAATAGTCTCCTTTAACAGTTTTCTTAACTTGATTTCGTTCTGCTTCTGCATAGCGTCTAGTATGGCCCGAATACTTGGATCCACACCAGTAGCCATAGGGCTAACAGAAGATGTGTCTTCTGATTTTTTGCTCATAGTGGTTATTGTACTGTTGTTGGAGTCTGTACTAGCGAAGCTATTGTGACGAGTATATAATATTTAAAAGAATCCAGTTCTTTACCTGAATATTCTTCTTTTCGTGACCAGTTTCAGTTTTGGTGATGACCGTAGTCCGCTTTCCGTAGAAGTCGTTTTCACGTAAAGTGAGCTGATCTGCAGAGGTCCGCTGATCCCTCAATCGTCAATGATGCACGTATGCCGAAATGCGTAATTTCGTTTCCTTGAAGTTGATGGATCCGGGCACGGATCGCCAAAATGTCACGTAAAGTTGGTACTTGGGTTGCGAGAGAAAAGAAAGCTGAGTCGTAGCCCAACTATTAATTCTCTTTTATCGAACTTTATTATGACTTTGGCACTTACAGTAGAATAACGTTGAACAGAGAAAGGGGTGTTGTACAAGAACAGCAACTAGAACGAGAACTCCCCGGGCTGGGTGAAGTCTCGGCTTATATACACCCTGGCTTGGGGATGTTGGGGGGTTTGGTGTGGATTCCAAGGAGTCCGAAAGTCGGGGTTGGGGCCTTATCTCTGATGGGGACTAAGATGCGTCGCGGCGTTGGCGTCCGACAGTCGGGAGTCGATGTCTTTTCTCTGAGAGGTAATTGGTGTCACACGGTCAACGGGACGAACTCTCCATCTAACAAAGGCATTAAGTAATCCTATAGCTCTCCTTAAAAGAAAGATTTGTAGCGGCACATGGCAGTAAACATTCCAACGGTTTCTGTCCCGTAGCTCGCCACACGCAGATCCTATTCTCCGGGCAGGATGTTTACCAGATGTCGACGCGTCTCCACAGTACGCGATCGGCTAGCCCGAGGACCGTCATAAACACTAATATCTAGTTACCTAAAATCCTTCAACAGATACACAGTCTTTGTCCCAGTTACGGGAAGACAGGAGAGACCTATTTTTCCACGAACGACGTCTCCCACTAGCAACCCTCCCTCAAGGGCGGCTAGCATCCTTTTCTAACTACCGATATGGAGATTGGCCAATTAGCAGCAACGTCAATTTCCCTTACTTTCCGAACGTAGGATGTCCCCGACGAATCCGATGATCTCGTGTCCTTAGACACACCCCGTCATATTTTTCCTCTGGCGTATCACCGGGTCGGAAAGTCTCTCTCTCTTGCGGTCTCATCGACAAAAAAGGATTAACTCCTTACGGTCAGCGAATATTAACACAGAATCCGACTTAGATTTTTTGCGAGTGCGTACGACTACCGTCCCGTTGTCCGCGGATTCGTTATTGAACCTAGGATCATTGTCATTAGTCTCTCGAATATCTAATAACCACGGTTACTTGTCCGGTTCTATGGTAATCGTATTTGCACTAGTCAATGTCTTCTCTATTGCATAACGACAACGTGTAACCCAAACGAAGATTCGTTTCACGCCCCTAACCCTAATTCTAATGTAAACCCGACGTATATATATATATAAATAAATAAGTAATTATAAATTAATATTACCTATTATTAATAATAATTTAATTATATATCTCAAGATAATAAAATATTTATAATTTATATTAATTTTTATATATAAATAATTAATTATATATAATACATTTTTTTTAATTTAAAGTTAAAATATTTATATTTATATTTTAATTTTTTTATAAAATTAAATGTATGTATAAAGATTTTAAAATTAATATATTTAAAATTAATAATTATATATTAATATATACTTATATACAAGATAATTCAATTTTTATCAATTTTATTAAAAAATTTTATTTTATTACGTTAAATATTTATAAATTATTTTAATTTAATTATCTAATTAAATTATTATTAATTAATTATAATAGCAATATTTATAATAGTATTGTTAATTTTTTATTTTTATATTTTAAAATATATATATAATGTACGTATCCATTATGTATTTCCAATGTACGTACAGCAGATACTCACAGGAAAAACCAACGAGACTAATAATAAAATCAATGAATTAGAAAAAAAGAGCTATAGACAAATATCTTATAATATACCGTGGCATAATCTGCAATTTATTATAAAATAATTGATCCGAGCAGTATCAATTATAAAAGAAGATGGCTGAATATGTTAGACACTGTCGAATACTAATCAAATATAATCATTTAGTTAATCTTTAAGATTTAAGTTAAGATACATCTTTGAGGAATCAATAAGTGTTTCTCTAATAGCCTAATAGATCTCTTGATAGATCAAACGAAGAAATACCTAACCGCGATTACAGCCAATTGGTACATATTATTCGATACATAATTAATATTTGTATCACGTACAGCGATGCAAGTGGTATTGAAGAAAATAGCCATTTTATGTTACAACTATAACGAGTAAATTTACTCGTTTAACTTGAGAGGAATTAAAAAGGTACCTGACTTTTAAATAAGCATTAAATAAGAAATTTAAATATCGCAGACGGTGATGTAGGTGTTATTCAAGAAAAGAGAACATTTTATTTTGTAATTAGCACGAGTAAATGAACGAATATCGATAATATAATATAATGATTAATATGAATTTTATCTGGCTGATTATTTAAATACCATAACATATTTCACAGTAACGTCATCGACTGCCGTTAGGCTCTTTTCCCTTTTTGTTCAAACTAATTGATAGTCGAAAACTAGTATCAAGGAGGTGTGAATTTAGTCTTAGTTTGTAGAAACTATTAAAATGATAAAAATGGATACCGTATTAAATCGTCGAAGGCGCCAATTTACGATAAAAATTAAAAATTACGATTAAAATTGTTCAATTTGATTTTGTTATAATGGAAAACCCGTCCTTTGCTATGTCAAGAGATCGTTAACGTTTGATTGACATCTCGACACTTTGTCAAGATATATAAGGAACGCGGAAGTCGCGCGCGAGCTCTTTCGTGCCTGAAATTCCGGACAGTGAACATCCAAGAAGAATTTAAATATAAGGTAAATAAAAAAAAATATCAAATAACAACATTGTAACTAGTAATTTATAACGTCTAAGCTATTAATTTACAATACTTGAGAAATTAATTTACAATATTTAAGCTATTAATTTATAACATTTAAGCCATTAATATATAACATATAAGCAATTAATTTATAACGTCTAAACTATTAATTTATAACATTTGTTGAGATATGTATAATTTTCTGTGTTGGACTGGGTTAAATGTGTAGTAGAGATACTTGTATGTGAATATCAGCGTGTGGATGTATGTGTGTGCGCGGCTTCTCGAAAACAGATGAATGTAAACTGTTCAGTCGGTTAACAGTCGGGTATAGAAGAAAGTGCTGAGACGCGTGCAAGTGTGTATCGATGAATATATAAGAAATCGTCCATGAAATAAATATATTACTATTTTAAAATTAATCCTCAGTATAAATTTAGTGTTCTTATAACATTATTTCGACTTCAAAGATCCACAATTCTCAACAACATTTGTGCTATTAATTTATAACATTTAAGTTATTAATTTACAACATCTAAGTCATTAATTTACAACATTTGAACTGTTATTTTATACATTTAAGTTATTAATTTATAACATTTAGGCTATTAATTTACAACATCTTAGCCATTAATTTACAATATTTGAACTATTATTTTATACATTTAAGCCATTAATTTATAACATTTAAACTATTAATTTATAACATTTAAGCCATTAATTTATAACATTTAAGCTATTAACTTTCAACATCTAAGCCAATAATGTACAACATTTAAACTGTTATTTTATACATTTAAACTATTAATTTATAACATTTAAGCTATTCATTTATACCTTCTAAGCCATTAATTTATAACATTTAAGCCATTAATCTAAAACAATTACATCATTAATTCTTAACAGTTATACCAATAATTTATAACAACATTTTCTCATTAATTCAATGTAATTATGCTCTTAATTTATAACAGTTGTACCCTTAATCGGAAGTAACTCTACATTCATTGATTTTAATCAATACCATAAATTCGTAGTGAGTGAATTAAAGATTTATTTTGCTTTATTTTATTAACGAAATCTATCAAGTCTTTGAAGTGCTATTTCATTTCCATATAGCATTATATTTTAACTCTGAATACAGTATTCAATTTCCAATTTCACTATTTCGTATAAAATCTGTGGTAACACAGAGTGTCGATGTATGTGTCACGTAAAATAACAAAATAAAAAAGGAATTTGAGGTAAAAAATAAAAAAAGAAAACTTTATTTTTTTTCTAACATCAATACACTTTACAATCTACTTCCGAACTCTAGGCGTGACTTTCTAAGACAGACTCTTATGATTTTACTTTCGATCGGATCCGATTACTTTCTTTTGTCATTCCTCAACATCCCCACCGTCCATGCATTTGCTAGGCGTCCGCGATCGTTGCCACGTGCTCTTTCTTCTAGAACCTTCGGTGGAAGGACCGTTGGGATGTTGATGGTTCATTAGG
Organism: Bombus huntii; assembly: GCF_024542735.1. Classification (NCBI taxonomy): domain Eukaryota; kingdom Metazoa; phylum Arthropoda; class Insecta; order Hymenoptera; family Apidae; genus Bombus; species Bombus huntii. The sequence goes on from NW_026099323.1 coordinate 247,587, forward strand.
CACTTCAGCGATATACATTGTCGCCGAGTGCTTTATCTCTATCGTCAGTCCGTCGGATTTGAAGTATGCCGGTCGTGACATATGTAACGATATATGGTATAACGTTATAACGTATTACTTTACATAATATAACTTTATAACGTATTACGTTATATGGTATGACGTTATAACGTATTACGTTATATGGGACGACCTGTTTCTGTCTGGAGATTGATTCCTAATACAACGTGTGTCCCATTATATCAGCATCTCTAAAGTACAATTCTATGTGATTTCTAGGGAGAACAATACAACCGATCCACACCTTCGTCAGGCAAAACGTTTATCCCGTGACCCTGGCTACTTTCGGCGACCAGTTGTCACCTCGAACCCACTTTTGCTTTCACAAATGTCAAACAATTACAAATGACAATTGCTTAATTACAGTTATGATAAAATCTAGGCTAAAGCATTAGAAGGCTTCCTCAAAATTGCAAAGGGAAGACTCCGGTTTTCCTTTCACCTCCGATATATATAATAACCTGTTAATAGCAGCGTTATCGTCAATTTAACTACCCTTATTATCCCACAAGAAATAAGGGATCGAACGATTCGTGGCGTCGATTAATCAATCGCAACGGGAATTTACGACTCCCGTTGGCGCGCTTCCTCGAGATCGCGTCTCCCCACGAACGTGCGAATTTACATATTTAACAATATATATATGGCGGGTTAATGTTGAAATTTTGGGTGTTTGGGCGTTAATTTTAGTTTCTTTACATTTTTTTCCTTTAGGAATACCTGCACTTTATCATTTATGGAAGTTTTGTTAACAGAAACGAAAAATTTAGAAAAGATATGTATAATCAAGGAATCTCAGGATAGCACACTTAGACTGCAGATTTTTCTGTATGCAAAAGTAAGTCAAAGGAAGAGGATGAAGTTTTCTTGTATAAGGCTTTGTTTTTGCTTGAGCTAGCTTACAATGAAATACGTTCAGTGTGACAGAGTATCGACAACTATTTCAAACTTTAGCTTTAAATACAAAAAGTTTACGCGCAAAAATAAGCTGAAGAAAAGAAAAATGTTTTTTTTCTTGTTTGACGTCTTATCCTGTCTGGCGGTATGGAATTATTCTGGAAAAGCCTGTATATGTACAGAGTATATAAAAAATACACTTATTTGACCGGACCACCCTAATTCTACAACTCTGGATGATACAGTTTTACAAACGTCTACTCATCGCGAGGACCAACTTGACAACTTTTCAAAATAAGCTATGAGTCGCAATTGAACCGTTTTCTGGAGAAATGACGTTGAAATTTCATTGGGTCTTACATCGAGATTATTCGCAACAAGTTTATATTTCGCAGTCAGGTAGAAAGTAAGCAATGTGACATCAACGAGAAAACAACAAGTTTTCGTTAGCAGGTGGGATAGCCCGTGATAAACAGAATGGAGCAATCAGCGTGATTTCACATTATTACAGAATTATCTACTGCGTGAAAAAAGACTTTCAAACAAAGATTCTGATTTTATTAGCTTTCTTTTAGAATAAATAGAAAATAAAATTTGTAAATAACAATTAATCTCATTATTTTAAATAATATATTTAAACTTGTTGAAATTGCAAATAATTTATTTCTGTCTTTTAACATTTAAACAATTATTTAAATGAAAATTTATTTAATAGTGCCCAGAATTGCGCGCAACACATTTTTGGAACAACGAACAATTCGATAGTCGGTAATAGAGATAGATGGCAAAATAATTGGATTTATTGATAAAATGAGGATTAAATTGATTAAAAAAAGTAAATTGATTAAAATGTATACAAATCCTACATATACAAGAATAATATCTTGCACATCATGGTATCCAAATATACTTTCCCAGTAAAATTCCATTTGATCCTCGTGCTAAGTAGCATACGGTGCCAGCAAACGTCAATTTTTACAAAATTTTGCATGAATCAATCGATCCAGAGGCTCCGATCCTCCGAAATCACGCTAGTGGACACTTATACGCCCTGACACTTTTTATACATGCTGTACATAAAAATATACGTATCGAAACTGTTGTTATTTCTATACTCAGAGGTAAGATCAGAGTAGTTATTATTTTATTGAATGGATAAATCTATTACACCGTTCTGAGCCAAAAAAAGCCTTTATTGCACACGCTTACAAAAACTAGGGATAAAAACAAAAAAGCATCTTAAGCCTATCGATTAAATCTATCGATTGTAACTAGCATCATCCTCTAGTTACTATTTCTTATCACTAACGCATCTGCATATGGATGGCGAGCACGAACTCACGTTGTCATTTTCAACAGAAACTTTGATACAAAGTACGCAGATTTGTGTATAAATACATTACGGTTGAAAAATTGTTGAATATTTACTACTGTATCTGTTATACTTGATCGTTAACACCTATTTTTTTCGCCTGCCTAACTTACTATCCTCAAAACATTATCAGATTATACATTTTGTTCGGCTGATAAAATGGAATTTCTTGGAATTTAGAGCTCCCTTTACATTCACTTGTTATTGTACGAGTATTTTGCTCGTTCACCAGCCGTTCACTCATTTTATTTTGCAATCGTGACAATTTGATGCTGCTTCTCCACTCTGTATAACGTGTTACCTACAAACACCAATATGTATATAATCTGATGCATTAATTACTATACGATACACCATGAGGACCTTAATACACGCAAAACGAAATAGATAAACAGTATCTGCTAAAATTATAGCTATAATATATAATATGTCGGAGATGAAAGGAAAGCCGAAGCCTTTCCTTGGAAATTTTGGGAACATCCTCTAGTACCTTAGTCTAGATTTTATTATAGTTGTAATTGCTTAAGATTTGTAATAAGCGAGATTGGGTTCGAGGTGACAATCGGTCGCTGAACGTAGCCACGGTCACGGGATGGATGTTTTATCTAACGGAGGTCTGGAGTGGTTGTATGTGTTTTCCGAGAAATGTGGTTGTGGCGGCATGCGGCCTCGAGAGCGGGCCTAGCCACGTGTGATGTTGCCTCGGAGGTGCCGATGCAATGGGACATACATTGTAATAGTAATCAAAACTCCAGGCAGAAACTGCCTAGCAACGGCGTTTGGAACTTTCTCGATGCTTCCAACGAGTGTGCCTAGCAACGGCGTTTGGAACCTTCTCGATGCTTCCAAACGGGTATAGAAAACAAAATGCAATCGTACAGGGAGAAAAATCTCCACGAGGCTGACATTCTTGCGATTGCCTTGGAGAGTGATACATCGAGCATTTTCGACGATCGCATTTGCGTCTAAGTTAGTTTCGCTTAGTAAGGAGTTATCCCGGTGACCGTGGATTCGTTTCAACTCAAACATTGCTAATAGTATTATTTAATTTAATTATTCGTAGATCGTATTATTCATTAGGCTTAGTGTTTGTTAGACTTATTATTAGTTGTACTTATTATTTGTTAAGCTTAGTGATAGACCTGTATATACGTGTAAATAAAATCTCGGCTTTGTGAAACGATGGCTAGTCCACATGAAGAGTCGTCGCGCGCCCAAAATTCGAATCGTGATCCGACATATGTTATAACGTTATAACGTAATACGTTATATCTTGCGACGTTATAACGTATTACGTTATATGTTATAACGTTATAACGTAATAAGTTATATCTTATGACGTTATAACGTATTACGTTATATGGGATGACGTTATAACGTATTACGTTATATGGGACGACGTTATAACGTATTACGTTATATTGTATAACGTTATATCGTATTACGTTATATGTGATGACGTTATAACGTATTACGTTATATGGGACGACGTTATAACGTATTACGTTATATGGGATGACGTTATAACGTATTACGTTATATGGTATAACGTTATAACGTATTACGTTATATGGTATGACGTGATAACGTATTACGTTATATGGGATGACGTTATAACGTATTACGTTCTATGTTATAACGTTACAACGTATTATGTTATATGTTATAACATTATAACGTATTACGTTATATGGTATGACGTTATAACTTATTACGTTATATGGGGTGACGTTATAACGTATTACGTTATGTTATATGTCGGATTTACCCGAGGTTTCGGAGGGAAGGCATCGGTGTCCTCTTATCTCCGACATATATGTCGGGTTTACATTGGAATTAGGGTTAGGGGTGTGAAACGAATCTTCGTTTGGGTTACACGTTGTCGTTATGCAATAGAGAAGACATTGACTAGTGCAAATGCGATTATTATAGAACCGGACAAGTAACCGTGGTAGTTAGGTACTCGAGAAACTAATGACAATGATCCTAGGTTCAGTAACGAATCCGCGGTCGACGGGATGATAGATGAACGTACTCACAAAATCCAAGTCGGACGCGTAATATTCACTGGTCGTAAAGAGTTATTCCTTTCATCAATGAGATCGCGAGCGAGAATGACTTTCCCGTCCCGATGATGCCACAGAGGAAAACTATAATGGGGAGTGTCTAAGGACACGAGATCATCGGATTCGTCGAGAAAAGCCTTCGTTCAGAAAGTAAGGGAAATTGACGTTGCTGCTAATTGGTCAATCTCCATATCGGTAGTTAGAAAAAGATGCTAGCGCCTTCGAGGGAAAGTTGCTAGTGGGAGACGCCGCTCGTTGAAAAATATGTCTCCCCTATCTTCCCGTAGTTGGGACAAAGACTGTTTGTCTGTTTGAAGGACTTTAGTTAACTAATCCTTAAGATTTATAACGGGCCCTCGGGCTAGCCGAACATGTACCGCGGAGACGCATCGACATCTGGCAATCATCTTACTCGAAGAATAGGGTCTGCGTGTGGCGAGCCACGGGACAGAAACCGTTGGAATGTTTACTGTCGCGTCTAGCGACGAATATTTCCTTTAAGGAGAGCTATAGAATTATTCCATACCTTTGCTAGGCAAAGCGTTCATTCCGTGACCGCGGCTACGTTCGGCGACTGACTGTCGCCTCGAGCCCAAGCTCATTATCACAACTCTCGAACAATTACAATCGGATTGAATAACTACAATTGTTCAATTACAGCTATAGTAGACTCTAGGTTACAATGTTGCGGGATTATCCAAAATTCCACAGGCTCCGGTCTTCTTTCATCTCCGACATATATAACGTTATAACTTATTACGTAATATGATATAACGTTATAACGTATTACGTTATATGTTATAACGTTATAACGTAATACCTTATATGGGACGACGTTATAACATATAAAATAAATATTCGTGGCGACACGCGACAGTAAACATTCCAACGGTTTCAGTCCCGTGGCTCGCCACACGCAGACCATATTCTTCTGGTAAGATGATTGCCCGATGTCGATGCGTCTCCGCAGTACATGTTCTGCTAGCTTGAGGGCCCGTCATAAATCTTAAGATTTAGACAACTAAAGTCCTTCAAACAGACAAACGGTCTTTGTCCCAACTACGGGAAAATAGGGGAGACCTATTTTTCAACGAGCGGCGTCTCCCTCTAGCAACTTTCCCTCGAGGGCGACTAGCATCTTTTTCTAACCACCGATATGGAGATTGACCAATTAGCAGCAACGCCAATTTCCCTTACTTTCTGAACGAAATTTCTCGACGAATCGGATGATCTCGTATCCTTAGACACACCCCATTATAGTTTTCCTCTGTGGCATCATCGGGACGGGAAAGGCATTCTCGCTCGCGATCTCACTGATGAAAGGAGTAACCCTTTACGACCAGTGAATATCACGCATCCGACTTAGATTTTGTGAGTACGTTCATCTATCATCCCGTCGACCGCGGATTCGTTACTGAACCTAGGATCATTGTCATTAGTTTCTCGAGTACCTAACTACCACGGTTACTTGTCCGGTTCTATAATAATCGTATTTGCACTAGTCAATGTCTTCTCTATTGCATAACGACAACGTGTAACCCAAACGAAGATTCGTTTCACGCCCCTAATTCTAATGTAAACCCGACATATATGTCGGAGATAAGAGGACACCGATGCCTTCCCTCCGAAACCTCGGGTAAATCCATAAAAACATTGTAATTAAAATCTACAGTTGTAATTAAACGTTTTGCCGTCACTCTACCCAATTGTATTCGTTTGAGACTTGTGACAATGAGCTTGGGCTCAAGGCGACAATTAGTCGCCGAACGTGGCCGCGGTCAACGGGACGATCTCTCCATCTAACAAAGGCATTGAGTAACCCTATAGCTCTCCTTAAAAGAAAGATTTGTAGCGGCACGTGGCAGTAAACATTCCAACGGTTTCTGTCCCGTAGCTCGCCACACGCAGATCCTATTCTGCGGACAGGATGTTTACCAGATGTCAACGCCTCTCCGCAGTACGTGATCGGCTAGCCCGAGGACCGCTATAAACACTAATATCTAGTTACCTAGAATCCTTCAACAGATACACAGTCTTTGTCCCAGTTACGGGAAGACAGGAGAGAGCTATTTTTCCACGAACGATGTCTCCCACTAGCAACCCTCCCTCAAGGGCGGCAAGCATCCTTTTGTAACTACCGATATGGAGATTGGCCAATTAGCAGCAACGTCAATTTCCCTTACTTTCCGTATGTGTGATATCCCCGACGAATCCGATGATCTCGTGTCCTTAGACACACCCCGTCTTAGTTTTCCTCTGGCGTATCACCGGGACGGAAAGTCATTCTCTCTTGCGACCTCACCGACAAAAAGGGATTAACGCCTTACGGTCAGTGAATATCAACACAGAATCCGACTTAGATTTTTGCGAGTGCGTACGACTACCGTCCCGTTGTCCGCGGACTCGTTATCGAACCTAAGACCATTGTCACTAGCGTCGCGAGTGTGTGGTCATTGTGAGTTTGTGTCAACTCTGTAACAATTTCGTGTGTGTCAATAAAAATAACTTCAGTGTAAAAGAAAACATGGATAGCTTCAGTGAGGAATCCTTACCTGTCCCAAGCCCCCGCCACGAGAACGACTCGTGCCCAGACTCGGAACTTTACTCGACATCAGAAGTGGGATCCGAACATACGTTGTCGATGCGGGATCATAAGAGCATCGTACGTGAGCTAATCCGATCGCTAACGGGGAAGAAGGGACACTTGGTAACCAGGGTAACGTTACCGCGCTTTAACCCCGAAACCGAGAACGCTGATCCAGCCGCCTGGTGCGCGGCCGTTAGCCTGCTTATGTGAGACCACCCTCTGAAGATCACTGCGCTATATTCTGCGTTGAACCGCGCCCTGGAGGGTCCGGCAGCGTATTGGCTTACGCAAATAATGGACGGCGAAGAGATCACATGGCCAGCTTTTAAGGAACAATTCACCGCGCAATTCGGTGGCCAAGAAACAGCAGCCTCTTCGTTAATCATGGTATCCAAGGAACTACAGCGGGAGAACGAATCATCAGGGGCGTACGGAAACCGTCTTATCTCCCTCCTGTATTCGAAGTGGCGTAATTCGACGATGGAGGAAGTAGCTACCGCCACCGTTCTCTATCTAATGGGCTTGCGCGATAGACGCTTTAGACGACTAGCACTCACGAGTGATATCAAGTCGGTGAAACAATTTCAAAAAGAAATGAAGCCTTTCCTCTACGAGGAGAGGCGGACATCTCCGCCACGGAGGCCATCATCGGGCCCCGGAAATAAACGAAGCAAGTCTCCCACCCCCCGGGAAAAGTGCCGCCACTGCGGTGCATATGGACATACGATATCTGAATGCCGCAAAAAGATGAGGTTGGAATCGAAGAAGGACCCCCGACGCCTGGAGGAAAGCCGACCGACCGCTTCGCCAAAAACATCGTGCTTCAAATGCCATAAGCCAGGACACATCGCGCCGCATTGCCCGCTGCTGCGAGAAGGAAAACGCCGTCCTGAAGAAGAGCATCGTGTCGATGCCTGCGTGGTGGAAGCCCCCACCGGTAGATTAAGTCAGCGGGGTGAGTCGTTCCCATTCTATTTCGATTCTGGAGCCGAGTGTTAGCTAATTAAAGAGTCTGCAGCCTCGAAATTGTCCGGCAAAAGAACGACTCACGTAGTAGCACTGCGAGGAATAGGAAACACTTGTATTAGCTCTCCTTAAAAGAAAGATTTGTAGCGGCACGTGGCAGTAAACATTCCATCGGTTTCTGTCCCGTAGCTCGCCACAGGCAGATCCTATTCTCCGGGCAGGATGTTTACCAGATGTCAACGCCTCTCCGCAGTACGTGATCGGCTAGCCTGAGGACCGTCATAAACACTAATATCTAGTTACCTAGAATCCCTCAACAGATACACAGTCTTTGTCCCAGTTACAGGAAGACAGCAGAGATTTATTTTTCCACGAACGACGTCTCCCACTAGCAACCCTCCCTCAAGGGCGGCTAGCATCCTTTTCTAACTACCGATATGGAGATTGGCCAATTAGCAGCAACGTCAATTTCCCTTACTTTCCGAACGTGTGATATCCCCAACGAATCCGATGATCTCGTGTCCTTAGACACACCCCATTATAGTTTTCCTCTGTGGCATCATCGGGACGGGAAAGTCATTCTCGCTCGCGACCTCATTGATGAAAGGAGTAACCCTTTACAACGAGTGAATATTACGCGTCCGACTTAGAGCGCATACAAGGGTTTCATTACCCGTGAAAATTTAGGGACGAATTTTCGGAAATAAAAGGCTAAACCTATGAACTGTCTGAGCTGTGTGACCGTCGTTGACGCAGGTAAAGAACTCAAGGCGTGCGTTTTACCCGGATTGGGACGAACTTCTCCTTCGTAAATTACATATTCCAAATAGAGTACCGATGTCTTTAGAAAAGAACATTTTGAAAAGTTAAAGGAGAATCCGGCTTTTACAAGGGTATCTAGTACGGTGTGCAATACTTTTAGAGCTTGATCTATCGAGTCGGCAATAATTAGGGGATCATCCAAATAGACGACAACGTAAGAATGGCACGTTGGCTGTTATACGTGTTTTCAAAGGAATCTCAAGAATGATCTCTCGTTTCGTTTGTTCGCAACCTCGAAATCAGCAGCCGCTGCTGAATGGAATGAAGGAAAGTGTAGTACAGATCACTCAGACCAAATGATTTCTTATGTGACCGCAATTAAAAAGGGTCAAATGCTACAGAAGACTTGGCACGCGACTACTCCTGAGGATTTCTGTACTAAACGCTTTGATGGTTTACAAAATTGTAGCAAGGAAGAACATAAATATTAGAATATTTAGACAAGTATGAGCTGCACAATTATTAGGGTTGTCCGAAACTATAAGAATCCCCATTTTCGACGGGGTCAGCATAGTATCGCCGTCCCGAAAATGACTTCCGGAAGAAACATTAAACGCGCACGCACTTATGTTATGCAAATAAAGGACATCGAATGGATCGAACAAAGACACAAAAGAATTCGAAGAAAACAACAACTTATTATCCAAATTGTTCATCGAGGGTAATCAATGCTGTATACTTCCTAGAATTAGGATGAATATGGATTTGGAGAAACCCACCGGATATGTCCAGAATAATAATATGTCTCGCTTTTGCAATCTCGAGACTCGATCCGCAATAAGGGGTAAAGGATACCGATCCGCGACCGTATTTTTATTTAGTCCTCGAAAATCTACCAATCATCTATCTGAACCATCGTTCGTCTTCACGAATAACATAGGGCTCGCGAACGGTGAATTACTAGGCTTTATGATTTTTGGCTGTAATTAAGTCGCTTGTTCTATCACGTACTACTCTGCGCTCGCGAAGTCTGTTAGGACTCCTTGTACGGCGATGTTAGGATCAATTAATTGTACTTCTAACTGTCCTGTATTTTTTTTGTACGAGTACGTAGGGAACCCGTAACGGATGAATCTCTGAATTTTCGAAAAGAAAGATTAATCAACTTTTATCACTACCACGTACCTCATTGTCAATTTCATCGACGTCGATCTCGTTTTCAGCGGTTTTATTACGGGCATGAATTATTTTTGTTTTACACATAGCGAGGCTAGTTTGTGTAATATTACGTCAAGATCTTGGCTTAAAATTTGACGAGCAATCGCGATATCGTATTTTTAAATAACTATCAGCGAGGACATGAAAAATTTATCTCTAACCACTAACACCTGCAACGGACAAGATTTGAGCGATACGTTTAGTACCAATATCTCTTATTCTTCGCATTACTACTATATCAATCGTTCTTTTGCCAGAAATTCTCAAGACTACGGATTCTTTAATTAGCGAACTCTGGCTCCGAAATCGGGGTAAAATGGAAACGACTCACCCGGATGACTTGATCTATCAGTTAGCGCCTCCACTACGTAGAAGTCGATTCGACACTCGGTATTGAAATTATATTCAGGGCACTGCTTTGTAAAGGATCTTCCTCCATAATCAGATTGGTAGCTGCGCACCAGGCAGCGGAGTCGAAAAATTGTTAGGTTCCACACTCGATTTTTGCACTAGCGACGGAATTGACTCGCGCACGATGGTCGTAAGGGTTATTGACGTTGCTGCTAATTGGTCAATCTCCATATCGGTGGATAGAAAAAGATGCTAGCCGCCCTCGAGGGAAAGTTGCTAGTGGGAGACGCCGCTCGTTGAAAAATATGTCTCCCCTATCTTCCCGTAGTTGGGACAAAGACTGTTTGTCTGTTTGAAGGACTTTAGTTAACTAAACCTTAAGATTTATAACGGGCCCTCGGGCTAGCCGAACATGTACTGCGGAGACGCATCGACATCTGGCAATCATCTTACTCGAAGAATAGGGTCTGCGTGTGGCGAGCCACGGGACAGAAACCGTTGGAATGTTTACTGTCGCGTGTCGCCACAAATATTTCTTTTAAGGAGAGCTATAGAATTACTCCATACCTTTGTTAGACAAAGCGTTCATCCCGTGACCGCGGCTACGTTCGGCGACTGACTGTCGCCTCGAGCCCAAGCTCATTATCACAACTCTCGAACAATTACAATCGGATTGAATAACTACAATTGTTCAATTACAGCTATAGTAGACTCTAGGTTACAATGTTGCGGGATTATCCAAAATTCCAAAGGCTCCAGTGTTCTTTCATCTCCGACATATATAAGTTTAATGAAATTATTTGTTTATATATTAAGATATTTATTGTTATAAAAATAATATATAAAATTAAATATAATATTTGTTTTAAAGGTAATATAAAAGTATTTAAATAAAAATAATTTAAAATTAAAATTAAATTAATTCTTAGATTTATAAATATAAAGAAGAATACAATTATAAGAGTTTTCATTAATAGTAATAAATTTAATATATTAAAATTATTTTACTAGTTATATTAATATTTTTAAATTTTTAATTTACAAAATTAATGTTTTTATTAAACTATATAACTAAAAATATTAATTTAACAAAAAATAGTTTAAATTAAAATAATAATTTTGGGAATTATAGATATTTTTATAAAATTTTTTTAAAATTTAATATTAAATTAAGTAATTTAATTTTTTTTAAGTTGATTAATATTAAATTTATTTTAGAATTTGTTATTGTGAATTTCATTTTATTAATTTTAATTATTTTATTAAACAATAATATTTATTTTTTATGTACTCAATGTACTGTACGTATTAATTTCAATTCAGAGTATCCTGCTATTATTATTAATTGGATATAGTGCACTGCTATATAATATTGATAGTTCAAGAAAAGTATTAAAGCAGTGAAAATTATAGAGTTGTAAGAAAGAGGACGACAGAAGCAGGACAAAATCGCAACAGACGGACATTGCAAAAATGTCTTTTGCTCCGCCTCCAAGGGTTTGCACCCCTCCAAGGGTTTGCACCCCTCCAAATGTTTTCAAAATTTCCTAAAGAATTATACCTGGCTTTATAGCCGAGTAAATTTTATGACCGCATGAAAACATACTACTTAGTTTCCTACTTTCTTTCATACTTCCCCATTCCTATTTTCGTAGTTAATAAGTTGAAACTAATTTGTATTCAATGTATCTCAAATATTATTTATAAAAAATGAGAAAATTAAATATATAAAATATAATGATGTATATAATATATTTAAATTAGTATATGGGTATTCAATTATTTGTTTTCCTAATCAAGTAAGTATAATAAAAATATTAATAAATGATCATTAAAAAATTTTATTTATAAAATATAATTTATTATTTTTTAAATTATTTAAATTAATTAATGGAATTAAATATAAAATAAAAATTGATATAAAAGGTATAATTACTCCTCCTAGTTTATTTGGAATTGTTCGTAGAATCGAATATGCAAATAAAAAATATCATTCAGGTTTAATATGAATTGGTGTAATTATTGGATTTGCTATTTTAAAATTATCTGGATCACCTAAGATGTAAGGTATTTGTAAGTTAATTAATATAAATAAAATAAAATTAAATAAAATATGTAAATTTATAATGAAAAAATAAAATGATGCTCCGTTTATATGAATTAATCGAATTAATCATCCTGAGTTTATATCTTTTATAATATTTGAAATTCTATTAAATGCAATATTGATATTTGGACAGTAATTTATTGATAAAAATAATCCTGAGATAATTTGAATTATTAAAAATATTCCAAGTATTGATCCAAAATTTCATAAGTAATTAATATTAATTGTTGTAGGTAAATTAATAAATGATATAGGTGTTACGACCGTTCGCGGAGAGACGCGGTCGCTAGGAGAACGCGTCAGCGAGAGGCGTAAATTCTCGCTACGATCATGTTAATCGACGCCGCCAAATAGTCGTTCCCCTGTTTCGTTTAGGATAACAGAGGTGGTTTAATGAATGTAACACTGTATTAACAGGTTAACATAGAACAATATGTCGGAGAGGGAAGGATAGCGGGACTTTCCGTCGGGAATGCTGGGAAAAACCTTCCATCACCATGGTCAAGATTTTAATGTTTAAGCCATAAAAATAAGGAAAGCAACTTTTAATGTTCCAACCTGGCGTTACGACGATGGGTTCAGGTTTAAGGTGACATAACGGGTCACCAGACGTAGCCATGGTCACGGGAGGGCCGCGTACCTGACAGAGGTACGGAATGATTTTATGACTCTCCTTAAAAACAAGGATTGACCCGAGAAGCGGGGACAGGAGTATATAAGGGTAGGTTCGTCTGGATTCAGGGAGTTTTTAGTTAGTGAGTCGTTGAGCGAATTTCCGAGTAAGTCACGCTGATACTGGTCATCCCGTGGACCGTGGATTCGTTATCGAACTTGGATTCGTTGTCACCATCATATCGGACATCCTATTGCCGTTACTCATAGCCTCTTGTAGTGCCCAAATTCGCACTGATAAACACTAACCACATCCGCGATGGTAAAGTAAGTAAAGGTTCATAGAACGCCCCAAAGTGCCAACCTGACTCCGACATATATATATGTCGGGTTTACATTGGAATTAGGGTTAGGGGTGTGAAACGAATCTTCGTTTGGGTTACACGTTGTCGTTATGCAATAGAGAAGACATTGACTAGTGCAAATGCGATTATTATAGAACCGGACAAGTAACCGTGGTAGTTAGGTACTCGAGAAACTAATGACAATGATCCTAGGTTCAGTAACGAATCCGCGGTCGACGGGATGATAGATGAACGTACTCACAAAATCTAAGTCGGATGCGTGATATTCACTGGTCGTAAAGGGTTACTCCTTTCATCAGTGAGATCGCGAGCGAGAATGCCTTTCCCGTCCCGATGATGCCACAGAGGAAAACTATAATGGGGTGTGTCTAAGGAGACGAGATCATCGGATTCGTCGAGAAAAGCCTTCGTTCAGAAAGTAAGGGAAATTGGCGTTGCTGCTAATTGGTCAATCTCCATATCGGTGGTTAGAAAAAGATGCTAGCCGTCCTCGAGGGAAAGTTGCTAGTGGGAGACGCCGCTCGTTGAAAAATAAGTCTCCCCTATTTTCCCGTAGTTGGGACAAAGACTGTTTGTCTGTTTGAAGGACTTTAGTTGACTAAATCTTAAGATTTATAACGGGTCCTCGAGCTAGCCGAACATGTACTGCGGAGACGCATCGACATCTGGCAATCATCTTACTCGAAGAATAGGGTCTGCGTGTGGCGAGCCACGGGACAGAAACCGTTGGAATGTTTACTGTCGCGTGTCGCCACGAATATTTCTTTTAAGGAGAGCTATAGAATTACTCCATACCTTTGTTAGGCAAAGCGTTCATCCCGTGACCGCGGCTACGTTCGGCGACTGACTGTCGCCTCGAACCCAAGCTCATTATCACGACTCTCGAACAATTACAATCGGGTTGAATAACTACAATTGTTCAATTACAGCTTGTTGCGGGATTATCCAAAATTCCAAAGGCTCCGGTGTTCTTTCATCTCCGACATATATATTGGTAGATATAAGTGAGAATTATATGTATAGTTATAAATGTTGTTTGTTTACAGGTGGATAGCAAAAGTATTTGGTTTCGTGGGTGGCGTACAGGTGCCTTACAGTTCTACGGTGCGGATTGCTATTCCTTGGACTAAAAAAATTTCTTTCGAGATGAGTCAGATTATTGTAACGATCATGCATGGGAGGATTTTCTGCAGAGATTCAAAATGCTCTCTGGATTCCTCGTGAAACGTCTGGACAACACCTACATGTACTTCCATCCGTCGTTCAGAGAATGGTTGATGAATTCGCCATCCGTTCTGCACACACATACAAAAATAGTTAATGTATATATATATTATTTATTTTTATTTTTTTTATAAGTTTCGTTTGGACCTGTTCCTTTGTACGAAGACTGTATCCCTGTATATAATATAATATATATAATATGTTATGATTATGTTAGTTGTTATTTATTATATATATATTTTCCTTATCTCTCTCTTTTTTTTTGTTTGTTTTTTTTTTATTAGTACCTAACATTGCTATTATGATGCTGTATTACATTGCATTGGCTATTATTTGTATGTGCGACGAATTTTTCAGCATGGCCGCTCGCGTGTCTCTTTGGTATGGCGTTGGTTTAATGTCAACAGTAACGTGTTATTGAAATAGCTAATTAATTGTTAATCATTATAATTTTATTTAGTAGTGTTTTTGTAATATTGTTTTGTATTTCATGATATTGTCTGTGTCAATACCGTGTGCTACTTTAATGTGATAGCATGGATTGTATTGTCACCGAATTTCAATAGTCATTGTTTTGATTATACGTAACTTGCATTTATGTAAGTCTTGTTTAATTTAGTTAATGTTTTGTGTATTGTGTTACCAGTTATTTTCGTGTAGCATAACTTTATTCCTCTGCACCGAGTTCAGTCATGTCTTGTTGTTAATATTTAGTTAGTCTATCAATTTCTAACCTATTTCTGTGTTTATTGACTTTTCTTATTTTCCCTATTAATTTATTATTGCATGTACTTGCTATTTGTTATTATTTTGTGTATGATATGAATTAGTTTCCTTATTAGTGATTAAATTTTATTTGTTAGATTGACATTGTAATTTCTAACCCATTTCTGTGTTTATTAACCTTTCTTATTTTCCCTATTAATTTATTATTGCTTGTACTTGCTATTTGTTATTATTTTATGCATGATATGAATTAGTTCCCTTATTAATGATTAAAATTTATTTGTTAGATTAACATTGTCTGTAATTCTTCAGATTCTGCTCTTTCGATGCTGCGTCACTTACCTGGATCGTTCCCACAACATCATCCGATTCTTTGATATGCCTTGGATACTTACTACGGCTGCCTTCAATCGTCTTATATCTGTGGTCATAAAGGTGGTGTTTAATTTATTTAATTCAATATGTGTATAATGCATTGTATGCGCGACCGCTATTAGGCATTACAAAATAACATAACAATACTACGTAGATTAATGCATAACAAAATATCCTTTTACTCCGGTTATATTTATTACTAACTCTCAATTAATCTATCTTGATTATTTTCTAACCGCTTTCTATACTTTATCAGCTATTTTATTTCTTCTTATTAACCTGCGAAATTCATGCATGTACACTTCCTTGTATAGTGATTAATTGTTCACGAGGTAGGTTGCACTTTCACTGTTTTAGTTATTCGTTGAACTAACACGTTTTACGTTCAAACAGTAATTGGAGCACTCGTAATAAACCTTTTCTTTTCAAGTTTCCGCTATCTGTGTTATTCAACGAAAAGTGCCATGCTTCCACAGTATTGTTATAACATTTAGTACTGTTGTATTTTGCATTAAGGCAATTGAAGTTAATTTGTTCATTTATTTTTCAGCTGGCTGTTGTACATGGTGTTCCGCAAACAGGGAGCCATAACCTATTTTGCACGTAAACCTTCTCGTATGATGATTACTTGTTCACAAGGTAACTTTCACTTTCACTCTTTTAATTATTTATTGAATCAACACGTTTTATATTCAAACAATGATTGGAGTACACATGATAATTTTCTTTTTTTTCTTTTTAGGTGTTCACTATCTGTATTATTCGACGTACAGTGTCACACCTCCTTTTGATTTATCCACAATATAGTTATAACATTTAGTAACCTTGTATTTTGCACTGAGACGATTGAAACTAATTTATTCACTTATTTTAGGTAGCTGTCGTACATTATGTACCACGAACAACGATCCATAACCTATACTTGCACGTACACTTTCTTGTATGTTGATCACTTGTTCACAAGGTAACTTTCACTTTCACTAGTTAATTATTCATTGAGTTAACACGTTTTATATTTAAACAATAATTGAAGCACATATAATAATTTTCCTTTTTTTTTCTTTTATGTTTTCGCTATCTGTGTCATTCGACGAACAGCACTACAACATACACTACTGCACTACGTTGCCCACTGAAATCACTTTATTCATTGTTTATTTCGATTATGCGCTAGTTTTAACTTGTTTAAGTGCACCGTTCGCGGAATCCCTTTTTTACTTCAATCTTGACGTTTTGGTTCTGCAAGATTTCTAGCACTTTGTGTGGTCCAGTATATTGATCGGAGAATTTTCCTTTGCTAGGTTCTTTTAGTAAATATATCGAATCTCCTATTTTAAAATCTTGAGGTTGATTCGTCGATCGTAATATTTGATCTTAGTTTGGATTTTATCAAATTTTCTCTTGCCATTCGTTGTACGGTGTAAATTTTATTGAACAGATCTTCGAGATATTCTGAGTATGTTGGTTCCATGTTCTCTTCGATTATTACTTCACCAGTAGGTTCTCTGGCTAGATGTCCAAAACTAATTCGTGCGGGGAGAATTTCGTTCCTTTCCTTCATTTTAGTTTTTATTTTGCGCCAAGACGCAAGTTTACTGACATCGATCCAATTATCCAATTGCTTGCTAATAGCATTCAAAATACAAATTTTTGAAAGTGCCGCAGCCATATTAACCCAAAAATATTTTGTATATAGTATAGTGTGATACTATCTATATTTTTCTGGGGGAATCATAAGATCAGCACTACCTACTATGTTACCTACGTCAAATATTAGATGTAGTAACTAATAAAGTATTTTTAATCCAATTATAATCCAATGGCTAGCGTATTCAAGTTTTTATATATATCTTCAACTGGTGATTCCCTATTTTCTCCCTTTTGATTTCTTTGGGCTCGTTGAATTGAACCTTTATTTTTCTCTACCTTTTCAGGATGAATAGTTTCACTGGAAGTGCTTATTATAATTAAATTATTATTTATTTGTATGGAACGTTTAGGAATATTTTTGGTAGATTTGGAATTATTCTTTGAATTTTTATTACAAACCTTTTTGCTTATAGATTCTGTTTTGGATTTAGGGATAGCTATATTTTTATTTTCTATAGTGTGATCTTCCTTGCAATTTAATGATTTGGCTTTGAGTTCGATAAAGTTTCCTTCTGATGGTTTTATAGAAGTTTTTGAGTGAGATACACTCGCTATCTCTTTTCCTATTATGGTTGAGACATTCACGAAATTCGTGGAATCTTGCTTTTGTATCTTTGCCAAGTTGAACGTGGAGAGGCAATTCGCACTTCCCAGCGGGTCCAATATCTCTGTGATATTATGCAGTGGATAAGCATTGCCTGTCGTCTCGTCGTTCAATTTCCTAGTTTCTGCTTCGTCTGAAAATTCTTTGGCACTAATATTATTTATCTTGTTTGGTAACTCAGGAAATTTCTCACTCATGATCCTGTCTATGACACCGTGCGTCCTCTTATTATTTAACGTGACATTATCCCTTATCACAGCAACGGAATGGTGTTTGCATTGAAAAGTTGATTGGTTGAAATGATCAGCATCTCTCTTTTGATTTAGATCTCTATCGAGGTATTTATTTATGCATTTTTCTTCCCAAATTATTGCTCTTGCTTCTTTTCTAACATTTTCTTCTATTCTCGGGTTGTTTAGATGTTTCTGCGACGGCGGTACAAATCTCCAGTTCTGGCGGTTGTTTCGGTTATAATTATTCGAAGGTGTCGAATGTTGGTATCGAATTCTATTGTTCACTTGTTTTAGTTCTCGTGTTGCTTTCACGGCTTGGCGGTACGCATCGTCCAAGGATTGGTATCCTGCTATCTTTACTCGTAAATACACCTCGTTTGGAAGCCCCTTAACGAAAGCTTCCCTCGTATCTCGATCTATCCTATCTTGAAATACGGTGCCGTACTCGTACCTTTCCCCGTTCATTATCGCCAGTCTGAGATCTTTGACGCGTCCTATGTAGTCCAAAATATCTTCTCCTGGTCGTTGAAATATTGTAGCTAATTCCCCTTTATATTCGTTAACCGTTTTTCCCGGACCGAACATATCTTTTAATTTATTCCCGAAATCGTTTAAACTTATTACTTCTGTGTCTTCTATGGCGAGAAATGCGTGTCCGCGAAGCTTATTCGTTAATAATTTTACTAACTGAGATTCTTGATGCCTAGGAACCATGTTTCGTGCGCGCTCGCATGCTCTTAAAAATCGAAATACCGAGGGTCGATGTCCGTCGAACACTGGTACTGTCTCTATTGCATCTTTTAACTTAATTGGTTGGGGATTAACTTCTATCGGTATTGTCGCTTGGGAAATTATCGGCGATGATACGGGTGTCTTGATTTCTTTTTTTATTTTCAGTGAACGCACATCGTCTTGTAATTTATTCATTGTTGTACTCATGTCGCGAAAATTCGCATCTCATGCTTTAAGTTTTTCCGACAACATCAAGATCATGTCTTTGTCCAACGATTCTAATTTAGTCGACATTATTTCTTAGGTATATATTTTATCGATAATCGTAACAACTTTAATTCTTTGTGGAGCGAATCGAACCGTTTAAACCAACTTTAATCCTCCGTGAAGCGGATCCCACCGCTGCCACCAAAAATTTAAATCTCTAATGTTACGTATCAATTTGTTTGTTTAAATCGATCAAATCTTAAGTTTAAATTTTACTGAAAAAATTTTTTTTTCGTTTGAGTTTGAATTTAATCTGAAGGGAAATAAACTGAATTGATATTATTGTGTATGTAATACTGATTTAGATTTCTAATTAATACGATAGTTGCTGCCACCAGAAATAGTCTAAGGACTATTTCAAAATATTTTATTTTTTATTATTTTTTTTTGTTTAATGGGTAGCGTTAACTGACGCTTAATGCAACTGGTAAACGATTTCCACTTTTCGGCTAACCTACTATGTGCAGGGATATTGGCACGGGAGAGGATTAAAGCTGGGAACAATAAATATTTGTCCTCGTTAAACGGATTTTTATTTGAATGTAGAATTGCTTAGATTATTACCTTTATATATATTTTATTAGCCGGATATATATATTTTAGCGTTGCTGGATTGGATAGGAATGTGAGATTTTTCGTTGTTTTATATAAATTTATTTTTACTTTTGACTTCTTCTTCTCTTTTAATTTCGCTGTAGTAGTTTGCCGTTAGAACCGAAACTCAATTCATTTACTACGATGGATTCTGTTACCATGATTTTCTTGCCTTTTGAGTTTAATAATCGAGGATGATTCTAACGATCCTCTCTGTGTGGGACTCGTGTGATTTCGCAAGCCTTGCCCAAAGACGGGTAATATTTTACCAACAGTGGGAGGAGGAATGCGAAGATCGATGGGTGTTTTCGATAATCGAAAACACCGTTTGCACAAGCCAACACAGCGAACGATCCTTTGGTTAAATTTTCGAAGGGAAATTGTTCTGCTATTTCTCTCTTACAATCGCATGCAATGATGGCACGAATATCGGTTAATAGCAATGCCGGTATTGCTCTTAATTTTCGATTGACCCCGACGATGTATTTAATGGTCCTCTCTGTGCGGGACTTGTGTGATTTCGCAAGCCTTGCCCAAAGACGGACAATATTTTGCCAACAATGGGAGGAGGAATGCGAAGATCAGTGAGTGTTTCAGTAGCTGAAAATACCGTTCGCACAAGCCGACACAGCGGACAACTCCTTTGTTTAAAGTTTAAACAATGATTCTATCTTCAAAACCGTTCACGAAAATAAAACGAGATCGATGATAGGAAGTTCTAATTCGATTCTCGAGGGCAACGAGATTATCAGAGAAGAAGGAAATTTTCAAAATTAATTTTCTTACCTTGAGGAGTAGGTGCTGTCTGGTGCCATTACCTTAGCTGCTCCGGTGGTCGTCGAAGTTTTTGTTGGGTTTATTACTTGAACTCAAATATAGTTTACTATCAACTTTTACTTTATTTATCTATTTCGATACAGACTGAACAATTTACTAACTGGATTAATACCGCAATTACAATGCGCGTTTCTGTCTAAGCGATGAAATGAGGACTTCAAAGATAAAATCTTTCTTTTACTTAGTCGCGGTTCTCTTTCCTTGACCGAAAAACTAAAGACCCCGAAACGCAAAATACTATACAAAATTTCTAAATGCAATGATGAGCGCAATAACGAACGTAGTAACAATGAACACAAAATATAATGAGCACAAGAATAATGAACGGTAATAACAATGATCACTATAATAATGAACGCAAGAATAATGAACGTAATACGAATGATCCGTAATAACAATGAACACAAAATATAATGAGCGTAATAAGAATGTTCACCAGAATAATAATGAGCGCTGCTCTATGTTGCTTCGCTTATTTATAATGCCATCCCCCACGGGGTGGTGGTCCACTGGGGGTACGCTTCCGTGGGAATCGGGATGTTGCAGTTTGGGTTTCTTGGAATCGTACGTGACAAAATGTAAATTCCGTATTTCGACTTAGTTTTTATCGGTCCTGTGCTTCTGCTGAGCTAGCGTCTAGGAGGCTTGAAGCATTCCATGCTGATCTAGTCTTTTCCGCGAGAAACTTCTATGTTTTGTACCGTGGGAATTACCCGTGTTTCTTCGGCGCGTGCAAGGGCCGGCGGCTGCAGCATCATTATCACCTCGATGTTTGCTCGGGCAACACGCGCAATTCCGCTGCTCTCCCACAACAAGGACCTCCTTCTTCGAGTTATTTTTCGTAAGTTTGGATATTCGCATATTATGGTTGTTTTTGCGATTTTAATGTTTTTTCCTTTTTTGTTGTTTCCCTAGGCTTCGGTGATCGTCGTTCGGACAATGTTTGCGGAGGCATTTCCATCAGAGGTTCCTTATTATTATTATTTTTTAGATGTATTTTGCTTTATGTACGATATATATATATATATATATATATATATATATATATATATATATATCAGAGCGGACATTAGAATTAGGGTTAGGGGCGTGAAACGAATCTTCGTTTGGGTTACACGTTGTCGTTATGCAATAGAGAAGACATTGACTAGTGCAAATACGATTATTATAGAGCCGGACAAGTAACCGTGGTAGTTAGGCACTCGAGAAACTAATGACAATGATCCTAGGTTCAATAACGAATCCGCGGTCGACGGGATGATAGATGAACGTACTCACAAAATCTAAGTCGGACGCGTAATATTCACTGATCGTAAAGAGTTACTCCTTTCATCAATGAGATCGCGAACGAGAATGCCTTTCCCGTCCCGATGATGCCACAGAGGAAAACTATAATGGGGTGTGCCTAAGGATACGAGATCATCGGATTCGTCGAGAAAAGCCTTCGTTCAGAAAGTAAGGGAAATTGACGTTGCTGCTAATTGGTCAATCTCCATATCGGTGGATAGAAAAAGATGCTAGCCGCCCTCGAGGGAAAGTTGCTAGTGGGAGACGCCGCTCGTTGAAAAATATGTCTCCCCTATCTTCCCGTAGTTGGGACAAAGACTGTTTGTCTGTTTGAAGGACTTTAGTTAACTAAACCTTAAGATTTATAATGGGCCCTCGGGCTAGCCGAACATGTACTGCGGAGACGCATCGACATCTGGCAATCATCTTACTCGAAGAATAGGGTCTGCGTGTGGCGAGCCACGGGACAGAAACCGTTGGAATGTTTACTGTCGCGTGTCGCCACGAATATTTCTTTTAAGGAGAGCTATAGAGTTACTCCATACCTTTGTTAGACAAAGCGTTCATCCCGTGACCGCGGCTACGTTCGGCGACTGACTGCCGCCTCGAGCCCAAGCTCATTATCACAACTCTCGAACAATTACAATCGGATTGAATAACTACAATTGTTCAATTACAGACTCCGGTGTTCTTTCATCTCCGACATATATATATGTATAAGATTTATAAAATGAATGCTCGGTAAAATGTCTGTGATAAATAATTCCAATTAAAATGGAAAAATTTTTAATTGCATTGCTTCGACTATACATATACATATACTTAATGTGACTTACTTTGCATGAGAAAAATTCTGTTTGTCAATTCGATATCGAGAGCTGATAATGCTAACATACGATGAAACGATAACAGAAGAATCCGAATATTCAGAACTTTTCACGATATATGTTAAATAATATTATGAAATAAATTAAATAATTACCCCGCATTGCTTCCAGCGTACGTGTTCACGATTCTCGGCGAAACCGAATATGGCAGCAGGAAATCAACCAATCACAATGTTTATTCGACCAATCGCGGGGAGACGTAGTCGCTAGGAGAGACGTCAACGGGAGTCGTAAATTCCCGTTACGATTATAACAATCGACACCACGACTTGATCGATCCCCTGATTTCCGGTGAGATAATAGGGGTGATTGAGTTTGTATAACACTGTGATTCACTGAATTATAAATTATATATTTCCAACACTTAGATTACACTGATGAGCATAGATAGAGAGATAATCACTTATCGCACGAAGATAAGGTAGATATGTACGTTAGAGCAGGGCTCTTGTAATTGGATTCAATGTATTAGTGGACGTAGCACTATAAGATATTTAGGAGAGGAAATGTAGGCTCGACAATACCGAGACCGACTCTCGCGTTATGCTTAGACTGCACGATGGGCATTAGCGGTAGACTTAGTAGTTGACTTTTCCAACGATGTAGAAGAAGTGAAGTTGAGTGACGATGTTGTGTCGGAGGAAAGCTAAGGGTGGGTGTGTCTAGCGCACGGGACCATCGGATCTGTTGGTGACGATTTTAGTTAGAAGAGTGAGGGAAATAGTCTTCGTTTTTAATTGGTTAAACGAAGGGTCTTAACCGCCCTCGAGAGAAAGTGGTTAGTGGGAGGAAAGTTGCAGCATACGTGAGAAAAACTAACTTTCCCTTGTCACGCCGTGGTAGACAAGAGTCTTTAGAAATTCTTCGGAAACAGACGTTTGTTTGGTTTGAAGGGCCTCTACTAGGAAATTCCTGAGATTTATGGAAGATACTTAAGGCTATTGAGGGTACGCCGTACGGAAGAGCGGACATCTGGTGTCCGTCTGGCCCGCGGTGTGTGACCTGGGCCAGGCAGAGGGTCGCCCGGCGTAACACACAACTTCGAAAGAAAGTAAAGCGCGGGAAGAAATCGCGGCATCCAGCTTCCTGCGAATCTATTCTTGATCTCGATGTAAGCAGTAATCTTTCGATAATCGTTTTGCAAAATGGCGTGCCTTAAACGAAGTGTATAGTAAAATTCGTATTTGAGAGACGCATAAATAAACGATATCAGGCTATTTCCCGCGAGAAATTCACGTTCGGTTGCAACATAACATGTCACGTATGTATTTTCGTCGAAAACTGATTTCGAGGGACGTGTATATGTACGTATCAAGTTACTTGGCGAAAGTTCAACGACAGACTGTGACTTTAAAACAGTAAGTATGTAAGCCTATGTTTGTTGTCCGAGAATTGGAAGAATCTGTCATGTTTTGTTTACGTCGGCTGTAATGGAGTGGTGTTTTTGTCTTGTGGTAACTGAATATCTCAAACAATAAACTCGAGATTTCAATCGATCTTCGAAAAGAAGTCATACCCATTGGCCTTGGGTGAGTTGTGATTTCATTAACTTTTTAATTCATAATTGATAACATAAGGTTATTGTAAGACCGATGAAAATATGGATAGCAACCAATTGCAATTGAATATCTGGCCTGTCTTGCACTATTGAAATTTTGCAAGTCACTAAAGTTACCAGCATTAATATGTTCCCTTGCACAAGTTTGACGATAAAACAAATTAAATTTTACTAATTGCAAGTTATTTGATTATTCTATTTAACGAAAAATTATAAAATCATAAAATAGAATTCTATATAACCTGTAAATCGTAACTTGTCAATCTACTAGTACATATATTATAAATTGGTAAACTTTTGTGTGTGGGGGAGGGGGTGCTAGATGTAACACTGATGCGACATTTTGAAAAAATATTTAATTATAATCATGAAAGGCGTTATTGAAATATTGAATTTTTATTAATGTTCCTTGCAACTTCGAGTTTGCGTACTATATTTAAAATGTACATAAGATATAAAGTATATTGACAAGTAACAGTCACAAAATTGTTTCAAATGAGGATAATCATCCTAATATCAACTTATCAATTGTGATCTGATAAACAAGAATTCAAAATACAGTTAAACTGTGTTCTACATACAATAATCTTTTTCGGAGGAGATTTAAATATATGAACATATTGTGATATTTTGTCCATAATAACATGAATAATATAAAGTTTCGTATTACATATACTCTATTTTTTAATATATTCTGCATATCTCATTTTATGACAACAGACAAGCAAACTATATTCCCATTATAAGCTTCGCTCTAATTTCGCATCGTTTCACCTGAATATATCGTGAAATTTCATCCCGTCAAAATTTTGCGTCAATCTTTTTTATCTTAAAGGATTAAAGACAGTTGCAAAACGCCACGGTGTTTCGGGGTTTGTTTAAATTTCCGCCAAATGAAAAAGAAGTTTCGCGAAAAATGGTAGTTACTAACGGCACGTCTGGTTACAATTTTCGTTTACAATACTTTTGGCGAGTAAATATGACGTACTGGGTCGATACTAAGTAGTCGGTTGTCCCTGAAATTTGAACTGTTGAGAACGAGGTAATAACAGGGTGACTGGTTTGTTGCTGTGTAACGTATACACGTTTCTGAATAGTTTTCTACTTTAAATGAAATTAACTGCTACCCGACGGAGTTTCGACGTAGCGATAAACACGTCACTGAAAAAAGCGACGAATGGGAATGGAAAATACGTAAAGATTTTTTTGACAAAATAAAGAATCATTTTGTCAGATTTCAAGAAGAGTTTGGGTAAATTCAATTTATGCTCTTTGCTACTTGACTTATGTTTATAACACTAAAAGTTATCTTTACAAGCAGCGAAGTGATTTAGTTTCATCCGTAGTTCGGTTGCTTCCAATTTTTTCATTTTCACATTGCGTATTACAATATTGATGTTAAAATATTATTATAGAAAAACATGTTAGCAACTTAATTTTCTATTTGTTCTTTTCTCTGTTTTCCTTATTCTGTTTTTGGATTTGTGGTAGATGATTTAAATAATGACGTGACGAGTTGATACTTGATATTGTCAAATATATTTAAAATTATTCCAAATACAGAATTAATCGCACGGGAGACAAAGATTTTGTAATGAATCCTAGCGGCTGCCATTTGTCGTTCACGCGCTGTTGCCGATACCGGATGCGCTAATGTCACGTAAAATAACAAAATAAAAAAAGAAATTTGAAGTGAAAAATAAAAAAAAGAAACTTTATTTTTTTTCTAACAACAATTCACTTTACAATCCACTTCCAAACTCTAGGCGTGACTTTCCAAGACTGAAGCTCTTATGATTTGACTTTCGATCGAATCCGATTACTTTCTTTTGTCATCCCTCAATATCCCCACCATGCATTTGCATTTGCTAGGCGTCCGCGACCGTTGCCACGTGCTCTTTTTTCTAGAACCTTCGGCGGAAGGACCGTTGGGATGTTGATGGTTCATTAGACACTTCAGCGATATTGCCGCCGATTGTCGCCGAGTGCCGCCACATCTTTATCTCCATCGTCAGTCCATCGGATTTGAAGTATGCCGGTCGTGACACTAACATTGTGGCGTCAGAGACGACGCGTTTTGACTCGCGAAAGGCGTTTTCGGTTTGCTTCGACCACTCGATTCGCCGCGAACAGCTCGTACGTATCTTTGTTCGCGGATCCGCGTAGTTTGTTGCACGGGTATACGTTTATATTGACACCGGTGTTCACGAGGAAAGAGATCCTTGGTGCCCTGTCCGTCACGAAAATGCGACGGGATACTAAAGCCATCGCCACATGCCGCGTTTACGGACGGCTGGTCTCGTTTCACTGGATCCAGTTTCAAGGGGCCCGGCACTTCCTTGCGCGGTCTCGAAAGGTCTCGTGGTAATAGCAGAGACCAGACATCTGCGGTCTGTCCTTCGAACTTGATATCAATCTTGCCTTCCGTATGTAGAATAACGATGTGAGGTGGATAGTGGGTGAAGAAAGAAATACTCTTGATGTTCAACAAAAAAGTTAATTAAATTATTAACAATCAACAGTCAACAATTTATGATCAACAATTAACGACTAACGATTAACTGTCAACAACAATTAACGATTAACGATGAACGATCAAAAACAATTAATGATTAACGATGAACAACAATTAACGATTAACGATTAACTATCAAGAATCAATAATTACGTATCTCTAATTGCGTTTGCTTCGCTATGACGCTTATCACATAACCTATAAAAAAAAAAAAAAAAATTATTGTACACTATAAAGCAAGAGGTTAAATCTTTAATCTGTTAAGAATTAAATTTTTTATTGTAACTGCGAAAATTATAAAAGTACCAAGCGAAGCAAGTACGGAATATATGCGGAATATGAATCGCTCAACGAACCAAAGAGCGGCTCAGTGACAAAATTAGTAAAGTAAAGACCACAAATATTACAACATTATATTCTACCACAAAATAATTCTCTATACAAAAAAGGTACACAACGAATCGATTTTTCACAACGATAAGAGTCAACAGAACCAATTAAGACCAGGCGAGACTCTCATAAGACAACGATATCAGAGGGATCAAATCAGCGACTTCAATCTATGTTACAGAGTATAGTTATCAAGAAAAATTGCTCTTTTCATGAAAAGTATGGTAATGATACTTTTATAATACATTGTATATCTGGCAGTCGGATGTGCCCGTGGCCATCGGAAATGTAAAGACGACGCTTTTAGAAAGTGATAGCACCATCGCGTTTTAAAAACGCGTTAGAAGAAGGACGGTTTCGCTATCCAAGGCGAATCGAAAAGTGTGCGTGTTGCGAGAATCAGAGTTGATCGAGACGTCGAAGCATAGAGTCTTTAGAATTGAGTTGCGAGTGTTGTCGAGTGTTAGAGTTGCTAGTGAGAGAGAGAGAGAGAGAGAGTTACCAAATAGTTGTCAAGTTATTTGTTGTAAATACGAGCGTTGCATTTAGTTTTCCTGTTAATCAAACATCGTTTCTCTGTCTAACTAATGTCTGTATTTTCAATCCATTATTAATAAATTATAATTAATCGGACAAAATTACACCTTTAATATATTCCGATATTACAATAACTTACTTTTTTCTACGTCAATGGACACGAAAGACGTTGAGTGAGGAATTAGAACAAGTGTGGATCGTTGGAAACCACTATGCTGCGGTCTACCATTCGTTTTACCCTATATATACCATGGAACAAAGGATAATTTTCACCGGTTTCATCAAGAGCACATTTTCTAAGCTTTATTATTTATTATTACACCCATTATATTATATTATTACGATATTATCTAATTAATTGTTGTTTATTTATTTTGATGCTTATATTAACTGTTATTTGAAACATACTTTCAACAACATAATAAATACAGAGTAAAGGTTAATGAAATTTTAAACAGCTTTTTCTAAAAGAACATGTTATATCCGTGTAAGGACTATAACATTTCTGTTTCCTCGTCATGAGAACTTTATGACGCAATAAAAACTGTTGTCCTTGAAAATTATACTCCAGATCAATTTTGTGATCCATTTTTTCTAACAGATCACCATCTCCCACGGCTATAACAAGTAAGTTTTTAACACTCTATACACATAGAAAACACGTATTGATTACGATTCTGCTGATTAAAACACGGAACGTCAATATATTTATTCACTATGCCAACACAGATAACATTTACCACTGACGAATATAATATATATTTGAAAGGATGGAAATTTTATTTAACCGACTATATGACCATACTCGGTCAAGTATCAACAGCGACTATCTATCAAAAAGATTAAAAATTTTAGCCATGTGATTTGGTCCCTTAAAGCGGGGATTTTAGAAGTAATATTTTTATAATAAAAGAATTCATGAAAAAGTTGTATTATCATAGAACTAATGATAAAATGCCACCAAAACCTTTAAATTTGTAATATTCGAAAGAAACTTGAAATCTCGTTTATTTACTCGGCAACAAAATCTGATTTACCTTCAGGGAATACCTATACAATTTTTGCGTAACTCTCTCTTTTAAACAAAACATCAAAGCGTGTTGTTCCTAGCTTCAAAGGGCTTAACTCAATTTTTTGATCAATTTTTTCTCGTTCCATACGGTCGTTTCAAAGCTTATAATACCATTTACACCTTTGCCTTGTATTCCATCCATAGTTCCCATGCAATTTTATTATTATCGTTCCGAAGAACCTTCGCACTTCTGCTTCGCTCGTGATATGTATTCACATTTGTTTTGCCATTTTGTTTCGCCTTTCGGGAACGATATGTTTGGAAATGATATGATATTGAAAACAAATAGGCCATTAAACGAGAATGGATGGATTCAAACGGAATTAAGTGATCTCAATTCCACAGCTTTGGCGGCTGAACGTGTTTTCCTTTCGAACGGTTTGCTCGCGTCAAATGGTGCAAATTTCAACAAGTACCCACGTGTTTACTATTAAATTCATTTATTTCTTTTTTATTTATTTATTTATTATCTTTTTGGCTCGGTTACCTTCGACGCATTTTGCGTATTTCTTGAGCAATTTTTAAGGTATTATTTCCTATATTATTGAAGAAAGTAATGATTTTTAGATTACCAATAAAAGGTGGATTTAAATTTTATACAAATTGGCATACATTGGCAATTGGCATAATTTAAGGAAATTGGCATACTGAGATGACAAATTACTGACATTCCTTTAGTATGTTATGGAAAATTTGTAAAGGTTTAAAAATTGTTGGAACACTTTGCATGGAATATATATTCTATATAGAATACGAATTCTTTCTCTTTCCCAATTATCGTTTACGTGATAAAATAAGGCGTTTCAATTTGAATTCATTAAATGTTGTCTTAAATATTCAATTTGAAAATTCTTTGGAGAAAATCGAAGAAGATTTAGAACTACTTTTTAATCGATAAACGCTTCAAGAATTGAGAACCACTGACCTAGGGGAACTTGATTAATCGAGGGATACGAATAGTTCCATGATATTGCAGAAGCCATTTACTGCGTTCCCCTAGTATGATTACATCGATAAAAGAGAGGTCACTACTTCTTCGCCATATTTCATACGTAAAAATAAAAATCTTATATCAAAGCAAAAAAAGGAGTCACTTTTTTTTTTTTTTGGACCAGATCGCCATGTCATTAAATCGAGCACAATAATTAAATTAGAAAATTGAGACACCGATTAACACGAAACAGCCACCGTCAACCGAATCTTATGGACGTCTTACAGATTAGAGCGTTTCATTTACTTGAAGCAAAACGAGCATTAACTCGTAGCAACTGAGCAGTAGCTCAGTGCCGAACATTTATCTTCGTTCTCGCCAGTACGGGGAGTACAAAAAGGCGATTTACGAAGTCAAATTTGTGCATCAAATTGAGCGGCTTTTTCAACAAATCGAAATTCGAAATGTTGTTAAATACGATTTATTCGGAGACAATGAGGCGAAAATGATTATAAGATTCCATGAAAATATTATGTTAGATGAAAGCTGTTGGTGCCTATTAGTATGGTCCTTCTGTAGTATACACACGTATAATAGAATAATAATAATTTACTACGAGTAAAAGAAACATTTATACGTATCCATAGGGCTTTCGATTTATGAAAATTGAAAAGAAGATATATTCCATTTGGTCGTCGATTTTATTTAAATTCATTAGTATTCGTTCCAGTTACGTCATTAATAAAACATTTTTATTGATAAGCTACCTAACAAAAAGACCTTTTTGTCACCCCAAATTGCTTCAAAAGAAAATCCCTTGTCAAACAAACCATGTTCCTTGTACGAAAATCTAAAAAGGATTTTCCAAAAAGATGTATTCAGTAAACCGTGGCTTGTGACTGGTGAGATTGAAAAGAGTTGTTGAAAGTTAATATTCGACCAAGCTCTTGTGACATCAATCACATCTCAATCTACATCAGTGATAATACATCGACACCCGACCTTCGGACACTTTTGGACACATCACCACCTTATCATCATAGCATACACCAAGGCTGTGACGCACCTCAGTCCACATCAGAGATAGAATATGGACCCCCGACCTTCGGACACTTTTCTACATCATAACCTACACCTAGCCCCTCAACATCCTAAAACCAAAACGTATATAAACCGAGACTTCACCCAGCTTGGACAGTTCTTGTTCCTCTTCCAGTTGCTGTACTCACACAACCCCTATTCTCCGGTTCGGTGTTATTTTGTGTTTATAATAAAGTTTTATAAAGGAAAATAAGTAGTTGGGTTACGACTCAGCCTTCTTACTACCACCCAAGTACCAACTTTACGTGACACTCTCGACCCTTCCATCCCGATAATCCCAATCAAAATTCGAATGAACCACCCAACGGAACGAGCATCGATCCCTATAGAATCTCTTTGAGCATTCTTCACTAAGGAATTGTCGTCTTTTACCCCATTACGTTCTTCCATCACAATCTTCGTAATGGTAAATGAAAAAGTAAAAGTTTTTAAAACGCGATGGCGCTATCACTTTCTAAAAGCGTCGTCTTTACATTTCCGATGGCCACGGGCACACCCGACTGCCAGATATACAATGTATTATAAGAGTATCATTACCATACTTTTCATGAAAAGAGCAATTTTTCTTGATAACTATACTCTGTAACATAGATTGAAGTCGCTGATTTGATCCCTCTGATATCGTTGTCTTATGAGAGTCTCGCCTGGTCTTGATTGGTTCTGTTGACTCTTATCGTTGTGAAAAATCGATTCGTTGTGTACCTTTTTTGTATAGAGAATTATTTTGTGGTAGAATATAATGTTGTAATATTTGTGGTCTTTACTTTACTAATTTTGTCACTGAGCCGCTCTTTGGTTCGTTGAGCGATTCATATTCCGCATATATTCCGTACTTGCTTCGCTTGGTACTTTTATAATTTTCGCAGTTACAATAAAAAATTTAATTCTTAACAGATTAAAGATTTAACCTCTTGATTTATAGTGTACAATAATTTTTTTTTTTTTTTTTTTTATAGGTTATGTGATCCATAGTTTGAGTAAGTAGTACATATATATATATATATATTTACGTGACAAGCTTTCATTTCAATCTATATTTAAGATTAATATTTTATCAGTTTCTGTTCGTAACAACATCGAAGTAGTCAATAAGTTTGAAGAGTATAATTAAGGAAGTTATGAAGCAAGAGGTTAAGAACAAATTCTGAAAGAGGTTATGTACAACTCAGTAGTACTGCTTTACATTACTTTGCGAATTACTTTTCAAGCATAAAAATAGTTTAACAGCCACTTATAGTTACTTCCTTACCATTACATTCATTAAATTCGTTTGATTTTGTAAACAAAATAACCACGCTGACCAGTCTCTTATTTAAAATAGAATTATTTTGTCATATATCCAACAGTTTACTTTCTCTTCGTAAATATTATTAATAATTTTATCAATTTCGTATACTTCCATCCTTCGTATAAGTGACAATGAATCAGAAGAGTTTCATAGCAATATTGAACAACATACAGTCAACTACAACACCATTAGATACATCCACCATACAGTCAACTACAACACCATTAGATAACAGCAATACAATAGATTATAATTTTCTACGTGTCATTGATTCATCATCATCACTTTTCCATTTTTTTAGCATATGTAAAAACCATCCAATTTAAAATGTTTAAATAACAATAGCCTATACAATATAATTTTATGTAAAAAAATTGATTATACCGTGCTTTAAAACCATGCTTTAAAATCGATATTCGCTGAAACAATACATCGCTCTGCGCTTCCAATTTGTTTTCGCACGAAGAATCAGTCCACTCATTGTTACCGTCACCATCTCTACCGTAATCTATATTACTCGAATAAATTCTATATCTTGATTGGAAAATCACATATTTTAACGAACTTCCTTATTTTTTGTTTTTTATGACTTTAATTGGCAATTTCCATAATGTTCTATAACTTGACAATAGACTGATAATATTTCAGGATATATATACATACATCATGTTTTTGAGGATTCTGTAGTAAAATAATTATAGGAAAAACAAACTATTTAAGAAAAAATTATCACCTTCGAGTAATAAATTATAGAAGGTTACCAATGTAATTTAAAACTTAAAAATAATCTATTACACGTAACAAAGAAAAAGATTTCTTCGCAAACGGTAACTCGAAAATTACAGCCATTGCTGTAGAAACATAGTTTTACAGGGAGAAGAATTTCGCTAGAAACTCTCGACGATGTCACATCAAGCGAAAATTCAATAAAGCGATTACTAACCATACTACCAGCGGCAATCGTGTTACGGCAATTCGTAAATAAGTTAGTCTTCTATTTGCAGAAACGTCTCTGGCAATATCGTCACACTCTTGATTACGTCGGCGCTATCAAATGGTCTTTGGAAGAAAGTTTTTCATTATCTACTTTTGCCCATGGCGTCGTTCCAACAAATGAATTCGAGTTCTGAATCGCTTTGTCTCGTATTACGACTTTATAACGGTGTTTCTTTAAACTTTAAACGATCGTAATAAATGTATTTACGGACGATGACTGATATCTGGTCTGTCTTAAAGTTTCAACTAATTAGTGCCCCGTTACTTTGGACGTTATGAAATGTTGTATAACCAAAGACTTATCTTCTCTTTTGGTAGTTGCATAAGAGAAGACTGAGCTGTTGAAACGCTCGAATAGATTAGCTGATTCGCTTAACGTATTTTTACTTCCGACGAGCTAAACACAAGAGCAGAAAGCACATAAGGAATAATACAGAAACGTCAAACGTATACAGAAATATATTTCGTAAAAGCATTAATACGTAACATGTCTTTATAATTCTATTTATGTATAGTAAAATGGCTTGTATCCATTTTCATGAATTATAACTGGCATTTCAAAGCATTCATGTAGATATGTAACTCTCGTTAATTAATAATTTAACAATGCGTCATGAAACGTATCATTTTCGTTTCTTCCTTTGTTTCGTTATACACGGAAACGAATTTGTAAATAAAGATGTATAATCAACGATAACATATGACAGCGAGTATAATAACTGTCAGCAAAGGAAGAGGTCGGTAAAATGATTGTGGTTGATTTCAGTGTATCGGTAAATAAGCTTTGACAGACGTTGCCGGGGGACTCGGTGTCGGTGAAACCGCGTCGATGAAATGATTGTCAGTAATTTAAAGATAACCCAATTTATTGATCTGTCTCCCCTTCATGGCGTTGTACGTCTCTCTATAAAACATATTCTACCTCGGAGTAATCAATCAATCGGTTTGATTAAATTAATCGGTTTAAGCAAATCACTTTGAGTCCAATTACCGGATGTCATCGATGCTACGTTGAAATGGCGAACACCATCCAAGTAATTGATGTCCTCTGTAATTATTTGTTAATCATGCGCGGAATCAGAACGATTCGACCTCGTTCCAAAGCAAATCGTTACTAGAGTAGAGACGGGAATTAATAATTCGTGTCAATTGTTCGATCGTGTTCACAAATTCAAATGCGGTTGAGTGGCGGAAACCATTTATAACACGTCCCATACAGCGTAGATCGCATACACGTCTTAGGATGTATTTTTGGTACTTATATATACTCTATATATATTCTTACTCTATATATACTGTAATATCGTAGAACGACGAACGATTGTCGGGTGAAGAGGATTTGACGCTGGAGGAGCTGAGGAGTAAGCTCGCACAGATGAATCTGCCTATATCCGGTGCGAGATCTGTGCTGGTTGCCAGGTTGAACAGAGCGTGCAAACCTGGTCGATCTACTCCTAAGGGTTCGAAGCGTGGCGAAGATCAGAGCTAATTGAGTCGTCGAAGAGTAGAGTCGTGAGAATTGATAGAGTTGTTAGAGAGAGAGTGTGTGTGTGTTAGATTCGTTGTGACGAGAGTGATCAAATAACTGTAAAGTTATTTGATATAGATACGAGTATTGCATTTAGTTTCCGTTAAATATCGTTCTCTGTCCAATTTATATTTGTATATTCAATTTAATATTAATAAATTGTAAGTAATCGAAAAAAAATTTCTATCCTTATTTTCCGATATTACAAGTGGGGGCACAGCCGGGATTGAATAGGACAGAAAACGACACGATTTAACGGAGCTATTTGTGCGGGAGTAGAAAAAGAATAGAATAAAATGGCGAACGTTGAAGATGTCGTGTAAAATTAAGGTAAAAATAAGGAACTTGTTAATTTCCAAAAAGGAGATTAAGTTCTTTTTATTTTTTACTCAATTTATACAATTTTTTCGGTTCGCGATGATACACTTTCGATACTTGGATTAGTTAAGAATTTTTTTATTAGACTGACTGGATGATTTTGAAGGGAGCATTTATATTCTTCCCTTCGTTGGAGTGGGAGAAGGTTTTGTTTATACTTAGCGTAAAATTCGGAGAACGGCTGGAGTGATCGAATGCCACTCAGGCGGCTGAGAACGGGTGCTGACCGGACGGTCACACGCGATAAGGCGTTCGGAATTTCGGTTTGTTATATACAGTTGCTCGAATTTCGTCTGTGACAAAGACCTCGAGAAGCTGAGGACGAAAGAGCTGAGAGCGCGTCTGGCTAGCTTGGGGTTGAAGGTAACGGGAAGAAAACCCGAACTACGCGCGCGGCTACAGGCGGCCCTAGAAGGAGACGATGTATCGTCGGAAGAAGAGAGCTCCGACGAAAGTGAAGGCGAGGACAACAAACAAGGCGCGCGAGAATACAGGAGAGGCACGCGAGCGGTGTATCAGGACCGCGATGAGTATCACCAGAAGGTATGCGTCGGTTCGATGTTGAGTCTTAAAGACGTGGAAGACTCATTAGAGAAATTCAGCGGGGATGATCTGCTGAGTGTAAATCAGTGGGTGAAAGACTTCGAGGAAATGGCAGAAGTGTGTGGTTGGTCAGACGCCCACATGGTGACCTATGCTAAGAAATTACTCGCAGGCTCCGCTCAGGCCTTCGTACGACAAGAGCGATGCGCGAAGTCCTGGGCAAAGCTAAAGAGAGCGTTGAGGAATGAATTTGAAAATGTAGTGAGTGCCCAGCAACATGAGGATGATCTTAAGCAACTGGTTGGATTTAAGAAGCAATTGGAGAAGAAATTAGCTGATGCTTACGAAGAGGTCGAGGAACAACGTCAGGTTGTTGGACAATGGAAACGACGCGTGCAAAGTCTGAATGGCGAGATGCACGACTTGAGACTACTGTTGGAAGAACAAACAGCTAGGAATAATCTTCTGGAAAAGAAACAGCGCAAATTTGATTCAGAAACTCAGAATCTAATGAACGATCTGCGGCAAGAGAAAGCGCAACGTAAAAGATTAGCTAGAGAAAAAGAAATCGCGATCGCGGAGTAGTTTACCATAGAACAGAACCTTAGTGGCGCAAGATTGGAAATCGAATTGAAGGAAAAAAGATTGCGGACATTGGGCCAAGAGCTTGAGGAGTTAACATTTGGTAGCAAAACGGAGGAGGAAGTAGCACAGCTGAAGAACCAGTTAGAAGATGCAGAATGCGCTAGAGCAGTTGCAGTTAAAGCGAAACAGGCACTGGAGCAAGAACTGAATGAGACGCAGGCTTCGTTGCAGGAAGTACTGCGGCAACGTTCCGAAGCAAAAGATCGTGTTAATGTAGCTAGTCGCGAACGAACTGAGCTACTGTCGCAATTGGAAGAAAATAAAGAAGAGTTAGCAGAAGTTTTGAAGAAGTATCGGGCAGCTGTGCAGCAAGTGTCGGAGGAACGGAGAATAGTGGCAAGACACGTGGTGATTGGTAAAGTGGACCACGAGATGGTGTCCTCGTCGGATTCTTGCGGCCAGCAGGAGGACTTAGCGAACATCACGAGGAGGAAGAATCTGGCTAAACAACAGCAACAGGATGTTGTTGACGATATTTGCAAATTTACTGAGAAGGATAGCGTTGCGGGTGTGAGGGTTGTTTCAAGTTTTCGGATAGACTCGAAGAGAGTCAATGCAAGGTGAACGAAAAGACAAGGGAAGTCGCACGTGCGGAATCCCTCCAATAATATCGATACGAAGATTCGATATACAGAGGATGTGGATGACGAGGACGACGACGGGATTGTCGAGGACACGATGAACGTGAAGACCTTCGAAAAAGAAGAGATCATAGTCTCGGTAGATGGTAAGTTGTTAGCGTCTTCCATGTACGAACCGAGCCTACGAAAATGTCACGACGCTGCCACGACGATCAAAGCCCCTGACAAGAGTGAAACGTGTAAACAAACAACGGAAAGGAAGATAGAGGAAGAGCGAAAGAAGAGCAATAGCATCGAGGACGAACAGGCCGTGGTGTTCCAAGAGGAACGAGATCAGTTGCGTACAGACGCAAAGAGACGGATCGAAGAGATCCAAGCCCGAGACAAGTGGACGTATAACAAGAGACGTAAGAAGGCGACAGCATACAGGACGGGAGATCTAGTGGCGATCGAGAGGATGCAGAAGGGTCCCGGGCTAAAGCTGCATCCGAAGTTTCTTGGACCGTATCGGGTGATAAAAGTCCTGCGAAATGACCGATACATAGTGCAGCGAGAGGGGGAGCACGAAGGGCCACGTACAACTTCCACGGCAGCCGATCACATGAAGTGGTGGAATGCTGACGATAGTGATGTAAGTGCGAGCAGCGATGATGAGCACATCTGAGGGCAGATGTGATTGTCAGGAAAGGCCGAGTGTAATATCGTAGAATAGCTTTGATTGGAGATCGGCTGAAATTAGAAAACACCGTGTACGTCGTCTTTCGTGGTTTGTTTACATCCAAGAGCGCCTAGTAACAGCGACGCGAGAAAGGATAAGCAGCGACAAAACAGAGGTACGGTTTCATATTTCAAGGAGTGGCAATCGAGAGGCCAGAGTATGTGAGCCGAAAAGTGTGTATGTGTGTGAGAGGACGAGAGCAAGAGCGAGCACGACCGGGCAGGAGTGTATTGGCGAAGATCAGAGCTAATTGAGTCGTCGAAGAGTAGAGTCGTGAGAATTGATAGAGTTGTTAGAGAGAGGGAGTGTGTGTGTTAGATTCGTTGTGACGAGAGTGATCAAATAACTGTAAAGTTATTTGATATAGATACGAGTATTGCATTTAGTTTCCGTTAAATATCGTTCTCTGTCCAATTTATATTTGTATATTCAATTTAATATTAATAAATTGTAAGTAATCGAAAAAAAATTTCTATCCTTATTTTCCGATATTACATATACTTATATGTACTCTATATATATTCTCTATCTTAGATATACCATAAAATATTTCGTGAAATCGCGTATTCGTGTCTAATGTCAGGGATTCTCTTTCCATAAGTCTGCGTTTTCTATATTATCTTTCTTTCTTATCAGTAGGCATTCTCACAATTTGTGATTAATACTGCTCGTACAGGAATGTTAGGTTTTTGACGTTGTAAAATTTCACGTGAAATAATAATGCCTATATATTGACTAATTTATCAATTAATTAAATCCGTGTATATCAAGTTTTCTATAATTTAGTACTTTCGTGTAACTACAGAAATTTGATGCAATATAAAATTTGATTAAAACAGCGATTCATTAGGAAACGAGAATAATGATGCAAATATTTTTTGTAGCCATTATATAGGATTTCGATCGCATAATTCATCAGTATCAACTTACCAGTCTTTAACGGAAGAACAGAAAGAAGGGCGGGCGGTACACAGACCGCAATCATGATCATTTTCATGTAGACTGTCAGACTGCTGTACATCTTCGTTAGTCGTCAAAAGTCGCGATGAGAAGCGTAAAAGAAGTGCACTAGCCAGAAGTATCTGCGACAGAAATCAGAATACACTCGTTTTCGCATGGTTGGATCAATTTCGCGTGGGACTAACCTGATTGAACCTAACGTGGGATAATTGTGTTAAGGGAAGTGATATATTTACACTGTACATGAGAGTGTGTGTGTAAGGGCCAGAGGGCGTCAAGGTCTTAGTGGAGACAAAAGACTGTTGCCAGATGTTAGAAGAATCTAGGATAGTCGGTTGGCGACAAGCGTGCGTGCAAGACGTTCTTCAGAGTGTAATATAGATGTATAACTGTTGTGTGGGAAATGTAGTCAATTATTTGTATTCCCAAATCCTCGAATTTCCTTAACATGGTAGCAGAGCGTGGTTACTAGTTTTGCAAGATATTTAGTGCGTGGTTACGATCTTGCGAGTGAGTTTTCAGTAAAGAAAAAAAAACTTTCAGAGGAACAAAATATACTTCGAGCACGTAGGAACGCTTGAGTAAGAAAAGAAAAAAAAAAAAGAAGAATCAATTAAAATGGAGAGATCGGAAATCATGATACCTATATTCGATGGTGAGGATTATGGAATGTGGAAGCAAAGAATCACGATGTTTCTCAAATATAAGGAATGCGAGGTTGTTACAACTAGAATGAAGAACGAAAGAGACGACGAGGACTGGGACAAAAAGGATTTGAAGGCGATAAATATAATTTATAGTGCAATATCGAACAGACAATTGGAGTATGTTAGGGAAGGAAGAACGGCGTATGATATAATAAAAAGGTTCGATGAAATGTACTTGAAAGAGTCGACGGCACTGCAGATCGTATGCAGAAGGAGGTTGGAAAACATAAGACTGGAGAACTACAGTGATTCAGCATCATTCTTTAACGACTTTGAAAAATTAATCAATGAATTAAAAAGTGCGGGCGCACAAGTAAGTGAGAGGGAAAAGCTGAATTACATGCTGAATACGTTACCCGAAGAATACAGCTACATAGCGGACATAATAGACGCATTGAAAGAAGAGGATCAAACGGTAGCGTATGTAAAAAATAAAATAGAGTTAGCAGAGAAGAAAAATAAATCCAATCGAGGAGAAAGGCAAACCAACGCCTTTTCTGCAAAAAAGGAAGGCTGCTTCAGATGTGGAAGATTAGGACACTTTGCGAGAGAGTGTAAAAATGGCGTCCAAGCGGGAAGCAGTAACGGCTATTGGCATGGGCCAACACGTGGTCGAAACAGAGGAAGAGGGAACAAAGGCAATACGAGCAGAGGACGTGGAAACTTTCATCGTCAATCAACAACCGGCACGGGCGAGCATGGAAACTCAAGAGCAGGCATATGGACAGCAACGGCGCACGCAGCAAACAGCAGTGAGACGAATGAAATAAGTAAGAACGAAATAGTGTGGCTATTAGATAGCGGTTGTACCGATCACATAATTAATAATATAAATTATTTCGATAAATCTATCGAC
Organism: Bombus huntii; assembly: GCF_024542735.1. Classification (NCBI taxonomy): domain Eukaryota; kingdom Metazoa; phylum Arthropoda; class Insecta; order Hymenoptera; family Apidae; genus Bombus; species Bombus huntii. The sequence continues at coordinate 287,670 of NW_026099323.1, forward strand.
CTAAAAGAACCGGTAAATATATATTTAGGCGATAATAGACCGATAAAAGCGACAAAAGTTGGGAATGTTATAAGTTATTTTGAAGCATTCGGAAAACAAAATGAAATAAATATGAGGAAAGTATTTTACGCGAGAGAAATGTCCGCAAATTTGATTAGTTTAGGTAAACTAACAGACAATAAGAATACGGTTATTTCCAAAGGAAATATTGCGAAAGTAATAGATGAGGATAATAAACTTACAGCTGTAGCGTTCAAAGAGAATGGGACATATAGAATAAAAAGTATATTGAAAGGGAAGAAGCACTTAGTAAACAGCACCGAACGTAGTGGTATGAGTAAAAAGGAAAGATGGCATAGGATGCTAGGACACGTAAATTTTAAATATTTAGAGATTTTGGGTAAAGAGCAGCTAGTGACTGGCATACCGAATGAATTTGAAAAGGAACTTTTGAAATGTAGGGTGTGTATAGAAAGCAAAATGCATAACTTACCTTTCAAAAATAATCGAACTAAGGCTAGGGAAATAATGAAAATTATTCATACGGACGTATGTGGTCCCTTTAAGACTACCGGATTCAATGGAGAAAAATATTTCATTTCATTTATCGATGATTATAGTAAAATAGCTAGGATCTATTGTATAAAATCAAAAGATGAGGTCTTTGATTCTTTCGTACAGTTCGTAAATGAAGCCGAAAATTTAACGGGCAAGAGGTTAAAAATATTAAGATGCGATAATGGTAAAGAATATTTAAATAATCGAATGTATAAATTTGCTAGGGATAAAGGTATAAGAATAAATAATTGCCCAACATACGTACATGAATTAAACGGGACAGCGGAAAGGTATAATAGAACAGTGGACATGGCGCGTTGCTTGTTAGCGGAAGCGAAAGTACATAAAAGGTACTGGCCGGAAATAGTTTGAAACACCAGCTCAGATAAATGACCCTCTAACTTACCTTTGTCCTCATCGACGTCAGTGATTTTAAAGCTAGTTATAAAGTGCACTTCTCAGCCAGCGTCCACGGCAGTCAATATTATTTAACGGGTCTTAACGCGATGTAAAAAGGGAAAAAGGAGGAAAGAAGGAACAGGGAAGCAAAGAGGAAAAACGAATTTTTCATTTTCTCGAAACTGGATCAAGTTTCAGACTGCTCGCCAAAGAGTCTGTAGCTAACGAGACAAGATTAGGCAAACCACGCTTTAAAATTCCCACAGAACTATAATAATCCTCGAAATCAATACGATTCGTCGATCCATCGCCTGATTAAAAAATGAGATAGGATGAAGCTCACTAGTCGGCCTTTGAACTTTCAATAGCGATTCTCTGTAAATGCTTGAAATTGACGCTTGGATTCTTTCCAGATTAACTAGCTTTGCCCCTCCCTCCCTTTATCTATTTTCTTAGATCGACTTAGACTGCCACAACATATTATCTTTCTTCTTTTCTTTTCTTTTGATCTTTTAAAGCCCTAAATCGCTGGCTATTTTGTATACTATATATTTTGTACACTCAATTACTCTGTAAGTCATAAGTACATATGTTTTACAACGTTATTTGTCATATTTCAGTTAAACCACAGAAAAGCCAGAAATATATTTGCAGCGTGTTTTAACGCGTCCCTGGCAAAGATCTCAAAAACGAGTTGCGACACAATTTAAAGCGACAAATAGCACCGCGTGTCTCGTTGTGGTAACACACGGTTCACCAGCTTTTTAAAAGCGCTCTCCGTTTGCTTTTTCCTCTCTTCCCTGCCTCTTCGTTTTTTCTTAACGAGCAAAACCATTTTCGCGAGGACGAGAGTACGGAAATGACGTACTGGCAATTTTGTTTTGTGATAATACAAGCAGCTCGGTTTCAGTGAATTAAACTTGGGCCCAAGCTTCTACTTATCCCTACCTTCCTTTCCTTTATTTTCCCTTCTATATCGGTTTTGCGGTTTTCCACATTTCCATCACAATAAACCATGTTTTTTCTCGATTTTACATGTTAGCCAATGATTCACGGCAAAACCGTCGACTGTAAAAATATTTGTAGCTGTAATAGCAACAAGTATGTTTTGTCAAATAGAAAATATTGGGAGCCTACTAATGACGAGGGCCTCAGGCTTGATAACGAATCCGTGACCAACGGGAGGACAGGTTCCCTTGCTCTAACTCACACGTGCACCACTCCCTGCTCGTAAGACACTCGACTTCCTTCACCGATCAGCTCTCTAGCAAGACTGCTCGTCATCCCAACGACGCCACCGAAACAAGACTCCGGTCGAGTGTCTCAGTACACACGATCCTCCGATCGACGTACGATTGCTATCGGTTTGGACTTGCGATTGTTTCGTTATGGCTATATTAGGGTCTAGGTTGCAAGGTTAGGGTGTTTTCCTGAAGTTCCAGAGGGGCCCCGGCGTCCTTTCGTCTCCGACTCGGCCATCCTGACACTTACACGTCCTCGTGTGTGGCCTGCTGGCTTAGTCTACCCGTCGGGGCTTCCACCACGCAGGCATCGACCCGGCGCTCGTCCTCGGGGCAATGTTTTTCTTCTCGCCGCGATGGACAGCGAGACGCGATGTGTCCCGGCATGTGGCAGTGAAAGCACAACGCTTTTGGTGGTGCAGCCGGTCGGCTTTCCTCCGGCCGTCGGGGGTCCTTCTTCGGTTCCCACTTCGCCCTCTTGCGGCATTCGAATGTCGGATGTCCGTAAATACCGCAGTGGCCACACCTGGTCCAGGGGGCGGGAGACCTGCCTCGTTTGTTTCCGGAGCTCGCTAATGACCTCCACGACGGGGGCGTTGGCCACTCCGTGTATAGGAAGGGCTTCATTTCTCTTTGGAATTGTTTCACCGACGTGATGTCACTCGTGAGCGCTAGTCGTTTAAAACGTTCATCGCGCGAGCCCAGCAGATGGAGGGCGGTGGCGGCGAGTACCTCTTCCCTGGTTGAATTTCGCCACTTCGACCCCAGGAGGGTGATGATACGATTTCCGTACGCTCCTGGTGTTTCGCCGTCCCGCGGTAGTTCCTCGGCTACCTTGATTAGCGACGCGGCTGCTACTTCTTGGCCACCGAAGTGCGCGGCGAATTGTTCCTTAAAATCTGGCCAGGTGAGCTCGTCGCCGTTCATTATCTGCGTAAGCCAATACGCTGCCGGACCCTCTAGGGCACGGTTTAGGGCAGAATACAGTGCGCTGTTTTTCAGGCGGTGGTCCCTCATGAGCAGGCCGACGGCTGTGCACCAGGCGGCTGGATCTGCGTCCGCGGCTTCGGGGTTGAAGCGCGGTAGCGATACCCAGGTTGCCCGGTGTCCTTTCTTCTTCTTCTTCTTCCTCTTCTTCTTCCCTAGCGACCGCTTTAGTGCGCGCACGATACTCTTACGATCCCGTGCCGACAACGTGTGTTCGGATGCCACTTCTGATGTCGAGTCTGAATCCGAATCCGAGCTCGAGTCACATTCCGAGTCCGAGCTCGAGGCGCCCTCCCGGGCAGGGCTCGCGGGAGATTGCGATTCCGTGTTGGAGTTCTCCATCGTCCGGTCGCGGGTGGGGTACCTTTATTGTCGACAGTGACACTAGTGACGAGGGCCTCAGGCTTGATAACGAATCCGCGGCCAACGGGAGGACTATCATATAAAAAGCAACAGGATACACGAAATAATATAATTCTGACTAGGACAACATAAACGCAAGAAGTGTTGATATTGAAAAAAATATTTAATTTTGTATATAAATATTTTCATATTTAAAAATGTTTCCGGAAGCAGGAAGATTTACAAACAAATAATATCATAAACCGAATGTTTCATGATCCTTTTCTAATTAGAGTGTGTGACAGCATGTGAGAACGTTTCTTAAAAATATGACTTATTGCAATTACTTAATCGCAATTATAAACGATTAAGACCTTCTCACAACGAGGCAATCTATCCAAAGTATAAAACTCGTTATACTTGATGAGAAAACAAATCTCTACTTAGGTTTCATTTCGTTTCATCGCGTTCATAAAAAGTGATTTGTATGAACACATCGTGCAATTTAGTAATTAGGACCGTTGATCTCGCTGCAACATAGATGGATAGAAAAAAGCCATTTAAAATGATACAACGTCGGGAAGACAATTATGAAAATTATAAATGGAACACAAGATAAAATTGTTTAAGATTAATTCTTCTTTTTTTTTTTTTTTTAATCGCGAGTGTTTGCAAACGAAGTTTCAATCTGTTTACAATGATAGCAACGAGAGGAGGATGTCTATGAAAGTTATAAATGCGATATTGAATAACATTTCTGCGAGTGGGTTTGTTTTTCGTTACAAATGTTTTTTAAACGAATCTGCAATCTGTTGGAAACAACGGAACAGTAACGGGACGACTGATAGGGAAATAAAAAAGATCGCGTTTTATTTGAACAGACAAATCTTTGAAATCTATTCGAAAGTCTATTTGAAATGGTACGAGCTCGAAAAGAACGGTGAATACTATAGAAGAAGGATTAATTAAAATTCTTATTAATCTGTACGCTTTGTATATTAAATACCTTGATCGATGCCAAGATAACAAATTATTATACAAAACAGTGAAGTATCCACGTCTGACATTAATATTGAGTATTACCATTACTGTAATTTAATTTTTAACCGATCCTGAAAATTCCTTAGAACGTAAAAAGTATAAAATGTTACTGTGCATTTCAAGATTAAATGCACTGTAATTTAGAAACAGTTATGAAGCGGAAACAAATAATTTATTCAGAATAAGAATTCTACGTAATCATGTTAAAAAAAACGTACTTATAACGCGTTTAATTTCCAAATATGTAAAGACAATAAGGGAAAAAATTAAACGAAGAATCGTATTTTTTGTAAATTCACACAAGATTTTATTTGAAAAAAAATTAAGATTTTTTGAAGAACGTACAAGACGGAACACGAACAATAAAAAAGGGATGTTAAATACAAAAAATAGATTGAAATTTAGATTATGAAATATAAAAAAAATGATATTGCATAATTTACAATTATTTTCGATAGCTTACGTCAGTATGTTGGAGTGTAAACTATAAAATATTCAAAAACTGATACCATTCAGACATAATTTAGAAAAACAATAAATTGCGGAAACCGATAGTTAAAACTCGATACGATCGATACTCCAAAGCTCTAATCCTAATAATTACTCAGCAATAATAACCGATAATTCATGTTGATTAATGTTTGAACTCCGTTTTTTTTCTGTATGTGTATACAAATTTTGTACAGTTTGATAAAGCGAAATTAAATTATCATCCTTTTGTACTACTTCAAACATTGAGATTTGTCATCTTCAAGGTCGATCACACATAGTTTCAGATTGCGGAGTTGCAAGGGTAATTAATTTTGCAATCGGTTTTCCTTTGATATAGATGTGCATACAAATAGCCATTGATTGACAATATACCGAAGCAATTCTAGTTTAATTTGAAGTCATCGATCCTTTGATATTTTTGGAAGAATAGTAAAAGTACAGAGAAAACAAGAAAAAATGGCGTTAACTAAAAGATAGCTCCAATGTATCTCATAAATATTATCTATATATCATTTGTAAGATGTAAGTGACCAAGATATCGAATTATAGAAAAATTGTATGTAATGATCAATACTTGAACGTTACTTACATTTATGTACATGAAAATTTGATCTTTTATTAACTAAGTTATTGATCGACAAAATGACTTCCTACATAATTCTCCGCCTGAACTGAAATGCATATTTTTTTTTACGCAAGCCTTATGTGTAGCTAGCAACGAGCAAACAGATTAATTACTTTACACACGGTCGTATCTTGTTTGCTGTAGGCGAGTTCTCTCGTGTATTCAACGAAGTACTCAACTTTAAAGCGATAACAGAAGAACATTATTGTATCGATAAAAATCATGCTTTTTTCAAAGAAATATGTAACTCGTATTTTTTTTAAAGCAACCCTCATAATGTATTAAATAAAATAATCATACATTTTTTTTGTTCAACATTTGTAAAATACGATATTATCAAGATCACCAAGGAGGTAATCTTCAATTCTTAATGAATATAATAAAAAACATAATTAATGACTGTTTGATGGTTTTATTATTATCTCTATAATACAAAAGCACAACATCGTGTCAACAGTTTATATAGTTCGTATGTTTCTGTAGGAATACACAAATAATAGTTCTCTATCACAACGTAATCTAAAGGGAAAACCCTGACTAAATGACAAAAATATCGGTAATAACTGGAACTAATGAATGTTAAAAGCAATCAGTATATTCCATACAAACTTGCATCAACACGATTCGTTCTTCATTCTCTCAACACACTAAGACCGCAATCTTTAAACGCTTATAAAACCATAAGCAATCGTGAAGTTTAGAATTCGCTAACTGGGCGTCTCTCAATCCAGTTTTTGATCTTGGGCAGAAGGAGGACCTTTTTCTCCAGCAGCTTCAGATTCTCGTAATTCTCGATCAGATCAGACTTGTACATAAAGTTCAAATAATCGAGCAGAGCAACGAATGTTAAATCAGCCCAAGAGAGAGTACCATCGTAGAAGTAGCCGTCATTTTCCTTCACTTGCTGGTCCAAACGTTCTAAAATGAACGGCAGCGTCTCTTCAGCAGCCTTGCGTTTTGCAGCTTTGACCTTCTCGTCCTCCTCATAGTGGAAGGCGGCAATTTCTGAAAATTTGTTTTCAGTTAAATACTATTCGCTAATGTTATACTAATTTGAATACAGTGTTGTGCGAAATTTAAATGATACTGAAGATAGAATTACAATCCTTTTTAATCCTTTGTCTTGTATTGTTGACATACGTGTATCGTTCGATTAAATCAAATATTAAATCGGATTTCAACTAATAAATACCTGAACAGATATGTACTATCTGTTATCAAGATTCTCATAAGATTTATGCAAAACAGCACTGGATACTCACTATGACGAATATCATGAATAGTATCAACAGTGGCATCAATAAGGGCATTGTCTCCTTAACAATACCTATTGTTCTCCCACATATCTTATAGAGCAATGGAGAGTAAACAATAATCTCTGTTATACTCTGCATAATTGTGTTCTACTTTATTTAGCTACTTTAGTTAAATTAGGAAAGATGAGATTTAAGAAACAGAATTTCTTTAAATTTTAAGCTTACAGGGCTTTATTTCTGGCCAGACGTCCTTTTTGATACGTTCATCTTCAAATGGAATACTAGCATAGCTGAAGAAGAACGGATTGGTTCTGCTAATGCCGTAACTGGGAAGTAAGTCAATTTATAGAGCGGCATCTTCCTGGAAGTATAATATATACAAAGTAAAAACAAAGAATCATTGATGATAAGAATTATATTATTACAAATTATGAAGTATAAGACAATTTAAGTAAAAAGTATCAACTACTAACTACTCGCATAGCTATTTGTATCTTTATATTTTAATATAGCTTAGATATAAAAAGAATATTATTTTTGGATGTAATAATGTATAAACTTGCGCCAAATATTATAACAAAATATTGCACTTTCTATTTAAGTAGGATAGACATATTACCGGCATTTATCTTTTTTCTATAGCAATGAAATTGTTTATAAAAAAGTTTATAAGAAAACTATCAATTAATGCAAACAACGCATTTCAAAATATTAATTACATTCGCACGATTCGTTATCTCTAGTATTAATTTAACCATATGGTTCTATACACCCAAGACCCTCTAACAGTAATTTAGTACCATTACTAGTCGTATGTACAATGTATGTTTGTATACAACTTTCGTAACTACAAAACATTCAGCATGATTATATATTCTTCCAAACTTAAGAAACATTTTCTAATTGTATATTTAAATTTATCGATCAATTATGAACATGTAATAACATTTATTTCTTTCAACTACTAATTTTTAAATCATCTGCTGTTCGGTTAATTGAAGGATGTCGGCTTTCTGTAGAAGTATTTCATATTTATTATTTAATTATGAATAAGGAAAAAACATACAAAATATAGTTTTTAAACGGTTTATTATTTATAAAGAGAAACTTTGACTCCGGATATATATACTATATATATACTATTTACTTACAATTTTTTTTTAAGACTTCAAAGTCGAAACAAGCACAGGAAATTTCCAAGCCGGTTAACAGAAACTTGAATGAGACAAAAATAACCTTTAGATCTCTATATGTTCTTCTTCCCCTCTGTTGCTTCCATGTAACTCTTATCCTATTGGTGGAGCTGTGCTGATATGTGAAATTATGACTACATAAAAACATCCGGAAAGACTCATTGAATGATTTTATAGTTTAAGGTTAATAAATTTCCATAAATTAAAGTTGAAAACTTATGAGAACATGTTTTCTGTAACAAAACTTAGTAAAAACAAACTAGTAAGGTTTATAGATTCTTTAATGATTATGTATGTATTCATAAACTAGTTCGATAAACATCGTTCGATAAAACGTCGAACAACACACAACATTGAAGCGCGAAATTTCAAATTCAAGGAAAGATAAATAACAAATATTGCGAACAAATGATATTAAATTTACAATAATCTCATGTAAGAAAAAATAAAAGGGATAAAAGTAGTACAGAAGATAGAAAAATCTATAAAACTGGTGGCTGGGAAATAGAAAATATATAAATTTATGTTATTAGAGTTTAGTACTTCTGTCGATCAATGTGTTACGACCGTTCGCGGAGAGACGCAGTCGCAGTAGCGAGAGGCGTAAATTCTCGCTACGATTCGGTGAATCGACGCCGCGAAGTAATCGTTCCCCTGTTTCGGTTAAGATAAGAGGTGGTTAAATGAATATGACACAGTATAGTAAGTTATATTTCACCGTTTATTCCAACAACTTATAACGAAGGCAGTTACGCTGATGCGTATGTACGAGATGAATAAGTGACTGATCTGTGGGTGTGTCCTACCGGGTGGAAGGATATTGACCGTTCGAAGGATGTAAAATCAGAACTGTCTTGGGAGACGATGCTGTCTCGGAGGAAAGCTAAGGATGGGTGTGCCTAGCGCACGGGACCATCGGATTTGTTGGTGACGATTTTAGTTAGGATTTTAGTTCAAGCTGAGTTGACCGTGATTCAGTTCACGAATATCGGAGAGGAAAAGTCGTAATTCACAATATTACACACAATAATACCTTCACATAAAGGAACACAGCTCAGATGAGACTTTTTATAGTTAAACTTTTAACGTACTCATAGACACGAAAATTTTTTTTTAAATAGAACTGTTACATTTTACGACACGTATAACATCGAACATTTACCAACATAGCAATGCCAGCGTACATATATATATACTGGTGTACTGGTCATCTTTTTTCCACACGTTTTTAGCTTTTTAGCTGATTGTGAATGGGCGCCTAATCAGCCAATCAGAAATGGTCGGTATTGTATGAATCCTTTTCTTCAATGCTTGAAGAGCTGGATATTTATCCAAAACTGGTGCCCCAAACATATATTCGAAATTTTCAAGGGTCTCTGCAAATACGAAGTCCGCCCATGTCGTCTGAAAAAAGGTTTGGATACATTTATTTTGTACCTCCTCTATTAAACAATTTTTTTAATTTACCTTGAAAAATGTGAAAAATCGAACTCTTAACTAAAGATCACTAGCTTTTTAGGAAGAATTTGGATTTTTATTTTATTGTCAGAATTTAATGGATAATTTTAGAAATTTCAACCTTTGGAGGTATTTGTTAATTAAAAATGACAAAACTGGTATTATGTAAAAAAGAGTAATGTGTATCCTGAATCAATGTCGAATGGAAATTAGACAGTTCTATAAAAATAAGCCTTCTCACGATTCCACAACTTCATAGCTTAATTAAATACAATTCTTCGGCGATATAATTACAAATACATTTACAGGAATTGTGTGATATGATAAATATCTCGTTAAAGAAATTGAAATTGTAAACTCTAGATTCTAGTATTCTTTCACTTTCATGTTTCCTATGAGCTCTTCAATCGCTAAATATTTTGCAATGAAACACGTATTATTAAACAACATAATCATACTAAATTAATTTAATGTGACTATTTATTATTATTATATAATAACACAGTGATGAAAGAAATAAACTGGTCAAGTAATTTAAGGAACGATAATACGTATCTATGTCAGTGACAGTGAGAAAAATTCAGATATCTGTACTTAAGTGATTACACTTATAAGTATCATTATATATTATATAAATATGATATTTCGAATGGTATCATTTATCAATCATTAAACAAGAGTGTCATATCCAGAGAAATGATTTTACATATCTTAATCTTTGCTTTGATTACGATAGTAATAATTTCTATCAAACTTGATGAGGAAGATACATGAATAATTATCTAAAAGCTGAAGATCTTGGCAAATTCATTTGTACATAGACTAACAGGAGTGAATTTTAAAGATACACTCTGCTCTCAACAATTAAAGCTGTCTTGTCGCAACAAAGTTTCAATAATTTTTTATGGACAACATGGCCCAGTTTGCACAAAGACTAAAAATTTTAACATTAAATTTGGATAAAAAATCTTACGGTAGAAGGAATGATATATCCTTCATATTTGCCAATAATCTGGTCGAATTTAGTCAGGTACAATGGTATTGTTTCGTTCAAAAGTTGATTCATCCTCGCTTCCTTCCTTTCAGGATCCTCCTCCATGCGACAGTAGCAGATAGCTGAAACGTATATGAAACCAACCGTTACGTTCATTTGTGTTTTTCCCCCCAAACGAAGAGAAAATAAGTTGTGAAAGAAGGAGTAGCCTCTCATAGTTCCTACAATTTCTTTATTCTCTTTGCTTTCTTCAATATTGCCTCAACAAGTTCCTGTGGTTCACGATACTTGAAATATATACAATGTTACCAGCGTGGAAATTGTCTTGGAAACTTGGAAAATCTTTCAAGAGGAACAACATTGCTAACTGAGATTCGAGAAAGGAAAGGTAAGTAAATCCTTGCTTCTACTTAGAGCTTTTTTATTTACTTCTGACGAGTAAAGTACTGTTATTAAAATTTGATTAAAAGTACCAAGAATGTCGAGATATAAACAACCATTTGTGGAAAGGTCAGGAGAAGCAGAATTATCGAATAAACGTTATATAACTCTTAGTGATTAAGTAAGAGAAGAGAAACGAGAAAAAAGTCTTTTATCTAGGTCTTAATAAAGTATACTATATTTATCTCCATATCAAGAATAACAACAAGATATAAACAGTCTTCTAGAAATTGAGTAAATATTACATAATTACATCTTGAGCAATACTTTGCGTCTTAGCTTTTGCTTAATCATTATGATAATCTTAAATATCTGTAAATTCTTCACAGACTTTTTGCATCTTCTATACAGGTATCTCATGATCATGTGATAACACACAGGAAGAAAAAATAGAGGAAAAAACAGCGTAAAAAAAAGTTGCGTAGGAGTATCGTCGCACTACATCATTCGACAATTGATGCACGTCATGGCGATCGTCACGGTTTAAAGCAGGCCATCAAAAACACGTTTGTTATCGTACGGAAAAATCTGCGACGTTCCAGCTGTTCAGGTGCATCGAATTGTGAATCATCGGCGGTACGAAGCAAGGCGAGGGGCGTAAATAGAAAAAGAAGAGAAGAGAAGGATTCGCATAAATGATAAAATATAATCGTTCGTTCCTCGTCGATGGCGGATGGATAGCTTTAATCGTGGACGATATCGATACGATTATATTTTATACATTTGAAACAAATATAAAAGACGAGCAAAACCAGAGATACGATCGTTATGATATTATTCAATCGGTAGCCTATTTACCTCGTTTTTTGTTCACCTTCTCTGTCTAGTAATAATTTTTCGATTCGACTGGCGTGACGTTACGTTGGCGGTGTAAAAACACGATTTTAAACACCTGCGGATAGTTGCATGAGTTTCGAGCGATTCCATTCCCTTCGATTTATATTTATGCGATCAACGCGCGGATCGTTAACGCATTATGCAGACAGCAGATGTTACGTAATCACACATATCGTAATTGGAAATTAGTAACGTTATCGCGTACCAGGATCTTCCTGTCTTTGATCATTGAGTAACACTTCGTTGTCCTCGCTCCTCCCGCGGATAACCAGCGTTTATCATATAGAGACAGGGATTTGCAAAGAATAAAAGTTGTAGAACGTTGAAAGGCGTTGAGAGAAACGTGATGTTATCCCGTTATTCGTTAACGCAACGCAGTTAAAAAAAATCCCGTAGGAAGATTACGATAATAGATAACCTGAGTCGAGTGTTTGTCGGGGGATCTAAAAGATTCTTTCCAGTTGAGCGTCTGAGATTGCAGAGAAGAAAATTTGGAAGCCATCGAATTCGTGATGTCGATAGAAATCTTCATTTGGAATCGTTGTATCATAACGTAGTCTGCTTATTGTCGATAAGACTTTACTAAACTAAAAGTGACTACTAAAAGTTTCTATCCTCTAAATTCTATCTACAATTCTATAATCTAAAAACTGACTTTTGCAAACAAACTGTAACATTCGCTTAACGGAAAGACATACGTATCTTGTTTGTACCCGTCTTTTCATAATGAATTCTTGAACGTCTGTCTCTGTGGTGAGACAAATGCAAAGTCATCTCATCAGTTACTCACCTTGCTCCAAATCTTCAAGAGTATCGACGAGCACGTCGCATATCAACGCATCCCTTTCGTTCCTTCCCATTAGATCGTACTTCCTCGCCAAGTATCGCGCCACAGCGTCAGCCTGCGCTACCGGTTTCCCGTCTACCTCCAGCACAGGCAGCTTTTTATAAGGCATTGCTAAGAACAAACATGGCTCATATGAACACTGTGTAGAGGGAAACGATCGATAGGAAATCACAACACAGCTTCCGAGGCCGTTGCGTTCTTGTGAATAGATGAATCGAAATCATTTCGGTTTTAATCAACATGGCCTAGTAAAGAAATACAGAAATGTCTTCTTTCTCCTTTTTTTCTTTTCTTACGATTACGATGGACAGGGTATCGCGTGTTTTTGACTGTTGGGAAGAACCTAAAGTTTTTAAAATCAAGGATAAAAGATAATACCAAACACGGAAAAAATATTAGAAAATGTACACGGTTCTTGTAATGAAAATTGAAATGCAAGGAATATAAATCGAATGTCTCTTGCGAACGTAATTTTGTGTTTTACACCGACAGGATTGATTTACAGACTTACGTTGATTTTTTGTTTCTCCATTTGCAAGCGACATATAAGATTATATCGAAGACTATGCTGCGTAAAACTTTTATTATACCATTTACGATAGAAATGTCGCAACAGAAGATCGAATTTTATGTCTGCTTTGTTCTTTCGACTTTTTAGCTATGTTCTTGTTCATTTCCGAACTGATTTCAATTTTTTATCCTTTTTTTCCGACAAGTCCTAAAAAGTTTTTAATTTAACGAGAAACGTAGAAGTATTTTTGTATTCCTATTTTAAGTCACCTATTTACGGTTTTCTCAAAATATTCGAAATGCTTCGATTCATTGAAAACAATAAAGATAGCAACACAAAAATTCGAGAATCGTAAGTGAATTAAGTTGGTATTCGATAAACACGATATTACGGAAGCAAAACTTAATGAAAAGTTCGACTTTATTCCGTATGAAATTTTACTTTAAGTAAGTTTAGCCTGCACGTGAAACGAAAGTTTTATATACAGAAAAGTTTGAGTAAATGGTAGATATCTGAGAGTTGAACGATGAAAGTAAAAATCGATTCTTCACGCTTACAATCCTTGTATTCAGGCCAGAGTTGTAGGGGGATCCTCTCGTCGGTATACTCGATGCCAATATATGCAAATATGTACCGTATATGTTCGGCACTACCACGGGCATTGAAGTAGATTAGTTTGTAGGTAGGTTCGTCGCTCATTTTCCTTGCTCTGTCAACTTATCGAGAAAAATGTTACAATTAACTCGTGTAATTAACAGACTGTGTGCGTGTTTGTGTGTAGAGAGAACAATTTATTTATAGATGGAATAATTCGTATAATACGCAAAATAAATCATTTAGAAGGCTGGAATATGTGTTTTTGAAACAATTAATTATGTGGAAAAATATTTCAAACGAGATATAATTATGAAAAAAATAATAATTAAATGTATGTAAATGTATGTAATAATAGTTAAATGTATGTAAATGTAATAATTAAATGTAATTAGTTGTGAAAAAAATAATAATAAAAAATAAATAAATGTAAAAAAAGAATTAAATATAATTAGTTTCTTTTTACGCACGCGATATTATTGGCGATATATGAAGGTCAACTTTATTTTTTTAAATAGACATATTTATACGTATATTTATAGATATAAATACATATATTATATAGATATAATAGTATATATAATATATATAATAATATATATGTCGAGTCTGAATCTCCGAGTCCGAGCTCGAGGCGCCCTCCCGGGGAGGGCTCGCGGGAGGTAGCGGTTCTGCGTTGAAGTTCTCCATCGTCCGGTCGCGCGTGGGGTACCTTTATTGTCGATAGTTACACGAGTGACGAGGGCCTCAGGCTTGATAACGAATCCGTGACCAACGGGAGGACAGGTTCCCTTGCTCTAACTCACACGTGCACCACTCCCTGCTCGTAAGACACTCGACTTCCTTCACCGATCAGCTCTCTAGCAAGACTGCTCGTCATCCCAACGACGCCACCGAAACAAGACTCCGGTCGAGTGTCTCAGTACACACGATCCTCCGATCGACGTACGATTGCTATCGGTTTGGACTTGCGATTGTTTCGTTATGGCTATATTAGGGTCTAGGTTGCAAGGTTAGGGTGTTTTCCTGAAGTTCCAGAGGGGCCCCGGCGTCCTTTCGTCTCCGACTCGGCCATCCTGACACTTACACGTCCTCGTGTGTGGCCTGCTGGCTTAGTCTACCCGTCGGGGCTTCCACCACGCAGGCATCGACCCGGCGCTCGTCCTCGGGGCAATGTTTTTCTTCTCGCCGCGATGGACAGCGAGACGCGATGTGTCCCGGCATGTGGCAGTGAAAGCACAACGCTTTTGGTGGTGCAGCCGGTCGGCTTTCCTCCGGCCGTCGGGGGTCCTTCTTCGGTTCCCACTTCGCCCTCTTGCGGCATTCGAATGTCGGATGTCCGTAAATACCGCAGTGGCCACACCTGGTCCAGGGGGCGGGAGACCTGCCTCGTTTGTTTCCGGAGCTCGCTAATGACCTCCACGACGGGGGCGTTGGCCACTCCGTGTATAGGAAGGGCTTCATTTCTCTTTGGAATTGTTTCACCGACGTGATGTCACTCGTGAGCGCTAGTCGTTTAAAACGTTCATCGCGCGAGCCCAGCAGATGGAGGGCGGTGGCGGCGAGTACCTCTTCCCTGGTTGAATTTCGCCACTTCGACCCCAGGAGGGTGATGATACGATTTCCGTACGCTCCTGGTGTTTCGCCGTCCCGCGGTAGTTCCTCGGCTACCTTGATTAGCGACGCGGCTGCTACTTCTTGGCCACCGAAGTGCGCGGCGAATTGTTCCTTAAAATCTGGCCAGGTGAGCTCGTCGCCGTTCATTATCTGCGTAAGCCAATACGCTGCCGGACCCTCTAGGGCACGGTTTAGGGCAGAATACAGTGCGCTGTTTTTCAGGCGGTGGTCCCTCATGAGCAGGCCGACGGCTGTGCACCAGGCGGCTGGATCTGCGTCCGCGGCTTCGGGGTTGAAGCGCGGTAGCGATACCCAGGTTGCCCGGTGTCCTTTCTTCTTCTTCTTCTTCCTCTTCTTCTTCCCTAGCGACCGCTTTAGTGCGCGCACGATACTCTTACGATCCCGTGCCGACAACGTGTGTTCGGATGCCACTTCTGATGTCGAGTCTGAATCCGAATCCGAGCTCGAGTCACATTCCGAGTCCGAGCTCGAGGCGCCCTCCCGGGCAGGGCTCGCGGGAGATTGCGATTCCGTGTTGGAGTTCTCCATCGTCCGGTCGCGGGTGGGGTACCTTTATTGTCGATAGTGACACTAGTGACGAGGGCCTCAGGCTTGATAACGAATTCGCGGCCAACGGGAGGACTATCATATAAAAAGCAACAGGATACACGAAATAATATAATTCTGACTAGGACAACATAAACGCAAGAAGTGTTGATATTGAAAAAAATATTTAATTTTGTATATAAATATTTTCATATTTAAAAATGTTTCCGGAAGCAGGAAGATTTACAAACAAATAATATCATAAACCGAATGTTTCATGATCCTTTTCTAATTAGAGTGTGTGACAGCATGTGAGAACGTTTCTTAAAAATATGACTTATTGCAATTACTTAATAGCAATTATAAACGATTAAGACCTTCTCACAACGAGGCAATCTATCCAAAGTATAAAACTCGTTATACTTGATGAGAAAACAAATCTCTACTTAGGTTTCATTTCGTTTCATCGCGTTTATAAAAAGTGAATTTGTATGAACACATCGTGCAATTTAGTAATTAGGACCGTTGATCTCGCTGCAACATAGATGGATAGAAAAAAGCCATTTAAAATGATACAACGTCGGGAAGACAATTATGAAAATTATAAATGGAACACAAGATAAAATTGTTTAAGATTAATTCTTTTTTTTTTTTTTTAATCGCGAGTGTTTGCAAACGAAGTTTCAATCTGTTTACAATGATAGCAACGAGAGGAGGATGTCTATGAAAGTTATAAATGCGATATTGAATAACATTTCTGCGAGTGGGTTTGTTTTTCGTTACAAATGTTTTTTAAACGAATCTGCAATCTGTTGGAAACAACGGAACAGTAACGGGACGACTGATAGGGAAATAAAAAAGATCGCGTTTTATTTGAACAGACAAATCTTTGAAATCTATTCGAAAGTCTATTTGAAATGGTACGAGCTCGAAAAGAACGGTGAATACTATAGAAGAAGGATTAATTAAAATTCTTATTAATCTGTACGCTTTGTATATTAAATACCTTGATCGATGCCAAGATAACAAATTATTATACAAAACAGTGAAGTATCCACGTCTGACATTAATATTGAGTATTACCATTACTGTAATTTAATTTTTAACCGATCCTGAAAATTCCTTAGAACGTAAAAAGTATAAAATGTTACTGTGCATTTCATGATTAAATGCACTGTAATTTAGAAACAGTTATGAAGCGGAAACAAATAATTTATTCAGAATAAGAATTCTAGGTAATCATGTTAAAAAAAAACGTACTTATAACGCGTTTAAACTCCAAATATGTAAAGACAATAAGGGAAAAGAATTAAACGAAGAATCGTATTTTTTGTAAATTCACACAAGATTTTATCCAAAAAAAAAATTGGCCTGTACCAATATTTTTATTTGTCGTTACAAGTTACGAGGGTATTAAAAAATTGGCCACGAATGGACCAGAGATAAGAATTTATCAGACTTGCTCTCGTAAATTTCAAGACGTTGCATCGGATATTCTTGAAAATCTTTGGACAATGGCCTCGATATTTCGCAGCTTCTATCCTCGAAGCGGAAGAACTCGGCGTTAAAAGCGACAGAACTGGAGAAACCCGGTGACCGCGAGCCTTTCACGCTCTCGACAGATTTCTCATCCCTCGTAATCCTCCCGGTGTCACCCAATTTCCACCCTCGTATTGCGATTTGTTGCTTCCGACGAGGCGACACCTTGTCTTGTGATTTCCTTTTTCGTCGCGTGAAACACGACCGAACACTTGTTCAAACACACAATTCATATTTATCTAACTCGACAAAACGCCGTGTCATTGAAACAATAGCATTCTTTGGCTTTTATGTAAATTCCAATAAATTATGATAATGTTCGTGGAGACATTATTGCTACCTATTTTATCTGTCGTGATCCAAATTGATTTGTGGCTACGTATGTATATATATATATATATTTGTATTTTCTTTTGTTCTTTCTTTTTAATTTATGTGATCTGAGAATTACATTTCTGAGAGTTCGGTGAAATTCGATGCTTTATTTTTATCAGTAGAATCTTCCTTGTCATTGTCAGAGCGCAGACGTTTACGCGTTTACGGAAAGTTTAAGGATACAAAAATACAGAAAAATGTAGAAAATATGCAAGAATATGTAAAATATCGAAAGTACAGTACTTCTAATAATACTTAGTAGCATGCTTACAAACAAATTTCTTTTGTATTTCTTGAAATTGCGTAAAGATTCGCGGTAATTATCGGATTTTTGTCCTCTTTTATCTGCTTTTTTTATTCGCAACTTATATGAGATATGAATTAATATTCAACGACGTGCGCTCTGTGCCACGAAATGAATTATCTCGCGTTAAGACTGCGGCAATTCTTACGTTTGATATTTCATTTAACGAACAGCCGCGCGTTCCTGAGTTTAAAAACCGCCACTCTGAACTTACGCTGAGAATAATATCAGGAAAAGCGAACGAGAGATGATTAGAAAGAAAATGCGAGGAGCAGTGAGGGGGATATTACTAGACTGCGCTTTTTTGTGCAAGTATAGCAGGATGTTTGGGAGTGTAAAATTTTAACGAATGCGTATAATATGAAAAAATATATGAAATATCCAAGGTATAGTTTTATTAAACTTACTTTTTATAATGCTTCGTAGGTAAAACAATTTTCTATCCAGATTCCACTTTCTCAATTATATTTTCAAAAATGCTCGATAAGGAGTACAATTTTCTACCCAGGTTGTACCTTTCTAATTATATCTTCCAAAATTCTTGATAGGTGAAACAATATTCCACCGACGATTTACTTTTTTAATTGTATCCCCAAAAATATGGACCTGCTTAACGTTTAGATATTATTATTTTTTTCGTTGTTACTTGATACGGCTAGCAATTAAATAGTGAGAATAAGAAGAATTGGAAGTGCCATTTTCGAAAAAGAATTTTGTTTTTCCTTGAAGAGGTTGTTTGTATGAAGGTTAATATCACTAAATATGAAGGGAAGTGTAATCATAATAATTCGTACAGTTTTTAACGTTTCATACGTGATATAGGTTGTGTATGATGTATGTTGTACGATTAGTTCCCTAAATTAGACTGTGTGCACCATGTGCCAGCAAACTCCCTCCATCGTACTTGAACATGTGCGTAGATAAATCTGCCTCAATTATCCCATCAGATAAGAAAATCTCTACTGACCTTCTTAAGCAAACTACATAATGGACTTACATATCTTCTCTTAAGATATAAAGAAGATATTTTTTTTATCGTTAATTAACAGATCTTTGAAACGATAGAATAGAGATATCGTAAAATTATATAAAGTATTATAATATGCGTAATAAATAAGTATCGTTATATTTTTCTAATAAATAACATTCCCTTAAACAAACAATTTCTCATAAACAGTCGTTTCCCAGAAAACTTTAGTTTCGATACTGGCAACTTTATCTACTTCCGCTCTTCAATTATGAAGGATTAATCTTTACGAAACTTTTGGAACGGCTAAAGATTTCTCACGATGAAACGCGACGAATTCGATACAAACTACGCGGAAATAAAGACAGCTGCGATGGAGGATCGCGGGATTGATATTAATTAATTAATCTGTGGCAACCATTATATCGATTCGTTACGTTATTGCGACAGGCCACGCAACATTTTATTGCTTCTGTTTCTACAATTTAATTACAAAGTATTCAATTTCCCGTTATAAACAAGGAAAGGACTGCAAGTTTGTACAGCTTTTATCAAGATTACGTGCCACTGAACATATCGATTGATTGACTTCTCATGTTTCGTATTAATCGACATCCGATATAGCTATGGGACCAGGAATATTGAAATATTGGGAAGTCAGTTATATTCAGGTGTTCTATAGATTTGACGTATAAGCCTTGTAACATGTACTTCTTCATCAGACGTTTACGAGATACTGAACGATGGCTACGCTTGTAGTATCCAAAAATTTTACGTCGATTTATAATCGATGATTCGATCAAACTATAGATAGATTTGAATATTCTACGAATTGAATTTAATATTAAGAATTTTAGTTGTATAGATCATCGCCGAAAGTCTGTTACACGGACCCTTTCAACAGTTCTATACACACTTCTATTATATATTTTATTTTTTAAAAATAACGCTTTGGCATGATCAAGGATCGGAAGTATAAAAAATGATTGTGACAATTCGAGCAGTGAAAGCCTCTAGAGTAACATTATATTGGTCTCTATAGCGACATTGTGGTACCGTGTCATTTTCAAAGTTCTCAGAATTGGTACTGTATCCGATTGCAATGTTTAATATTCTTCCCGGTTCCTGGAAGAATTTCTTCAAAATTACGTTAACCCATGAAGAATCAACCAACAGTTTCTCATAATGCCGTTTTATCCGCATCCTTTGAAACTCATGAAATTGTAGAATCCAGATAGAAAAAGTAGAGACAAGGTAAACGCAAAGCTCATCCTTGGAATTGCTTGTCGTGGTGATAATGTTAACAAATAGAATTCGATAACGCAAATTCATTGGGGAAAAGGTGACAGATGAAATTCGCTAACGCAACGTTGCCCGTTAATCGGCTAAGAATTACGCTCCATGGGATCGCTCACTACATTCTTCGAAACGACCCTCGTAATCCATAGGCTCGTAAACGGCTTCCGTAACCGTAACGAATTTCAATCTTGTTCACGGATCTCTGACCGCTCGTTTCGAGGGTAACGAGGGGGTTGCGTGTTCACGTGCGTGCAACAGAAGGTGTTATCGTGATTGTAAGGCGTGCTGGAGCAGATAAGTCCAATATGTTCGCGGAAATCGTCGAGATTCATTGCCCAAAGCTGGCTGATAGTCGAAATTAACTTCGCCTCGTCCGATTTCCGCGTTCACATCGCTTTCACGATGGTTAGGCGTTTCTTCGTTCGTTTCTAACGCTGAGTTTTCCCGTGTCGCAGTCAACCCATATTTGGATGTGTGTTCACGTTGCACAGAAAATGTGGTCGGGGGTTGAAACGCGGACAGAATGGAAAACGGACTATGGGAAACGCCGAGAAAGAGGCGTCGATGAGTTGAAGACACGTCGATGCCGAAGTACACGTGTATCTCGCGTCTTATAGCGAAGGAAGGATACGTGTGAAATTTTAGAAAATATTGGCTGGAAAATGTTCTAACGGACATTGAAGAAACGAATTTAAATTGTAAAAAGAAAAAGATGGTAGCCTAAAGACGTTCCGCTTTCTGTCCCATTACGGAAAACTGCAAAATCTATGTATCTTGAGAACAGATAAAGTTAAGAAATGAAAAGGAAAAATTCGATTTATTTTCGTTATATTTTATATTTACTGTATATTATCGGAATAGCCATCCCTGATTCAGAAAATCAATTACATATATCCCTTGGCGAGAGGGAGTGAGAATTAATCCGATTAATTGTAATGGTGGATCAGCTGGATCCTCATATTCTGAACGTCCAGAGACTCGCTAACTACGAAGCAACTGGTCTGTTTGTGACGTCTATCAATTGTTTGCTAGAGATTAATCTGCTGGTAAGCAGCGTCAAAATGCGACGATAACTAAACCGTCCGAAGATCGAATTATAGCAAATGAAACGCGTCTCTGCGCTAGTCTGACCGATTAACAGGGCCTATGGGGGTGGCTTCCAAATTTGCAAGCAAGGAATTACCGTGTAACGAGCAACTCGTATCGATTATTCAATGGGTTCATATGGAGGCGAATAGAAACACGAACTCGAAACGTTTTCGACTCGACGCTGAGTATCGCGTTCATCCTTTAAATGCTACTTCAACATGGGCAAACGTTCATTTTGGTAATGTCGAGTTTTCTCATTGAATAATCTTCCGTTCGTCGATTTTACACGCTTAACCGACTAGATAAATTCGATGATTTTAAGCAACGTAATTAATGTAATTGATTAATTTTTCTTAAAGTGTGAACTATGGATGAAAGATTAGAAACCGTAACATTACAGAGTACAAAGTTAGAAATACAGGGGAACTTTATATTTTCCTTCACTGCTGATTAATTTCTTGCTGAACGTGCAACGACTCGGGAAAACTGCCGTTGCCTGTTGCAAACTGATCGTAACGTACATAGATCAAGGAACATCACAAATTTCACTTGACTACTTACGTTCGTACAACGAAGAATCCACATAATACAGTACGGCTAATATATCACTATAGAAATCGGATGGTTATACATACGCAACAATTTGGAAGAGGATATTTGCTTTCGGGTTGGGAATATCAGGGAATAGAATTGTTATTATGCGAATGACTGACGTTGATTCAATGTAATTAGTTAGGAGTAGAATTACAGTAGAAAAGGCATCAATACGATGGAATTGCACAGTTATTGTAAAAAACAAACGATACTACATAATATATTTAGGTATACAGAAACAGTGACACTTCTGTATTGTCAATTATGATATAATTAAATGAGATAATACGAATAATTGTAAATGCTATTAAATTGTTAAATTTTAATAATTTCCAATTCATCTTCGTATCAAAGCAAATACGAACAATTTACAACGTTGCTAGTTATGACAATAAATTTCTATTTCTCGTGTCAGTAATTTCAAATGTCGTTGGTTGCAATCAAAAATCTGTCGGCGGAAAATTTTCACCCAAGCTTCGACAAATAAATGAAACATCGTATTATTCTCGGTCAATATCGAGTCACTTTCGAGATTACACGAATAAAATTTAAAAAACTTTTTTGATGAATTGCTCGTCGAGGCATCGTTCTGATGTCGATATCGCATTAAGCAACTCGAAGATCGAAGTCTTGGTAACGAGATTGTCGCATCAAAGACGAAGCGAGGCCTATTACCCAGGCGATGATGGAAGCTATGCAACTATAAAGAATACTAGCGCCTTTTTCTACGATTTTATACGACTCGATGCCAGTCGAAGCTCTTGGAAAATATTGCAACAAAAAGTCAATATATAAAACAAAAAATAGGAGGTTTTTCCTTAAAGCAATTTAATCACTGTCCACGCAACTTTTATTGTTCTCATCTAGAACCGAGCAAGAAAAATAACTATTTTATTTTTATACCTTCTCTATATTGGGATTGTAAAAATTTGTCTGTTTGAAATGCATTGGAAAATTTCGTCGAATTATAAAGTTACACCGTTGGTTGTCACCATAGAATCGATTTTAGAATGGATTTTAAAATAACGTAAGAACGATTTTAATGAAATTTTGAGAGTACATATGTACGCACATAGAGAAGCGAATGTAGTTCACAGGCATTGCTACTAGGAATATTTGTGACCTACATAGGTTTCAGGGAAAATAAATGTCTGTTGCAAATAACACTAATTACAAATTATATTTTTTCAAGCTTCGTGAAAACTCACATGAGAAATTAACCTGTCGAGATTCAGCATTTTTATATAATACTATCTTGACAAGTACATTTTACAAACAAACGAATATTACTAATTCGATACGAATAATTAATTAGTTTTTCAAGTTTTCTAAGATAAATAATAGAATCAGACATTATTCCAATTTCCACGAAGATCCATTGAAATATAATATCAGAAAATGATCTATTAACAATTTCAATTTTATTCGACGCTACTATAACCCTTCGCAATCGAGGGCTCCGCTAATAATATCAAATAAATTAAATAATTAATAAATTAAAAATTTAATAAATCAATAAATTAAAAATTTGTCCTTAACCTGTCAAATCATAATTATCTCACGTATTCTTGCAACGAACAGGTAAGATACAATCAGAAAAATAAACCGACGTATTGGCCGAAGATATATTACACTACCAAGCAAAATCGTATCGCACTGCGCGATGATAGTGAGTGAGTGAGTAGGTGATGAGTGGTGCGGCTATGACTGTTCATTCTACGCATATATTTAACCAATTATACGAAAACACGTTCTTTCTACTGAAATTACTTGGAGTATCTGGTAATATGAATAAATGAAACTTTCGAATGCAAAGTATTAATATTATTAACGAAAATTAGAAATATAATTTATCAAACGGGATACGTGTATATAGTAAACCAAAGAATACAATGAATTATGCAATAACGACAGAAAAATTAGCAGATATGACCAGATCTAATTATTCAACCACTATACCCCTGCATGTTCGAATCCTTGGGCGAACACTAGCAAACAGTTCGATCGATATTTTTCAACCTTCGAATTAGCTGTTATAACTAAAATATTTTCCATCGTTACAATGCATCCTGTCCCCAATTACATCGTTAATTTCGTTTCCGAGGTTCCGCTACAATACTTCGCAACGAGCAATTCAATAATTGAGACAACGACTCGCGTGATGCGCAGCAGTACGCTGGCCGTGAATCAATTGCATCGGATTACCTCGATTAATACGATTTTCTAGGACTACGCTGTAATGTCGAGTTAATTAATACGATAAAGTGCAATCGCGATCCAATGGAAACGCCTTCATTCTTACTTTTTCGCGCGATTTCACATCGGAGTCTAAGGAAAACGAGCTGCATCTTGCGGCATCTTGCGGAAAAACTGAAATTCATAGGACACAGGAAACCTGGTAAACAATAAATACGGCATGGTTCCACGATATGGACGCAAAATCAATGCTGGATGGCACGCTAATTCGATTGGCGGCTGGACAGGTCGAAGCATAGAGCTCAAAGTGTTTCCTCAAAGTGTTTCCGTTCCCGCATCCTCCCTTCAATAAATATTGTTTCTCCCTCTCTCTCTCTCTCTCTCTCTCCCCCTCTCTGTCTCTTTCTCTTTCTCCTCCGAAAACTTGATCATCCGATTTGTGTAACGGAGTTTATTTTGTCTTTCTGTTAATAATCTGTTAATACCAATAAGTTGCCTAATCGCGACACTTCTCGAGAAAATTTCTTTTAATCGCAAGGCCGCATAATTTTGACGAAATCCATGTGAAAAGAGTGTCCGGAATTAGGATGAAAAATATGTTTATATTTCATACGTGTATATGTTTCAAAATAGTTGCAATATAGAAATACCTTGTTTGTAAAGAAGGTTGACTCTATTGAGATTAATCGTTTGGTTTCTGAAGAGTTCAATGTGAATAAGGTTTTACGGTAAATTGAAAGATGTAAAAATACGCGCGAAAGTGTACAAATATGCAAAGTCTAGCAGCTATTAATAGTTCAGTAAGTAAAATAAATTTCTGTCTAGGTTCTTCTCCTTCGTCGCGCTCTATAAAAACATAAATTTAAATAAATATCAGCAGTGAGTGTAGCGATTTAGTCGATCGGATCTTAGAACGAAAAAACTTGTTTAAAAATGGAATCGATCAATTTAACTTCTCACTGGCTCACTTATCAGTGTTTATGTAACTCTTTCTCCCATTTCCTCTGCGTGAAACATGCAGCTTGGGAGTTTCGATTCGATTAAAAGTTGCGACTCTGAATATCCTTTGATCGTAAATTGAAGCATGAAAATATCATATATGTCGTATTTCGCTCTGAAACTGGATGAAAGAGGGAAATTGACTTGGTTCTTTCGCTGTTCCATTGTTTTCTTTTTTTCTATCTTTCGGCTATAGAATTACTCTGCCTATGGTGAAATTTGTAAAATTTAGTTGAATGTTACTAAGAGATACGCGATTTATCGATGGAAAGAAAGAAGAGAAATATTCACTCGTCGAAAGCTTAGTAGAACAACGTTTACTTCGCAGATGTAGAACATTTATTTCGGTTACCTATCGGTTGTATCGTTATCGACTTGCCAATCATGAAACGCAGACGCCACCGGCCAGTTTATTCAATAATAAATTATCTGACGCGTCGATTGATCACGAACACATGCTGTCCACGAAATTGAATTGTGTTCCAATCTCTGCATTATAATGTTTATATATATGTTTATGTTTATATATATGTTTTGTAAGGATTCGTTTAGTCGTAAATATGGTTTAGTCGTAAAACAGAATTTTTACACTCAATTCGATTCGCGTAATGGAAATCATAAAATTAACAAAGGACAATTGCAGTTAGATTTAAGATTAGGTAAGTGGGGAATAATGGCTCGTATAATTGATTCTTCTCTCCTTCTTTGAGGATATCTTCGCCGCTCTATAGCTTCTTTATTGTTGCAAGTGTGTAACCTTATTTTGTATAAATTAGATCAGTAACGAGGATTTAAGACGAGGATTAATTTAACAATAGCATATGAATTCTTTTCATTGAGATTTTCACACGAGAAACTGATCAGCCTTGTGAAAAATATAAAATTAATATAAAATTCCTCGATTTAATTATTTAAGTATATAATTAATATTCAGCATGCTAAAAAACGAACGATCTATTTTTCCAAATTTGCAATTATCTATCGCAAGGAATTGTAAAAAGTCACAGGCTCCAAGGTAAATTTTCAAAAGCGTTTGTAATTGTTTTCTGTTATTTTTCTCTGTGCTTGAATTTATGAAGGTGATCAGCGTGGCTCCTGAGCAAATTAAGCTAACAGAATGAAATATTTTCAGTATACAATTTCAATATTTTAATATATGATTACAGAATTTCAATATTGAAATTTAAATTATTATTTAGTGTTACGCCGTAAATAATATCAATGATACTTATTACGTAAAGTACGAAATACAAATCAACGTATATTATTGAAACTCTAAAATTGAGTAACTATTGCTGTACCAAGAATACTAATTAAGAGTTAATCGCATGGATCTGCCTGAGTGACTAAGGAATTTAACAATAGAAGATTTTTAATCGAACTTCTCTTTCAAGCTGAGTTGACCGTGATTCAATTCACGAATATCGGAGAGGAAAAGTCGTAACAATCTTACAGTTTCGATTCACTTTCATCTCTTTTCGAGGGGGTACTCGCGATTCGCGGCTGCTTCGAGAACTTCCTGCTGGTTCATCCATTGAACCTCATTCTTCGGCGTTCTTTCAATCCCTCGTCTTCCATAGACAAGTCGTAAATCTTTTGAAAACTATTAGCTTGTCCAAAAAGTTTCTTTCGTTTTATGAGGAAATAATAGACGCACAACGCTTTTTGTTTTATATTATTTTGTCGAATTACGTACGATCCAATTTGTTCTGTTGAGATAAATTTCACAGGCTTGGTTTTACGTTTGTACGAAGGTGCATCGTTGTAAAAGACACGCTTGCGAAAGAAAGACACTTTCCGGACAACCTAATACTTTCTCTGTTCGTAAAAATTCTGTTCTACGTTTATTTCGTTCTTTCATATTAAAGGAAAGCGATACTGATCGATAAGTTACTTGATACCGTTTAGTATGTGTAACTGGTTAAAGTATAGTACAACTGGTTCTTACGAGTTTCGTAGCATTCAAATATTTAGTGTGTCTCATTAATCGTACTATAAAGGATAAGGTAAAATTTTCTACGTGAAGAAATAAATCGAAAATGTATAATTTTACAATGTACATTTTAAAATGTACAATTTTATCCTACGACGTTCTTCTTTTTGGAGAAGATAGATTTGAAATACTTTACGTCAGAAATTTATAAAGGTTATACGTTTGACAAAACCTGTTGCTTCGCTGAAAATAATACTTGGTAGGATATTCTGTCAGCCAATTTTTTTAAGAATTTTTACGATTTTGTTGTCTCAGAGTCATAACTTTACAATGCTACAACTATACACAATTGCTTCATTACGATATATGGGATACTTGTATAATCAATTATAATCATGAAGATAAAGAGTAGTAAATGGTATAATTGAAAAACACGATTTTGTTAATGTAATTTTATCGAATAATGTTACAAAATGACTAGAAGTGATATTAATAAGTACCTTTTAAAAATATCTGAAACGAAGATTAATGGAAATGCAGTATATATATCGAAATAAAAAATATTGAAAAGTCCTCTGAGCTGTCTTGTTATTTTATAAATTTTTATTATAGATACTATACGAATTTCCAACTATGCGAATAATTTTCCCATTTAATTTAGGAAAAGTTTCATAAACTAAATATATTTCATTACGGTATATTTAACTCTATTTAATTGCATTTACCTATATTTAGCTATGTTTAATATAGAACACCTGCGTCCCATATATGATATAGTTTATATGTAAATATAATACAGCTTCATTGACGGTATCCAAAAATTTTTTTTTAGGCACGGATTGGCTTGGTCTTTGATCAGAACGTCGGCTATTATACTCGATAAATTTTCATTATCCCTCGTGTCATCAATTTCGCGGCACGGAAATTCATCGTTGCTCGAACCACGCGAAAAATATCCAGGCCAAAGGAACGAACGAGAGAGAGAGGGGGGGGGGCAGGAGGAAATGGAAGAAGAAAAATGCGAGAGAAATAAAAGGGAGGAGACCGAAAAGAGAGCTGTTCGTATTAGGTCGGTGAGGTACGTATAGACGACTTTGAAGTGGGTACAAGAATAAAAAATATGCCGCTAACACGCGTCGACCTATTTCGGCTTCTTTCTTCTTACTTTCTTGTAACCATGAATATTAAAACGCGTATAGTTCGTGAAATGTTAAGGGCCAGTTATCGAGTAGAAATTTTTAAGGAATTAATCGATACATCGATTCTGTTTTGTCTTTCGCTTTTCTTACGAATTTCAATAACTTTGAAGGAAAGCAATCTTTCGTTTATATTTAAATTTAATTAGAAGCATCGTAATTTAGACAAAAATTATGTTCCATTATGTAATATGGAAAAACGTGTAAAATATTCGAGGAATAGTACTCGATATAATATTATCCAGTGCTATTATCGAGTATTATTTAAATTATATCTATAAAAATATTAATTTGCATATTCAACCTACAGCATAAGCGATATACAAAAGTATTAGAATACAAAAACATTAAGGGATTAATAAACATGAAAGTTTATATTATGAAATAATTCATCTCTTCTAGGTGATGCTTTTAATATGTTATTAATCATGTCAAGTACTGTTTTATTATTATGTTATGAGATGTAAATGGTGGGTGGGAATGACAGGGGATGAATGGGATTATATCATTGAGCAGAACATTTTGATAAGTTACGACAAGTGGTATTTATAACTTCCAGCACTAAGTAATAGTACAGTAATGCATGGGAAAGATAAAATGATGAACATTGTATTTTTCTCATTGTACCTTAGAAGTTTGAACAGTGTTTATGATTTTTTTAAGTGACCAATATACGTAATCGACATATACAATTCAAAATTCTTTCTAAAATCTAAATGTAAGCACAAACACTTGCGTCTATCAAAAATGTCAAACTTCTGATGAAGATTCTTTCCACAAGTGAAACACAAGCGAGGAATTGAAACTTTCATTTCACTTTCCAATCCTAAACTTCACTTTTCATTCACTGCCAGAACAACAAGTTCAGAGGATTCATTCATGCCTCGAAACAGTAGAAAGTAGGGGAAAAAGAGCGAGCACAAAGTGGGACAAAGGACACGTATAAATTAGAATATATTCATTTTGCTACGATTACTGCACAGAAAATAATCGATTCGAACTGACCAGCAGTCTCCTCGTATTTAAATTGCTACAATCAATCAGATCAAATAAAAAAGAATCGGACAAAGCTAAGGAAATGACCGAAGACGCACAAAAATCAGAATAAATTTTATAATTATTCGATAGACAATGATCGAGCGAAACTCAACGTCGATGGTCTTGCGTATAAATTCAATAAAGGATGGACGATGCAAATTTATCAACAGTATCCTCGCATAAAAGTTCCTCACCTTTTTGACCAAGTAAGAAACCACGCGAAATGAAGAAAAGAAATTACACACAGAAATAAATTAGAATGATTTCTTGTAACTACATTTAGCGTCACGATGATTTCATAGAAGATATAGTGGATTTAAACTCACCGATGTCACCGAACTCAATGTCTTCACGTTGGAATTCCACCCTTTCGAGCAGGTTGGATGAACACTCGTATGGAGCGCAACTGGTACTGAGCTGTGGCGAAACTAAGGTCCTGGTGCTCCTTCTCCACCACTTGTTCGCTTGCCAGCAGTTTCCAGCTATATCGAGCACAATGCGCAACCTCGAATATTTATGCAACCCTCCCCACCAGCAGGACGAGCTGTTCGAAACGAAAATTGTTTCAGGACTCGGAAGGTTTTCCCCTTCTCTTCCGACATTCACCTATCCGCGCTTCGGCTCGTTTCCTCCCCAGCCACCGACAAATCTTTTCTCATGCAAATAAACGAACGATTGGTATTTTGAACGCGGAACTCCCGTGGTTGGCTTAGTAGAGTTAAATATGGGAGGGACTTCATGTTTGTTGACGTCAGGTACGTTCCTTGATGCGTGATGGTAATTTTAGACTGACGCAAATTGTTCTTCTTGGGCTGCTTGTTTTCGCAAATAAACTTTTATGATTGACGAAAGCGCAAAATGAGATTTCGGAGAAGGGGGAGGTATGTAGAATTTTGAACATAATTGAAAAATGTAGGTATTTCATAATTATATGGACAGGATGTATATGGAATGGATGTGGATGGTAACTGATGGTACAAGCGGAAAGGGGGTGAAAGAAGTCGAAAATATAGAATAAAAATTTTTTTCTTAATTTTTCCATCGAGACAACGATCTACAGTGAGATCCGTTATAACGAGATAAGATTCAAAGTTGATTTTCTCGAAAACAAAGCCTCGAACGAAAGATTTCTATTCTATATTTTCTTTTTTCGCGTAGAATCACCCCCTTTCCGCTTGTACCACCAGTTACCAACCACCCTGTATATTCGTACGTGAAGCTAGTCTAAAGTCTATTATTATAAATACTAAATGTACAGAAAATCGGTTAGGTGTTCGAACTGTAAGACATATCCATGTAAAATCATATATCTAAAAAGACGAGATTCTATGTATTTTGTTTCGAGGAAATAGGAATAATTTCTGAATTTCGCCACTGGTAATTAGTGGTACACAAAGTTGGTAAAAACAAATCAAACAGATGTTATATTCAAATACGATTGCTCACGTGCAGCGGATGCCTGGCAGCCGCAGTAGAGCGTGCCTGTCTATGGTCAGACGCGTGCAAACAGGCGGAAACACAAATTAACAGTAACAGCTTAATCTTAAATCTTCCTACACCTTAACACATCATTACAATTCCACGTATTTGCCCTTTCGAGTTCTCATTTATTCTATTAAAAAGTTTCTTTAAAATTCTGATCACTGAATTAATTGATTATACATAATCTATAAAATTTAATTTTTTTTTTTTTGTAACCATCAAAAAACACGATGTCTATGTTAAAATACCGTTAGGCAAAAAACAGTTTCTGCGACCATTATCATCGTTATCATGCGAACACAGTCTCATGGTAATATACCTCTCGCATTTGCATAAAAAGGCATTTTTAATATTTATCTAATATTATAAATATTTATGATGAATTTCTTTTTTTTGCAATAATCTGCTTCAGAAAACCTTACGTTACTTATTTATCAAAAATTCCTGATTTAAAGACGTGGTACTCCGTTATGAATATTCTTCGTTCACTCGACGAAATCCTTACACTTCCAAAATTATAAATCAGAGAATAAAAATATTTCATCTGTCGGAGATGAAAGAACACCGGAGCCTTTTGAACTTTGGATAACCCCTCAACATTGTAATCTAGAGTCTACTATAGCAGTAATTAAACAATTGTAGTTATTTAATCCGATTGTAATTGTTCGAGATTGGTGATAGTGAGCTCTGGCTCGAGGCGACAGTCTGTCGCCCAACGTAGCCGCGGCCAAGGGATGAACGCTTTGTTTAACAAAGGTATGGAGTAATCCTATAGCTCAAAAGCTTAAAATCCTATAGCTTAAAAGAAATATTCGTGGCGACACGTGACAGTAAATATTCCAACGGTTTTTGTCCCGTGGCTCGCCACGCGCAGACCCTATTCCTGGAGTAAGATAATTGCCAGATGTCGATGCGTCTCCATAGTACATGTTCAGCTAGCTCGAGGGCTCGTTATAAATCTTAAGATTTAGTCAACTAAAGTCCATCAAACAGACAAACAGTTTTTGTCCCCACTACGGGAAAATAGGGGAGACCAATTTTTCAACGAGCGGCGTCTCCCACTAGCAACTTCCCCTCGAAAACAGCCAGCATCTTTTTCTAACCACCGGTATAGAGATTGACCAATTAGCGGCAACGACAATTTCCCTTACTTTCTGAACGGAGGCTTTTCTCGACGAATCCAATCTCGTGTCCTTAGACACGCCCCAATATAGTTTTCCTCCGTGGTATCATCGGGACGGGAAAGTCATTCTCGCTCGCGATCTCATCGACTAAAGAGTAACATCTTCGCGATCAGTGGTTATTTCACGTTTTAACCAGACTTAGACTTTGTGAGTACGTCCTTTTGTCATCCCGTTGGCCGCGGCTACGTTGGGCGACAGACTGTCGCCTCGAGCCAGAGATCACTATCACCTATCTCGAACAATTACAATCGGATTGAATAACTACAATTGTTTAATTACTGTTTTAGTAGACTCTAGGTTACAATGTTGCGGGGTTATCCAAAGTTCCAAAGGCTCCGGTATTCTTTTATCTCCGACAGGTGTTCTTTCATCTCCGACACATCGATTTCCAATCTGTCTTGAATAGATCGATAAAATCGCGAAGGTGGATATTTTTATGGCCCACGAATATAATTCCAATCGAATTGCCATGAATATTTGATCCGTCAATCGCGTGAAGGTACTTGTAACTCACGCTGGGATGATCCGCGTGAGCGAATTCATCATCACGCGAGATTCCCTCGCAACGCGTTTTCATGTAACGCTATATCCATCGCGTAAACGTGGCCACGTGAACAGGGGAAGGCGGCGAGTGTACGTTAAACATTATGCCGTAGTTGGGTTGGTTAATTGGTCAGAGCAAGCCAGTTAGTTTCATTACGTTATCTCCATCTTCGTGGGTGTTACGACCGTTCGCGGAGAGACGCGATCGCGAGGAAAACGCGTCAGCGAGAGGCGTAAATTCTCGCTACGATTCGGTGAATCAACGCCGCGAAGTAGTCGTTCCCCTGTTTCGGTTAGGATAACAGAGGTGGTTGATATGAATATGACACAGTAGTAAGTTATATTTCACCACTCTCAATTATCTAACAAATAATGGCCACCGGTAACGAACTTACCGCCTTGCGTCGACGCCGGGATTATTGCATCGGCCACTTTACACGCTTATCGAAAAAACTGGATGAAATCGAACAATCCGGCTGTCCGCGAGAGAACGAGCTAATTCAAATCAAAAATCGTCTGGAAACATACGAGACGGAGCTCCGCGCCATTCAAAATGAAATCGTAAGCATAGACGAGGAGGAGTCCGCTCGCGGCTTTGAAATAGCCGACGAGTACGAGAGACTAGAACTCCGATTAACTACTCAACTGAGCAACCTACGACTAACTACGACGTCACAATCGACAAACGACGAATCAGCTGCCGGTCGCGAGTCTGCTTCGCTTAAACTACCGGAGATTCGAATACGCACATTTGATGGTACGCTCTAGAATTGGCAGTCATTTTACGATTCCTTCTCGTCAACGATAGATCAAAACGAACAACTAACACCAGTCCAAAAATTCTATCACCTCCGATCAGCCTTGACTGGGAGGGCCGCGCGAAGTATAGAATCGCTAGCCATCACCGAGTCAAACTATGCAATCGCCGTTGACATACTTAAGGAAAAATTCGACTGCCACCGTCAAATCTGCATGCGCCACCTAGACTTGCTTTTCGACTATCCGAAAATAGTTAAGGAGACACCCGAAGCCATAGATGACTTCCTCGAGACGGTCAAAATAAATCTCCAAGCGTTAAAGAACCTCGGTGACCCTATCATATCAAACACCGTTCTGATCAAATTACTTACATGGAAGCTACCCCCAGCCATCATTCGCAAATGGCAATGCACCTTACCAGACAAGAAATTACCGTCATACAAGCACTTGATAGACTTCTTGCAAACACGGACGAACGGCGATAGAACAAGTTCAGCATTTACCGCTACGAAAAGGGCCTCCGAACCACCCAACCGTCAGCGACCGAGCGCGTCGCGAAGTCATGCATTCACCGCGACGCTCAAGACGCCGGTATGTCCGGACTGTCGAGGACAACACGAACTACGGTATTGTGACGTCTTCAAGGCGAAATCGCCCAGGGAGCGTCTCGACACAGCCAAACGGGCGTCGCTCTGTACGAATTGTTTAGGCAAGGGACACGCTCTCAATCAATGCTCCGCCGGGTCATGTCGCATCTGTAGACAGCGTCACCATACTTATTTACATCGAGATCATGGTCACAGTAGATTACGTGCAAGCCGCACATCGAGCGGTCGATCGTCGAGCGACCGATCATCGAACGGTCGATCTCCGCCTAGTTCACCGATCCCGCGGTCGTCACACCGATCGAGACGCGCATCCGCGTCTCCACGAACGTCTCCCCGAACGTCTCCCCGAACGTCTCCCCGAACGTCTCCCCGAACGTCGCCGCGAACATCCCCGAAACGCGAATCTCGGTCAACGCGAACGACGGCATCGGGGTCAAATATCTCCCCCAGTGCTAAACAGCTAGGGGAACACTGATATCCTCAAACGGCTTTGCTAGGGACCGAACCACCGAAAACCGACTCATTGACCTCGCCCCCGTCCGGCCCACTCCACCGCGATTTGTTAGTCACCGCACAGGTCAACATACTGGACAATAGAACTCAACCGTTCCGCTGTAGAGCTCTGCTAGACACCGGCGCGAGCATGAACTTCATCACCGAGAGACTCGCCAATTCGTTGAGACTCAACCAACGGAAATGTTCGGTCCCGATCGGAACACTTAACACGTTGTCAACGACTTCGAAACGCTACATCACGGCCACGATCACCTCCGTTGACGGCACATACGAACGCACCTGGACTTTTCTAATCATACCGACCATATCGACTTCGATCCCAGATCAACCCGTAGATCGGTCAACGATACAGATACCCAGAAATCTACGACTAGCCGATCCAAGATTCCACAGACCTGCTCCGATCGACGTGCTATTGAGCGCCGGGCCAACACTAGCGTCACTGTGTGTCGGCCAACTTGATATCAGTCAAGCAAACGGGACCGACTTGCGTCTGCAAAAAACGCGGTTCGGATGGGTCATCGGGGGGAGCCCAGCCTCGCAACCACCCGCACACGCATTTCACGCGTCCACGACGGCCTTGCAGGCGGATCTCGCCCGTTTTTGGGAAATCGACGAGGGACCGCCCACCGCGCACATTTCGGAAGCGGAGCGACAGTGCGAGGAACATTTCCGGAATCACGTTCAACGCACCCACGAAGGGCGATACATGGTCGCTCTCCCCTTCAACGAGACAACTCCCTCGCTTGGATCCTCCAGAGCCATGGCGATGAAGCGACTAATATCTCTCTGCCGTCGGTTCCAACGAGATAAGCGTTTCGAAGCCGACTATCACGCCGTAATACAGGAATACTTGGCATTAGGGCACATGACGAAAGTTACCACGGACCACTGCACTGACGACGGATATTTTTTACCACATCATGGCGTGATCAAGGAGTCCAGCCAAACTACGAAACTCCGAGTCGTGTTTGACGGATCGGCCCCAACCACCACCGGAGTTTCATTAAACGACGTACTTCATACGGGACCGAAACTACAAGATGATTTATACTCCATCCTTTTAAGATTTCGAGCTCATCAATACGTCATTACAGGCGATGTCGAAAAAATGTATCGCCAATTTCTTGTGCGCCCGGAGGATCGGAAATTTCAACAAATTTTGTGGCGCAATGCTGATGGAGAAGTCGACACTTATCAACTCAACACAGTGACATTCGGGCTCTCAGCGGCCCCTTATCTGGCCATCCGCTGCCTCAAGCAACTGGCGGACGACGAGGGGCATCGATATCCACGAGCGGCGACAGTCTTACAGCGAGACTTCTATGTCGACGATGTTCTCACAGGAGTCGATACAAGGGTCGAGGCACAATCATTGAGAACGGAGCTCACAGAACTGCTCAAGCTAGCCGGCTTAAACATCCGGAAATGGGCGTCGAACGACCGGGAACTGCTACGAGGATTTCCCGAGACGGACATAAACGATAAGCTGCTACTAGGCGAATCGCAAACCTTCAAGACATTGGGTGTTGTTTGGAATTCCTTCGACGATTCGATCCTATACTCCGTCAAAACCAATGATGCCGACTCTCGAATTACGAAGAGAACCATCAGCTCCGAAATCGCCAAGATCTACGACCCGCTCGGATTGCTGGCACCAGTAATTGTTCGAGCTAAGATGTTGCTCCAGCGACTCTGGACACTAAAAATTAATTGGGACGAATCCTTACCGGCTGACGTGCACACGGAATGGAGCAAATATTACGCACAGCTGCCATTATTGAATAACGTGGAGTTTCCACGTAAAACGATAATCAACCCCGCAGCGGAAATTCAGTTACACGGGTTCTGTGACGCCAGCGAAAGGGCATATGGAGCATGCGTTTACCTTCGCACCATCACCCTGGATGGTCAGGTCTGTACACGTCTCCTCACTGCGAAGTCGAAGGTAGCTCCGCTCAAATCACTAACCATTCCAAGGCTGGAACTGAGTGGAGCACTCCTTCTCGCGTCACTAGCCACCACGGTCCTCCAAGCCTTGCCAAGCAACATTGCTCGGACCGTTTACTGGACTGACTCCACAATCGTTCTACATTGGATCAACACATCACCCCACACGCTGAAAACCTTCGTCGCTAACCGTGTGACAGAAATTCAACGGAAGACTCACGCCTCAGATTGGCGTCACATCCCCACTACCGATAACCCGGCAGATCTCATATCTCGAGGCCAACTACCCGAAGACTTCCTGAAAACAACCATTTGGCAACATGGACCAGAATGGCTTCAACAACCGGAAGAATACTGGCCAACGTGGAACCCAGTACCGTTAAACGAAACACCGGAGCAGAAAAGGGCAACCTGTCTGTCCGCGACGCCGGCGGACCACAGCATACTGGGGAGATTCTCCTCTTGGCCCAAGCTTATAAGAATTGCCGCTCGGTGCCTTCGATGGAGACAAACCCGGGATCGAGGCAAACCTCTGACCATGCACGAGTTGACCAATGCACACAACAGATTAATCAAACTATTGCAAGCCTGTTATTTTTCAGACGAAATCCGTGCTCTCCGGTCAGATAGAAATTCGGCAATGAAGGGGAAGCTCCAAAGACTCAATCCATTTCTGGACAAGGACGGGATGCTGCGCGTCGGAGGCCGACTCAGTCATTCACCAATGCCTTTCAACCAGAAGCATCCAATAATTCTACCCAAATCCTCAGTTACCGCGCTCATAATCGAGCATGAACACCTCCTAAATCTCCACACCGGAACTCAAGCTACCTTGTACGCCCTAAGGAGATCCTATTGGCCTATCGACGGCCGCAGTCAAGTTTGGAGCACGCTGAAGAAGTGCGTCCGTTGCTGCCGAGCCAATCCCCCTCCAGTGGATTATATAATGGGCGACCTTCCAGCTGCCCGGATAACAGAGTCTCGGCCATTTACCAACGTCGGAATCGACTACTGCGGACCGTTTTACATCAAGGAACGAAAGGATCGCAACCGACTCAAAATCAAGGTATACGTAGCGATCTTTGTGTGTCTTGCAGTTAAAGCAGTCCACATCGAGTTGGTCAGCGATCTCACTAGCGAGGCCTTCATTGCTGCTCTGCGGAGATTCATCGCTCGCCGCGGATTCTGTGGGACAATCTACTCCGACAACGGTACCAACTTCGTTGGTGCCAACAACGAATTACGAGAGCTCCGAAATCTCCTGCAATCCGACGATCACAAGGCACAGGTCCAGTCCTTTTTAGCCGACCGACGGATCGAATGGCACTTCATCCCTCCCAACTTACCTCACTTCGGCGGGTTGTGGGAGGCTGCAGTGAAGTCTTTCAAACGACATCTCAGACGGGTCGCCGGTAACGAGCTCTTGACCTTCGAAAACCTTAACACCCTCATCATTGAGATCGAGTCCATCCTCAACTCCCGCCCGCTGACGCCGATATCTTCAGACCCAAACGATCTCCTAGTTCTTACTCCCGGTCATTTCCTCATCGGAGATTCACTAACCAGTTTCCGAGAACGAGATTTCAGGGACACGCCATCCAATCGTCTCTCCTGCTGGCAGCATATTCAGAAACTCAAACAACACTTCTGGCGCCGGTGGCATCGAGAGTATCTCAACGAGCTACATATCCGGAACAAATGGAACAAGGGCAGTCACGACATACGAGAAGGCACCATCGTCCTTCTCAGAGAAGACAATGTTCCCCCGATGCAATGGCCATTGGGCAGAATCATCAAGGCCCAACCCGGCGCAGACGGCATCATACGCACGGCTATCGTTCGAACAGCGACAAGTACCCTCGAACGGAGCATC
Source organism: Bombus huntii (assembly GCF_024542735.1). NCBI lineage: Eukaryota > Metazoa > Arthropoda > Insecta > Hymenoptera > Apidae > Bombus > Bombus huntii. The sequence continues at coordinate 326,093 of NW_026099323.1, forward strand.
AAGCGGATGGTACCACTACCGAGCAGAACGACTCCAGACGACTCCGAACCAATCAACAGTCCGAAGTCTGATAAGAGGTCCACCTGACGACAGCACACCATATCACTTGATCGGTGCCCTCTCAACGGGGGGAGGATGTTACGTCGCGTAACACTCTACCTAGCCGAGGCCACACACCGCGGGCAATATGGCAACCAGATGTCTTCGGATACTCGCAGCGTATCTTCCATGATTTCAAGGACCTTCCATAAATCACATAGATTTCCTAGAAAAGGTCCTTCAAACGAAACAAACATCTGGTTCGGAGGAATTTCTAGAGACTATTGTCTACCACGGCTTAACAAGGGAAAGTCAGTTTTTGTCACGTCCGCTGCAACTTTCCTCCCACTAACCACTTTCTCTCGAGGGCGGTTAAGACCCTTCGTTTAACCAATTAAAAACGAAGCCTATTCCCTCACTCTCCTAAATAACATCGGCACCAACAAATCCGATGGTCCCGTGCGCTAGACTCACTCATCCTTAGCTCTCCTCCGAGACAGCATCGTCTCCCAAGAGTACTGTTTTTACATCCTTCGAACGGTCAACATCCTTCGAGCGGGTATACACACCCGTACATCAGTCACTCACTCATCTCGTACATACGCACCAGTGTAACTATCCTCGTTATAAGTTGTGGAATAAACGGTGAAATATAACTTACTACTGTGTCATATTCATATCAACCACCTCTGTTATCCTAACCGAAACAGGGGAACGACTACTTCGCGGCGTCGATTCACCGAATCGTAGCGAGAATTTACGCCTCTCGCTGACGCGTTTTCCTCGCGACCGCGTCTCTCCGCGAACGGTCGTAACAGTGGGTTTCGCACAATGGAGGCCTCTTCCAGTATCGGGGCCACTAGGCCTGCGTGCGTTCTAGAGCCTCTTTATCCGAACGAGACCGATTCCTCGATCGAATTCTATCGTTCTCCATAGTTTCCTGCTTTCTTTTTCGTATTTTTCATATTTCGATGAGACATGGATTTTAGTAAATGATTTTTTTGACGTATTAGTATGACGTATTACGTAAATAATTTGGAATTTCTTATGTAAACTATAACTGGTGCATAAACACGTTGCGTAAACTTGGCTTAATTACTGGTTTGTGATAATTCATATGTTCTAATTTTACCGATGAAAATTATATCATCCAGAAAATATGACATTCAAACGCTGATTTCAATGACTGCATCTTCCGAGATGACAGACAACCGTTTGTGTAACTTAAGAACATTTTTTTAGATATAGCGCGAGTTTGAGCTAATTCTGACTGCGAACTGAAGCAATTAGTTATACATATCGTAGCAAATATTTATTGTTTAATATCCACTATTACACTACACACTGTACGATGCGAACAATCGGATGAATTTCCAACTCAATAGCAGTATTGTTTAATCTTAAAGCTGATACAAACGTATTACACATATCGCTGACGTGGTCGACTGCATATGTGCATAGATGAAGTATTATGACAGAATTACCGATACGTATTATGCGAGGATAGGGAACACCATTGGAAATGTCATTGCATGTTAAGAATAACATTATATTGCGACAAAGAAAAGGCATCTATAAGAAATGAGCAGAATTACACAAGCAAAAGCTACATAAATCTCAGATGTATCAAATAAATTCCTTAAAACATGTACGATGAATATATTACGAACACTCTTAAAAAAAGTTCTTTTCAATAAGCTTGAACGCATAATTTTTCGATTCTATTTCCCAGTCCCTCTCATATAACCTCTTTTCCAACATACAACTAAACTACTCTATCTTCCATTTCCTAGCCCGACTTGTAAACTGTTTCCCAGCTTCTCTGCAAGCCTCTCTTCCATCGTATAACCCTCTTCAGTCCTCTTTTTCGATCAGACTTTACTCGAATACAAAAATGCTTATCGTGACAACACATCGTTATACTATTCGCGTGAGAATCAAATTTGATCAAGGATATTTATATAAATTTACACCTTCGTGTATCAAAGGCATTATTTAGATGAGAGGAAAAAAGAAAAAATATGTCAAAAGGCAAAGTTTATACTTTAATGAATGATCAACGAAATAGATTGTAAGCAGAAATTTGTTTATTTACCAAATATTCTGGAACATTATAAAGAATACATTTTTGTATATTAGGGGCGTCTTACGGATTTTCTCGTTTCTAAATTTCCTATAGATGGATAAAACTCCACACTAATGTTCTATCTATGCACATTAATGTCTCAATGAAAATTAATATTTTTACATTGGGTAGGTATTAGGAGAGTATTAATTAAAGAAATGTTGAGATTAACAAGAATAAATTATGCAAAAGATCGCTATGAAGAACGACATCTTTTTATGTAGCACCGAATCTATCGAAAAATAGAATATTTTTATGATGCAATAGTGATTTTTATTCAAAGCTTCTCTAGTTTCTCAAAAATGCATAGAATGTACGTTGCATAACCATCTATCAACCACGCGTAATAAGTATATGGTAGATAGTAGCAACGACAATATGGAACAAGTTTACTATAGAAAATTAGATCTCCTCGTAGAGGATCGTGCGTTTTAAAAATCACAATGCTTTCGACATTCGTTGAATGTTCTCATCGAAAGCCTTTTCAACTGCGCGCGAACGTTTAAAAATCCACACAATCTAATAATCGACTCGAGTCAGAGAATAACGAAGATCATAACTTTATCTTGCATTTTTCGATCGAAAAAAGAAAAGAAGCAAAGAAGGTGAACGTAACGAAAAAGAATAAAGAGGATAAGAAGCGCGTGCACGAGAATTACGCGAGCTTCGAAAGATCGTGGAGGGCATCGTTAATGACCCACTCTAAGTGGCGAAGAATTACACGCTGGCACGCTCTCCATGTACCCTGATCGAATGCAGGGCCTCTGAAATGCTGAACTACGTCCGCAAGTTTTGTTATCGTTGCCAGAGCGAGGTGACAGAGCTTTAGTGCAAGGTTAGTCGGCGATGAGTGAAGTGGCAATCCTCTGCACGGCCATTATTCTTCGGTAGCGGCTAGGACCAGAAAGGATTTCGTTCGAATTCCTGTCGTGAGTACATTGCTTCATCGGTACATTGGATGGAATATTTCTAAAAACCGACGTTCCTACGCGTCGATTTCGGTTCCTTTCTCTCTGATGTCTCTACATCATTTACGCACGTAGCGAGTCTTCTGGATTTACAGTTTGTCCAAACTATTTCTCATTAAGAATCTCTAAACAAGTGAATATGATATGGTGTCTTTCTCTCAAGACTATCGGTTTTCTTTATCCTCGATCGAGTCGTTAAAAGTTTGTCTTAGATATTTTATGCAAAGATTGTCAAGAGAAATGTTATCACATTTACTTGTAGGAATTTAGTATTCGAATTATGAAGGTTTAATATGTGTAAAAATATATGTACACATTTTAAAAACCTGTTAAGCTATAGCTACATCGAATTACTCCTAGTAATTTTTGTTTTGAAACGATAAATTTGTCAGTGGTAATTTTCTTCAGTTCGATAAAATTCTGATGTAAAAGTTTTCTAACAGAACACAAAGTCCTGAACTGACTTTCTCTTAAATTCTTGAATTTTATTACAAATGTTTGATCAATAGCGTAAATAATTATGATTGAAGCGATATAACGAAAACCGTAACAATTTTGCCAATTGTAATGTACAAACGAAAAATCGGTCTGTGTCATTTTAACAGATTTAGCAATCTTAGTGTTGAGAGGGTGGTTTTTCATTTCTTTGTTTTAGCGGGGTAAATATAAGAGAACTGTAAGTCGTTAGCTTAGTGGAAGCGCGTTTCGCAGAAATAATTAATGCATCTTTCATTCCATTGTATCAAACTGTGATTAATCGCGACGAACGTGCAATTAAGATGTGTACCGGAGAAAAATCTGCTGCATTTAGTTGCGTGAATTCGAGTTAATCCGAGGCAGTGGAGAAATAATCTCATCGATAAATAACACGTAATTTTGTCGTATATTTCATGCCAGGAAACCTTGTCGACTGAAAAATTGTGATTTTCGTAAGTGATAATAAATTTACCAAACAATTTGTTTGTTTCTGATTAGAAAACCGATCGACTTTAAATTCTGAGAGAACGTGTTTCACAAATGATGAAGAATTTTCGAAACAATAGTGGCAAAATCTTTAATTTGATCTCTCAATAAAAAAAATCTGTACTCTCATTATGTTCTTAACTTCGATCGGTTCACACGAATTTAATCTAACAAGTCGTTACTTGGTACTGAAATAAACCAAATTTAACATGCAATCTTATGATACAATATTTTAATTATTAATTTTTCATAGAGAGTTTTTCAACGTTTCTTAACTTGAAAACCTAAAGGAACAGTGAAGAGATATCTTCAGTCCTATGTAATTCAAATAAAACACTACAAAATACATTGTTATGGACGCTTGGAAAATTCAAAACAAAGTCCTCCGCGTGAATAGAGATATAGCACACATAGGATTAATCTTTCAATAATTTTCTAATAATATTTACGTATATTCAAAAATATTTCTAACAAATATAATAATAGTAAAATTGTCTACAATTCCAAGAATACATATTTCGCTGAAGATGGTCTCTCGTGAAAGAATTACCTGAATTTAAGTACAAAACAGAAACGAAACAAAAATCCGCGACGGATCAAGTCTATTGTCCCAGCGAATGGAACTTGAAATCGAATTTGGATTGTTCGCCGCGGACACGATTTCCAGGTAAATCGATACATTCTAAAAAGCAAGGAAGCCCGTGGGACGGGACAACAAAAATAAATTGAGAAGATTAATTGCAATTACCACATAGGTCGGGTTACACCATTGTTTGACCGACGTCCCTCCTGAACTTCGAAACTGGGTTGCATAATGCGGTCGAGGCACGAGCTTAACCCTGCATTGGGCTAAAATTTCATACATGCTCGTCAAAGGAAGCCTAGACGATGATAATTACCATTTTCAACTATGAAAATTATCACGGAAACTTAGAATTGCACAGCATTTCTGTCCATCTATTAACACGACGTAACATTTCTTCTTCTAGAAAGAAATTCAGAAGAAAAGATGATTGTGTCTAAAAAAAAAAAAAAAAAAAATGAAAAATGAAAAACACGAGATTCAGGTTTACGATCATAGAGAGTTTTCACCGTAACGTTGCGTTTACACAATTTTTATGTATTATTTTGCTACTTGGTTCTTAATAAGTTAATCGATGCCGTGACCAAGGGCACTCGAGAAGCAGAGTCGCGAGAATTCGAGACGTAGAGATCGTGCGAGTCAACGAATTTCTCGAGAGAAAAGTTTATTCGCTCGAGAGGAGATAAACTCTTAAACAACATGTAATTTCTTTTCTCTTGTATTTTCCCAGCGTTTCGTTTACTTTCTCTCCCCTTTGATAAAAAGTTACGATAGTTGACATGGTTCAGCATTTTGAAACATCTGATTTTTAATTGACAAGTTTCTCGATCGAAGAATATTAAATGGAGAACCTTTTAATTGAAAAGACGTTGGGTTTTTAAAATCACTGAGGAGCTTGTTTCAACTTCTGAAACTTTTCGGTCGGGATAGATTTTTGGAAAGTAATTTTAATTGATACGCTTGTACTTCGCTTAGTATACTACACCACCTGGAATATTTTCAATTGGATTTTTTATTGCAAAAATTTATTAATATTGAGAAAACTTTATTCTGCAACTGCATTCTCTTATACAAATATTTCTTCTTCATTTGCTACCCACCTCATTCTACAAATATTTCTCCACGATAATTTTGTAGCTCACTCTCTCTTATAAATTTGTTCAAATAATTAATATACGCGAGCAGTAGTCAAACGAAATCCATCTGTCACTCCATTTGATTATTTTACAAATTTCCATTTAATATTAAGGGGACAAATATTTAATTCGTTATTTTCACGATTTATGCTAAGGATCGCGCTACATCAAAACTTTCAGTTCGTAATGTACGTCAATTTTAATATCATCTGAAGGTTGGAATTATTCTGTATTCCTATCTCATTTAAAATTTAAACTCCACTCTGTAGCATTAATTTGCAGCAGAGACAGCGAATGTATGTAGTAGTCATCTTATCCGTATGCTACAGCGTTCAACGAATTTGCAACTCGTTAATCTAAGCGACACACAACAAGTATTTTGTTTTAGCAGCATTGCCATTCGTTTCAACTTCATCTGAGCGAATGGAAAATCCACGTTCGATCAAAGGAAATATGGTGCGCGAGTTATTCAATTAATTGTCGTATTTATTGATAGTTTAATTAGTTTGCACATTTTCTTTATTTTCACCACAAATTCTGACCAGTTACAGCCTCCTGTTCTAATGTATTTGAAAAAATTAGTGGTTTTATATACAATTTATATACAATGATAAAATGAGAATATTTTAACGTTAATCGAACAAGCTTTCCTTTTAATCAGTAAAAATTATATCCTCGCGAAAAGTTATGACCATCGATATATTCTACCAATTCACGATATATTACGAGTCGTTAACGAATTAAAGAGCTCGTTTTCAAACATAGATCGTACAAAAATTGTTCATTTGTTCATTGTTCGTTGTTCATTGTTCATTCAACCGAATTTGACGAATCGCCAGGCAATTTCTTTTAATTGAAAAAAAGAAACGCGAGGTCTTTTAATCCACCGAGAAGATTATTCGTACAGTTGTAAAATGTCGAATAGATAAAGATTGTACGCGTCTTGTCTTAAACTCTCATTAGCGTAGGTTGATTCGTGCAGTAAAAAAAAAAAAGGAGGGGAAAATAACTTTGCTAAATTCAACCAGGCAGCTTTCGTCGTATTAAAAGTTTTAGGGTTGTTTTATAATTATGAGCCGAGGTTTGCGACAATGTGACGCAGTTTACAATAGTTCGTCGCAGTTGACAATACTTGAGCAACGCGTAGAATAACAGACGATGAAGAATAGTGGTGCAAAAAAACGAATGATATATTATAACGCATGTCGTCATTGATCTGGAAACTCATTAAACGATAGGATTACGGCCATATTCGCGGATTGTATCCGCGACGGATATAAAACGACAAATTCCGTGGATAGGTTCGTTGTAACAACGTCGACCACTTGGACACAATACTCCTTGATTATCCGTGTGATTTTATTTGCGGGCGTGGAATTTCCACGAAAATTCGAAACTGTATGCCACGGTTTCGTAAACCGGTGTTCCATCGCGAAAGTGCTGGATGAAACTGAGTATACAACGTTCAATTCGCGCAATTCTCTTCAATTGACATCATTCCGCCCTATGTTGCATGACGTTTACGTCATGTTTCGAAGAATTTGACATAGGACGGCGCGAACACCATAAATCAATTGTTCGACAGGCGATCGATCGATTTTAAAGTAAGCTTAAACGCCGTTAGATGAACGGCGTCAAGTGAGTTGGCCGTCGTGTCGTCTGCCGGAAATCGAGCTGGCGACACCAGTTTCGCGCTTGTCACGCGCAAGTGTTAGATTGTTTTAAATGGCGTGACGCGGATGACACTTCTGTAATTGTTAAAATTGTTGATTCTTGTCTTTGAGATAACTGGCAAAGAATTGTAAAAGATAGCCTATTGTCAAGAGGAATTTCTCAGGAGTTCGATGGTTCGTTAAGAGGTTCAAGTTGTGCGATTTAGTATTGTTAAACACTGTATTGTGCAACTATTTGCACGTTCATAATGTATATTGATAAATCTAAATGGTGTGACGCGAACTATACTAAATGGCGTAATTGCTAAAATTGTTGGTTTTTGCCTTCGCGATAACTTTGAAAGCTTCCGTGAAAGATAGCGTATCGTCGAGGTCCGAAGTTTTTTCAGAAGTTCGCCGTTTCAGAAGTTTTATTTCAACTCGTATACTTTAGGATTTTTACGCGGCTTTATGCAACTATTTGGACTTTTATAATGTGTATTGATAAATTTAAACGTTGTGACGCGAATGGTATTAAATATTATGATTGTTAAACTTGTTGATTCTTTCCTTTAACATAGCTTTAAAAAGCTTCTATAAAAGCTAGCGTATTGTCAAGGTTCCTCAAAAAATCGGAGTTTTGTTGAAGATTCAAACTGGTTTAGGATTCTAAAACATTGGATATTTCTATTTTGAAACATTTTATAGCCGCGTTTTATGTTTAAGATATACTGAATCTTCATTTATATTACAGATTGTATCATTATGCTGTTATACCTTTAAATTACAAGACCGTATCTTCAAGACTAATTATTAATCATCTTAGAATCTCAGGATTCGATCCTTCGACTTTTAAATTACGTTACGGTATTAAATCATATTACATGGTAATAAATTTTACCAACTTGTTGAAATAGCTTGTACTCTGCGCAAATCAAAATCGTATTATCACTAGATTGATATACAACTAAGTTACTGTATGTCATAGCAACTTTTCAAATCGATCGAAAATCAAAAACGATGCGGTTCGTATCGCGGCAAATAGTATGCCGTGTGTCACAAACATGAAGGTCTTGTAGTAGACATTGAAAACTATGGAAAAATATATATTACGATATTTATATATTATTAATATTATAACATTGCGAAGATATTCGTTGTTGCAATTTAATTACATTAGGGTTGAGTAAATTAAGCTCATTAAATGTCAGTATAAGAAGAGACAAAATTACATTTTAAATTAAGAACATCGATTTCAAAAATCTCTCGATATTTTTTATTTCTTTTTTTTTCCTCTTAAACATTATAGATCTTTAACTACAGCGCGTTGCAATGTAATATACTCGCGTTTAATAATTTTGCAGAACGATATCCTACGAATATTAAACCTTAATCGTTTCCTAGAATTAACTCAAATAAATCCAGGAAATCCCTCAGAGCCATTGATAATTGTCTTACCTGGTAGTAAGTACTTTAACTACGAAACATTACATTACATCGACGACTGTTAATGCGTTAACTGAATTATCGTTTATAGACTAGTAAATTAAGTCACCCTACATAGAAATACAAAATTAGATTTTACGTTGAAAGCGTTGATTTTGGAATCTGTACTGGTCGATCTTATAATTCTACGCCTGTACGAAATTCTGGCAACACTATATCGGAGAACGGAGTTTAAATTATTAATATAAGAACTACTTCAAGTAAATTCAGATTTGCTTCTGAATAATCATGGTTTTCCCATGCTGAAAAATGATCGAGCAATATGAATAATAAAGAACCATTTCTTAGAATTAAATGAGTTTCTATATTTCATTTTCCTAATATAAAATTTTACCAAATACCAAAATTAATACACTTGGACCTAATTAACTAGTATGATATAATAAATACAATGTTATACTAAATAAATATATTAATAATTACAATGCTAAGTGTATTTCGAAATTATTTCTTATTCCCTTTAACAAAATCCTTGCACCTATCATGTTTTTGCAACAGCCTGTATATACAAGGTGTCTCGTCTTGATCGAGCCAGGCAAATATCTCTTAAACCGTATATTATTCGAAAGAAGTGTTTCTTCGAAAAATACATAGCTTCGAGATCTCAAGGTGACCTTCGTTTATTCAAATGGATTTCTACATACATTTTTTTCATACGCTATTCGATGGATTTTTTAATTCCCTACAAACCAGTATTAGAGTACTTCAATGGAAAAATGATTAGTTCAAAAGGTATTCCAGCTTCAACCTTGTAAAACTTATCGCATGAAAGACAAGGAAAGATAACACAGCGCACTTACGTTCATATGTTTCTTGTCCTCCACACGCTCAATTTTAATGAAATTAACAATGAGATATCTTTTAAGCTAAGAATTTTCAGATACAACTACCTTGATACTTTTCCGTAGAGAACTAAAAAGTGCATCGGATGGTGTATGAAAGATAAAACGTATAATTCAATTGGAAGAAACAACGGTTATCTTAGAATCTCGTAAACGCTTCCACTTAGACAAATCCAATTGAACGTCGTAAGATGGACCAATTGAAACCGTACAATTTTATTGTACGCTCTTTCTCGAATTACGTATAGTTTAGGATATATGTTTGCGTGGAACGATCAAAATGAGACACCATGTACATTAATACATTCCACATTCATTATCGCGAAATTGCGTTTCCCTTTGACTTTTTCGAGTTTCCGGGACGCGACAGCACGTTCCATTCAACCGCAATTCGCGTACTCGCTTACAATTAGTCAGGGTCGCGATACTCGCGAGTTCCACTAGCGCGATTAGTCATAATGGCTATTATTTTATTGTGTAACAGCTTTTTCCCTCGTTGCTTGCCAATCGAATTGCCTGTTACCGAGAGGCACTACTCGACACGCCCGCGTCTCTAAACGTTAAATACCTTGAATATTAATGTCAGCGACGTCTGATATAGTGCATTTTACCGATGATGAAATCCACTCGATCACTAGGGAAAAACACGGCGTAACGAGGGCGTGTGTACATGAAACGTGGATCATTTGCTCCGCACGATCGATCATGCTAATGTAACGAATATAACAAATCGTTACGATAGCTTCTACTCTTAGAAGAAAGAATAGAAATACCAGCAGACACTGGGAAAATGACAAATGTACAATCAGTTCCAAGTAATCCGCATGTCTTGAAAACATTGACATTCTTTGTTTAAATAAAGCATGTAGGAGTCAATCTGACAAGCTGAACTGATCGATTTCGATGTTTGAAAAGTTTTTAATTTTACGTATCAAAATACGTAGATAGGGTTCATTTCGCAGAAACGGAACGATTAATTAACCTCGATAGAATTGGTCAGTTTTATTTCTATATCGTAGTTACTTTTTGTTTTATTACGCAAGAATAAAACAGTTATGTTAATCGTTTTGTTACGAAATACGTTAACTCTACGCTGAAATTTTAGAAGATTTTACTCGAGTATAAATAGCCTTTCTATTACGAAGACTTTTGTATGGGAATGTAGATGCCGAAAAATGTCAGCTCGAAAATACAGAGAAAAGATTTATATATAAAATTCAGCATAAACCGGAAACGCCACTTCAAGACGCGTAAATGTACCAATGTATCTTTCATCAAGATAGAAAAAGGGACGTCGAAATTATTAATAGACTAATAGACTATTAATAATTAATAGACTATTAATAGACTGTTGAATGGTTTAATCGAGACACAATGGAATACACAATAGAATTGTAATATCGTGATATAATGTGTTTACAAAGAGTGGACAATAGAGATGTTAATCAGACAGAAAAAGACGATTGTTGTTCAACCTGAACTATTCACGCCAAACGCACAGAAAACAGCGCAATCCACACTCTCTCGGCAACGCCACTCGCAACCTCTGTCTCCGCTCAGCTCGCACTCGGCTCCTCGACTCGCACGCTGCTTTTCGACTCCCACGCTGCTTTTCGACTCGCACGCTGCTTTTCGACTCGCACGCTGCTTTTCGACTCCCACGCTGCTTTTCGACTCGCACGCTGCTTTTCGACTCGCACGCTGCTTTTCGACTAACGCTCTGGCCGTTGCCGCATTCTATTGTCTATTGCTGGGCCCACCGCACACGTGTTCTACAGACGCTCGTAGCCAGGGTCACGTAGGTCCTTTCGACTATTTACCTATTTACCTGAAGGACCCGGTAATGCATCGATGGAGCCGACAGCGCCTCGGCTCTCGCGACATTGTCTGTAGTTAGCTCGACGTTTCTTGGGCCCTTCTTCCCGATACTACAGAATTTTTACAGAAATACATAATAACAGAGTAGTGATACATCAACGGCTGTCATCAATCTCAGGTGTGCGTTATTACGTTGACCCTGGCCACGGATTAGCTAACACCTTGATGGTGACGTTATTAATCGATGGGGTTTTTACTTTCTGAATGATATACAGCATTATGTGACGTTTCCTATTTCAGCAGATTGACTTTAGAAAGAAAGAAACTGTAGAAAGAGAAAGGGAGAAAATGGGGAGTCATAAATTCTCGTATCATTAATAGAAGTCTAAATATCACGTGATAAGTTATATATAGCACGTAATAAAATATTCGGCTTACCTTTTCAATTTAGTTTCCATCAAAGATAGATTACGGATTTTTATGCAAATTCATATCTTTACGAATATAACTGAAGGAATGGGACCTCGATGGATAATCATTTTTTCGATAGATATTATAACGAGTACTATAGTTCGAATTTATTCATATATTTTTGCTTATGTTTCGCGTTTAAGTCTCCCATAAGTGCATAAAAAGTTGCATACTAGTCAAAAATTGAATGGTCACACATTTTGGTCAAACTTGAGTTAAAAGTAAAATATGGTTCTACAATGTTTGTAAATTATTGCAGATATTGCGATCAAAAGGCGATTTAATATTAAACACAAGAAGCACATTAGGTGCTCGAAACATGTGGCACAGCGTAGCTTAAAAACCCCTTTATCTCGACATGCGCTAAATGTGTTTTAGATCTTTACTCTCGGTTTCCATTCGATTAAAAACGTAGAATGAGAAACAAAACTCCAGAGAGTACAAACGTCCCTTCCATAGGATTCCACAAGAATCATCCCCATTCAACATACATAACATCCGTACGTACATCGATAAAAGTCCAGTATCTCTTTCCGATCGGAGAAAGAAAGCCATTCTCATGAGACTTAAAATTCGACATACTAAACTGACACACTCTTATAACTTTATCCTATTTGTAGATGATAATCTTCTTAATCGTAGCAACGTTAATGCATGAAAAGTAAATTAAATTAAGAAATAAATTCGCTCTGCCAAACGAGATGCAGCATGTCTAAATCAGAAGCATTGAAGATCTTCTTTATCTTCTCAAAGATATTAATCTGTATCAGCAATTATGATATCGTAAGCTACCTGCTTAATTCTAACATACGCTGTAGCGTAGTATAGATACCGTTGTTTGAGTTTCTAACTTGCCTTATTGCATTCTACGCTTTGCTCTTTGTTACGTATTTTATTAATCGCGGTAGCTACCTAATCCCGGACCATAAAAATCATGAAAACGATAAAGAAATAAATAAATAAGGAAGAACAGAGCATCGACTATTAGTAAAACCTACTCGACGATAGAAGCGCCTTTTCTTCGTTTCGCGGTGCCGCGAAAACGAAAGAAAAACCGCGGCCAACAGAGCGAAGGTAAAGAATCGGAAGCCGGCGGCAGAATTAAGAGGAACGCCGTTGGCTGTTTACAGTGAATACCGGTCGCGATAAATCCAGCCTCCGGTACACTCGAAATTGCTTTTCGAGGGTCGCCTTGTAGCGGATGCAATTAAACAGGATCACTGTACGCTCGTAATAAAATCTCCAAGTTCCAGTGCGCTTCCGGGATGAAAGAATCGGCTGCCTCCGCGGTGCGACGCTATTCCCGGCCGTGCAAAAAGTTCCCTTGAAAGCGCGCACTCCTCGTAACGAGCTTTTGCTAATTTTTTTAATTAATTCAAGATCGAATAGGTATCGATTAGAATCGCGATCCACATTTACGCGTTTCGATGAAACACGAATTATTAACACGAAAACACTTTCGTATTGGGTTTGAATAACATATAACGAGGTTTGAAACGAGCAGAATGTTTAATTGAAAAATTTAACTTACATTTTTACGAAGCGTCAAGACATTGTGAGATATATTTCGAAGGATTATATTTTGCTCAAATGTTTGCATTGATTTGCACAAATTATGCAGCTATATTGTTACAATATGGAACGTATTATAATGAAACGTATATTGTTACAATAATGTAAGGTAAAACCAATCCATAAATTACAGTAATGAAATTTCATATTGAATATGTACGATATTGTAACTATACAAATTAATGAACAGTTTAACAGTTTAATTAATGAACATGATAAACAATTTAATAAATCACAACTGAAGACCTTAGTAAAATAGACGTGTAAGTGCAGTTATTCAAGAAGATGATAAAAACGCTCATACAATTCCAGTTTTAATAGCATGAAAGTATAACTGCACTTACACATTTCAGAAATATTAATTATCCTAGTACTATTGCTCTTTTAATATAACGTTTTTGAACACGTAACATTAAAATCACGAAATCTATCATGATGGATCTGCCACATTATGTTCAGTTATGTTTCCTGTACTTCTCACGGAAATTACTTAACGAAATAAGGTTCGACTACGTCTAAATTTAATCTTAATTCTTTTATTTTTTTAAATTTGCTAAAAATCTCGTGTTTTTTTTAGCTCATTAAAAAGGTTTCGTATTATATTCATATATTTATACAAATTGGTGGGAGGATTTTAATTAACGATAGCCTGCGTCCATCGAGGCAAGTGGAATTAAATTTGATCTTGTAATGAAAGTTTGCCAGTTGCACTCTGTGTTTAAACGGCTCGAAGGTATTTAGTGTTTTTTGTAGAAAATCGAGAGCCGCAATGTTATACAGATTGTGAAGCTGTTCGCAAGAGATACGAAAAGTTATGAAGATGGCTACTCGAAAGTTCCCATTAGCCTACTTAAACCAAGTGCATCGCCCTCAACGACAACGACACTTATACTCACCAGTCTCCACCAAAATATGCAAACTACCCCTATGAGAGGTATTTTTCTTTTCTTTTGATAAAAACAAAACTGTATAATAAGCGATACAGAACTTTGCAAGTATAATCACATAAAATCAAGCGGCGTTAGGTAAAACTTTGGTAAACTTCTTATGAATATCGTAACTTTGATCTTCAAAATATAGTAAATTATACCATCAACCCTTAACGCATACCAAGATAGGACAAGCGATGTCTTCTTATCAAGAAGGCTATTAACATTCTCGAAAAACTGTACGATCTTTTTAATAGTTCCATCGATTAGCATTAATATATATTTTTTTTAGAAGAATATTATACAATATCGCGGAACATTTTACTCGAAGGATTTTATTAAAGTAAAAAGTACGTCAAAATAAAATTACGCTCTGACCAGAAATTATTAACAGTCACTGTGTACGCTATCATTTCGTAAAAGCGCGTTATAATTAAATTTTATTAAAAGGATAATACCGTTAAACAGCTTCGAGGCAAATACTAAAAGTATCGGATAAGCGTTTTTT
Organism: Bombus huntii; assembly: GCF_024542735.1. Lineage (NCBI taxonomy): Eukaryota > Metazoa > Arthropoda > Insecta > Hymenoptera > Apidae > Bombus > Bombus huntii. The sequence goes on from NW_026099323.1 coordinate 341,205, forward strand.
CATCCAGCAAAAATTCAACAAGAACGTACTGTAAAATGGTAAGAAACTTCTAAAATCCTTTAATACGTCAAGAAGTTGGCGTTCGAGTCTAAAGTGGAGATAAAAAAATGCTTGTTTTCACCGAAAAGGCGAAAGCTCAAGAGATCGTTTTAAGCGTCTTAAGAAAATTATAGCCCGTAAGCATGGAACGTTGAAAAAGTAAATTCGAAGAACAGAATATTATTTGGAGATTGTTTTATTGGGCATGCGCATAAAGGAGCGCAACCACCTCTCTATGAACGCTTTCTACATACGAAACGGTTGTGTGCTGAACAAACATCGGACCAATCTCGGTTCACTTCTTCCCTCGCGGCCTGCTTTCACGAATCTCCATCCCTGAAACCATCCTTTCATCCCTCGTGGTCGTGGGTTTTTCGACGCTTCTCTCGTGCGATTGAAAGTAAAGGGAGAGAAAAGAATTAGAGCGATGTTCATCGATTAGGGACGAAGGGTGAGAAAGCATACAACAGTGAAATAGCAAACAGAGAACTTTTTAGGCCTTTAGGCTTTTAATCATTTTTGATAACGTTAGAATCCCAAGGAGAAGTGTAACTGGAAGTCCGCTTTACTGCGGAAGGCAGAATTATGAAATGTAAATAAATAAATAAAGTAACTTTAGAATCTTCAATTTTTAATGATTTAAAAATCTCTGATTTTTAATAATTTTAGGATCTTTAAGAGAAGATTAATCTTAATAATTTTGGAATCTCTGGACAATTTTCATAATTTCATTGATCGATTAAAATGATTTTTGATTCCAAAAATTAAAGTTTCGCGTGAAATTTATTTTTATCAATATCCATAGTTTTTAACAACAAAACGCGAGATTCAGTATAAAATAATTTTTGTACCATCGCGCCGGTGTGAAATTTTAAGCATGGACACTGTGTACCTGGAAAATAAGTCGAATACAGAACGTAAAAACGCGTAAAATAGGTTTGAAGTAGAGAAAATGAGGTTTGTAGAATTGTAAAGTGCTGTACCGAGCAGGATTTTTTATTCAAACGAAGTACTTTGTGGTCGAAAGTTTTACGGATTCTAAAGCGATGAGAGCAACAGGTCCCCTACTAAATGTTTCATATTTTTAACTAATTGTTAAGAATTTCAAACGGATGAGATAACCTCGTTAAAGACCGTAGAGAATTTTAAAGTTTGTCGTTTTGTATATAAAATCTGATTATAGACGGTCTCTACTGATACCATCTTTCGGTTTAAATCTTCTTCTTTGCAAATCAATTAAAAATTCTTTCAAATAAAAACTATTTATACTTATGTAAATTATTATGAATTTATAAATATATTTAAATTTGTTGTGGTCAGACACGAAGGCCTAATGTAAAATAAACTGCCTTGCATAACTTACGTGTAATAACAGCTGGACAAATCTTTAATTCTGTGGTTGACGAGGAAAAAAACAAAAAATGTTTATCACGGAAAACGTATAAATATAAACTCGTTGATTCGATAAACGCAACAACGATGAGCCTTTGCGTCATTCTTATGCCAATACTATTGATCGAACTGAAAGAAGCTTTCAACACGTTGAATGCTAGCTTTACAGGGATTACCCGTGGCGCCATAATGAATTTTTTATTATGCGATAAATGTAACGGTGAAATATTATAGGTCTATACTTCATGTATAAATAAATTTATTTTTATATGTTTTATACTGTATTAATTTCGTCACGCCGTTGTAGTAACGATGGTGATAATGAACAATCGACATTTGTTCAAATTTTTTGATTTTATTTTTACCAATCTTGGCACACCGGTTACCGGTGACCTCCATGGCGGCACCGACAAGTTGAGTGTCGGTGACCGATGACCCCCGTGGCATGTGACATGCTAAAATGAACGCGGTTCCGATCAGTCCTTGAAAAACTGCGTGATTCTCGTTTACAATAACATCATGACAGAAAAGTAATTTCAGATATAAAATATCTCAAGTTTTACAGTTTAGGTGTTAGATGCTGTGAAAAATTGAAATAGAATAAAATTGTCTAAAATATAATAACATAAGTCCAAATGAAACGTTTATGAGTCATTCGCGATTCGATGGCGTTAACTAAGCATTACATGCTATTTCCAATGAAATTAAGACAAAGTACTGTATAATTAATTTTATCGTAAATTATGTATCCCATGAAACAATGGAACGAACTGTGAAACGCGAAAACTGGAAAATTTCAATCTTCTCCTTCCATCGTTTTTGAAAGCAGGAAAATCGTAATTCAGAATGGAAACATTGTAAACACGATATTGTGTTCATAGAATTATCAATTCGAGTAGGTACATGATTTATTGTAACGTAAAACCGGACACTAACGATGATCGAGCATAATTCCCTTTCGCATAATTACTCGAGTTCTCTAATAAACGTTCACTAAATCAACCAAGGTTGCTCGTTCGATTGAAACGAAAAACCATTCGAATAAATAGTCTGAACGTTTAAAAAGCGGATCGAGAGGCAAGTTATATCAAGGTTTCCACGAAAAGAACCTACAAACGTCGCTAATAATCGCTGAGAACGAATCACCAACCAAAGCTAACGCGTTTGCCGATCGTGTTACGATAATGACGCGCTACGTCAAACCATTTCGACGATCTTAGATTTAAGCGAAGTTTTTTCTTCCTCATCTTATATTCATCTATCGGTATATTGATTCTGGATAATGGAAAAAGTCACGGAACTGCGACCAATAGAAACTTGTTAACACGTTGCGAGAATTCTTTTTGTTCTTTCGTCCTATTAGAAGTGAATCAGCGAGTATTGATCGATGAAATAAAGTAATAGATGCAGATGGAGTTTCACTGAAAGATCGTATAACACTGTCGTCTAGTTGATACTTCCATGGACCCAGTTTCGATAGATATACTTTGACGTAAAACGCGACTCATTACTTCCATCGAACCACGTTTACCGTATCGTGCAACTATTTCCCTGGAACTGTTCCATTTATCGCCGGTACTCGTTAACGAAACTCTTCCTGTCCTTGGCTAACCCGGTCGTAGAATGCCTCCTGAATGCTCCGTGATATTTTCAGAAATTCTAGGGAATTTGAGGTCACTTGTAATCGTTGTTCGTGACGTTACACGTCTAATACGTGATTCTTGTTTAGACACGGATTGATATAATGCAGCGATTTTCAATTTTTGTTCAACCTACCGCGCGTCTAAACTAATTATCCAGCAAAATTCTGCTAAAATTCTATTGAAATTCTGGTACGTTAAAAAATATATTATATTTGATTTGACATATGCCATATGCTGTATAGCTATCGTTATGTTTATTTTCTTGAACGCGTTCAATTTTTATATATTTTGCTTTAAAAGATAGATTGAGATGTACGAGGTAATGTTTATTCTTTGTAATGTGTTATTTTGTATTGGCACTGTTGGAGGAAAACACTCCACTCTTCCAGGAAAATTCTACGTCTGCTCTACTGTTTAGTTTTCCTGATTTTCGAACCTATTAAGCATTATCTATTACTAAATTAATTTGAAGGGCCTTCCAGACCAATAGCCTTTTCTGGAATATGCCTTGTGTAGATGGTGCAGCGAGATGTAAACAAACTGGATTTTTGGAATTATAAATGTAGTATCGTGGACGAAAGGCCTAAGAAATATCGGGCGAACTATGAACAATGTCGCGAGAGCCGAGGCGCCGTCGGGCCCATCAATGTGTCATCGGTCTTTTCCAGTGCATAGTTTCGTGGAAAAGACCTACGTGACCCTGGCCACGAGCGTCTGCAGAACACGTGTGCGGTGGGCCTAGGAAAAAGACAACAGAATGCGGCAACGACCAGAGCGTTAGTCGAGAAACAGAGTGTGAGTCGAGGAGCCGAGTGCGAGTTGAGCGGAGACAGAGGTTGCGAGTGGCGTTGCCGAGAGAGTGTGGATTGCGCTGTTTTCTGTGCGTTTGGCGTGAATAGTTCAGGTTGAACAACAATCGTCTTTTTCTGTCTGATTAACATCTCTATTGTCCACTCTTTGTAAACACATTATATCGCGATATTACATAAATACCATAGGCCCATGGCTTCGGGGCTCTATTGTAATGTCACGCTGCCAGTGTCACGACCGGCATACTTCAAATCCGACGGACTGACGATAGAGATAAAGATGTGGCGGCACTCGGCGACAATGTATATCGCTGAAGTGCCTAATGAACCATCAACATCCCAACGGTCCTTCCACCGAAGGTTCTAGAAGAAAGAGCACGTGGCAACGATCGCGGACGCCTAGCAAATGCATGGACGGTGGGGATGTTGAGGAATGACAAAAGAAAGTAATCGGATCCGATCGAAAGTAAAATCATAAGAGTCAGTCTTAGAAAGTCACGCCTAGAGTTCGGAAGTAAATTGTAAAGTGTATTGATGTTAGAAAAAAAATAAAGTTTTCTTTTTTTATTTTTTACCTCAAATTCCTTTTTTTATTTTGTTATTTTACGTGACATTTTGGCGATCCTGCCAGGATAGTGAAAAGTGTTTGTTCGGAAACCAAAAGACATTCATCATCTACGGAAGATCGAATTATTTGGGACTACGGTCATCCGCAACAACAAAGTAACTATCACGAACCAAGTGAAGTAACAATAAAAGGTAAACTGAATTCCTGTGTACGTTACCGTGAAAGAAAATTTAGCTTCAGTAGCCAAGACTCGTCTTCGTCTGAAAATTATAAATCAGCGCAATAATGTCTAAGGCAAACGAATCTCAAACTTCAACCTCAACTGACCCAATGTTGCGAGCAATATGGGACAGTATTCAAAAACAGAACGAGAACATTGCCCTTTTACGAGAGGAAATGTTACGTTTGTCTATGCAAAATGACGAAGAGAACAGACACAGGGCAGCAGAAATCGAGAATCTCGGGAAAACCGTCGCAGCGCTACGGACTGGGTTCGGATCCCCTGCGACCGATGAATTTGCTTCCATTATCACCGAAGACAATGAAAGTGCGTCGACAGCAATCAATCGTACTGTGAATATGGCAAAAGCACGCAAACTGTCAGGGTTAGCAGCTTCAGACACCCCACCTGTCCACCTCGACAGCGAACAACCCGAGGTGGAAGAAAGAGGCTATTTTTCGCCCGCTCCTCCCACTCTACGAGCTAAGGATGCAATACGCTACATCCCAACGCTCAACGGAGATGATGATGTAGGAGTTGAAGACTTCATCAAAGAAGTGAGAAGTATGAAGGATCGCTGTATGGAGCAAGATCTATTGCTAAAAGCAATAAAAGTGGAAAAAATCGTGGGGAAAGCAGCCCAAAGTATTCGCAACATTCCTATTGAGTGTTACAGTGATCTGTACGACGCACTGAGAAATAACTTAGCAGCACAAGTGACTTCGGATGAGTACCAAGAACAATTACGAGAGTTGAGACAGGGACGCGAGGAATCAGTGCAAAGTTTTAATATTCGGTTTAGAAGAATACTCAACCGTTTGCTGTACGCAGTAACCAATGAGTACCCACAACCACTAACACGTAAAATTATGACTGAAGAAATCACGAAGAAGACTGTTCGTGTGTACCTAAAGGGACTCAGACGCGACATAGGGCGAATACTATTAAGCAGTGAACCCTTGAATTTTCCGGAAGCTGAAAAAAAGGCAGCCGATGTAGAACGCTACTTGCGAGAAGAACGACAACCTAATTGGTCATGTAATCGCTTACCTTCGGTTAGTAATCGCCCCGACAACCAGCATATGCAGGTAAGACGATCTAATGTACCATCAAGATCGCCTAACACGCCAGTAGCTCAGAAACCTGCTACATTTAACCAAGTAGAAAATAGATCACCTGCTGAACGCGCGCAGATGAAGTGCTTCAAGTGCGGAAAGCTGGGACACATTGCCAACAAGTGTCAAAATTTTCTACCACCGAGCCAGCGCGATCGACCACCCGCAAGGATTCCAGGCAGTCCAGGAATGGGACGAAATACAAGAAACAACATCGAACCAGGAGATGGACGAACCGTACGAGACATACGAGTCAACATCGCCACGGGAAGATTACTCGCAATACCTTTGTCAACCCGAACCGAAGAGCGAGTATTTCTGGTCGACACAGGAGCAGGGATAAACCTGGTGAAACGTAACAAAACTGTCAACGCGATACAAATAGGGCCTAAACAAAAATTTTCTATGGGACGAGACAAGTACGAAACTAACGAATACGTAACGAAACGAATTTTTGGACAAAATCACATTTTTCACATAGTACCGAACAATTTCCCTATTATCGAAGACGGAATCATTGGGCTACCATGTTTAGAGAAGTATAACTATTCAATATCCAATGACAAAATCCGATTAAACGACAAAACCATTTTATTTCAGAAACCAATACATTTGACTCCTGGAGAAAACAGAGTTCAAACAATCTATTTGGAAGGCAAACCAACTAAAGTATGTTTTATCAACACTGGAGAGCAAAACGTTGAAATTTCTAGCAATATTCAAAATTCTCATGACTTTTCCAACGTATCAAAACTAAAAAGCCTAGTGAGAACAGATCACATTGAAAAACCAATCCGTGAATCCATCGAAAAGATTATCCTTCATTATATTGACATCTTTAATTTAGAAACCGATCTTTTACCCTGTACTAATTTAACTCAGCACACAATTTCGTTAACCAAAGACAAAATTATTAACACACGATCGTATAGACCACCGGAATGTCACCGTGACGAGATTTCGCGACAAATAGGAGACATGTTGAAGAAAAATATTATAGAAGAATCCGAATCCCCTTATAACTCTCCGGTATGGGTAGTTCCGAAAAAATTAGACGCCTCAGGAAAACAGAAATGGAGGATAGTTATCGATTTCAGGAAACTAAATGAACTCACAGAACAAGACGCTTACCCTTTACCTGATATAGACGACATTTTAACACAACTAGGAAACGCAAAATTCTTTTCGGCGCTTGATTTATCCTCAGGATTCCATCAAATTCCAATGAACGAGAAATCTAAAAAATATACCGCTTTTTCGACACCGCAAGGGCATTTTCATTTCAATCGAATGCCATTCGGACTTAAAAACGCACCCGCTACCTTTCAAAGATTAATGGACAGAGCCTTAGCTGGACTTGTAGGAAAATACTGCTTTGTTTATTTGGATGACATAGTGATATTCGGAAAAACGATTCAAGAACATAACGAAAACCTCGCGATAGTATTTCAGAGACTCAGAGAATTAGGACTTAAATTGCAACCGGACAAATGTGAATTCGTAAAACCGGAATTAGAATACTTAGGCCATGTAGTTTCATCCGAAGGAGTCAAACCAAACCCCAAGAAATTAGACGCTGTAAAAAACTTTCGATTACCCCGCAATGCCACGGACGTGAAATCATTCTTAGGTTTAGCAGGTTATTATCGCAAATTTATTCGAAACTTTTCCAAAATCGCGAAAAGCCTTACAGACTTAACAAAAAAGGACACACCATTCCATTGGACTGACAAACACCAGATTAGCTTTGATACTTTAAAAGACAAACTCTGTAATTTCCCAATATTAGCTTATCCAGACTTTAACAAAACCTTTACCTTAACTACCGACGCAAGTAACGAAGGACTAGGAGCAATACTGTCGCAAGACGGTCATCCTTGTTGTTACATTTCAAGAACACTGAATCCACCCGAACGAAACTATACCACGACAGAAAAGGAACTCTTAGCCATCGTATGGGCCGTGAAAAGATTAAGACAATATTTGTTAGGACGACGCTTCATTATTCGAACCGACCACCAAGCTCTTAAGTGGCTACACAATTGCAAAGACCCTTCTAGCAGACTGATTCGTTGGAGACTTAGACTCGAAGAATATGACTATGAAATCGAATATACAAAGGGTAAAGATAACACAGCTGCAGACGCTTTATCTAGAGTTCACGCAGTAACTCGCGACGAAGTAGTTAACCTCGACCTAGTAATTGATCACACTAATTCATTCAACGCATGGAAAGACAACAACGAGAATCCGAAACTCTTAGAAATTAAACCAAATGACCAAACATTTTACCAATTAACTCGAAACGACTTAGGAGAATACGACGAGACACTTTGGATCAGAAGACTTTACAAAATTCTTAAAGATACAACAAAAATCGGCATAGGAAATAACGACTTCACTGAATTAGAGAAAACACAGATTAAACTCATGCTAATATATTTTAACGACACGTACAAGAAAATTACTTATGCACCTAATCCCATCTTAAAACTAGACGAAAACGAAATAATACAAGCAATAAAGGAAAACCATAACGACACCGTAGGACATTTAGGGATACAGAAAACGTATCAACGGATCAAGGATAAATTCAAAATTTCCGGACTTTTAGAAAGAGTAGAAAACTTTGTGAAAACATGCGACACATGTCAAAAGGAGAAACTAACACGTATCAGACCCAAAGAATCCCCACAAATCTCAGACACGCCACTTAACCCTAACGACAAAATCGCTATGGACATCATAGGACCGATGACGAAAACCAAACGCGGAAACCAATACATACTTTCAATACACGATGAACTTACGAAATATCTGATACTAGTTCCCCTTAAAACGCAACGAACTGAATCCATAATTAACGCGCTTATTGAACACTATATTTACATATTTTCGGCACCAAAAACGATCCTAACAGATCAGGGACAAAATTTTGTTAGTGATTTAATGACGAAATTTGAAGAAGCTTTTAAAATCAAACACATCAAAACAACTTCATTTCACCCACAAAGTAACGGATCCCTCGAAAGAACGCATGCCTCAGTTAAAGATTTAATTCGTACTGCATTACACGACAATGACAAAGAATGGGATGAAGTACTTAATTTCATTTGTTTAGGGTACAACACCGCGAAACATGAAGGAACAGGATTCTCTCCCTTTGAATTGACCTTTGGGCGAAAAGCTAACTTACCTTCCGCAATATCCAAATTTCCCACACTTACCTATGATGATATGTACTCACTTTGGCAAAAACAGTTGAATAAATATTGGGAAACAGCTCACAAAACACTTATTCAGAATAAGCAACGATACAAGCGAGACCAAGAAAGAAAGATTGTTAAAACTCAGACTGTGTTTAGGAAAGGAGACTTTGTTTTAATTCACAACGACCATAAAAGAGATAAGTTGGACATTGAATGGTTAGGACCCTACAGAATTAACGATGTGAAAACTCCTTATTACATTATTTCTATCGACAATGCTAAGAAAAAGATACATGGTAACCGATTGAAAGCGTACTTTTTTCAGGATAATGCTGACCCTAGCACTAGTAACAATACCCTTAATTAGTTGCCTTAAATTCACGGGATAGGAATTACGCTTTGTAAACAAACCCAACCAATTCACGATCGAAAACTACAACATGATTACGCCTCTGAAATTATTAGCTTCTCGAACACTAACAAATATTGTAAAATTGCTATATTTAAGATTAACGAAATAACTTTTGTACCATAACATGCAGAAAATCAATTCATAGCGATTCCTGAAAAAAAAGCATAAACATATCCTTTGATCTACATTTAAATAATTCCATTCTACTACGATCTTAGAGGACCAAGATCAATCTAACCAGGGGGGTATGTCACGACCGGCATACTTCAAATCCGACGGACTGACGATAGAGATAAAGATGTGGCGGCACTCGGCGACAATGTATATCGCTGAAGTGCCTAATGAACCATCAACATCCCAACGGTCCTTCCACCGAAGGTTCTAGAAGAAAGAGCACGTGGCAACGATCGCGGACGCCTAGCAAATGCATGGACGGTGGGGATGTTGAGGGGTGACAAAAGAAAGTAATCGGATCCGATCGAAAGTAAAATCATAAGAGTCAGTCTTAGAAAGTCACGCCTAGAGTTCGGAAGTAAATTGTAAAGTGTATTGATGTTAGAAAAAAAATAAAGTTTTCTTTTTTTATTTTTTACCTCAAATTCCTTTTTTTATTTTGTTATTTTACGTGACATTTTGGCGATCCTGCCAGGATAGTGAAAAGTGTTTGTTCGGAAACCAAAAGACATTCATCATCTACGGAAGATCGAATTATTTGGGACTACGGTCATCCGCAACAACAAAGTAACTATCACGAACCAAGTGAAGTAACAATAAAAGGTAAACTGAATTCCTGTGTACGTTACCGTGAAAGAAAATTTAGCTTCAGTAGCCAAGACTCGTCTTCGTCTGAAAATTATAAATCAGCGCAATAATGTCTAAGGCAAACGAATCTCAAACTTCAACCTCAACTGACCCAATGTTGCGAGCAATATGGGACAGTATTCAAAAACAGAACGAGAACATTGCCCTTTTACGAGAGGAAATGTTACGTTTGTCTATGCAAAATGACGAAGAGAACAGACACAGGGCAGCAGAAATCGAGAATCTCGGGAAAACCGTCGCAGCGCTACGGACTGGGTTCGGATCCCCTGCGACCGATGAATTTGCTTCCATTATCACCGAAGACAATGAAAGTGCGTCGACAGCAATCAATCGTACTGTGAATATGGCAAAAGCACGCAAACTGTCAGGGTTAGCAGCTTCAGACACCCCACCTGTCCACCTCGACAGCGAACAACCCGAGGTGGAAGAAAGAGGCTATTTTTCGCCCGCTCCTCCCACTCTACGAGCTAAGGATGCAATACGCTACATCCCAACGCTCAACGGAGATGATGATGTAGGAGTTGAAGACTTCATCAAAGAAGTGAGAAGTATGAAGGATCGCTGTATGGAGCAAGATCTATTGCTAAAAGCAATAAAAGTGGAAAAAATCGTGGGGAAAGCAGCCCAAAGTATTCGCAACATTCCTATTGAGTGTTACAGTGATCTGTACGACGCACTGAGAAATAACTTAGCAGCACAAGTGACTTCGGATGAGTACCAAGAACAATTACGAGAGTTGAGACAGGGACGCGAGGAATCAGTGCAAAGTTTTAATATTCGGTTTAGAAGAATACTCAACCGTTTGCTGTACGCAGTAACCAATGAGTACCCACAACCACTAACACGTAAAATTATGACTGAAGAAATCACGAAGAAGACTGTTCGTGTGTACCTAAAGGGACTCAGACGCGACATAGGGCGAATACTATTAAGCAGTGAACCCTTGAATTTTCCGGAAGCTGAAAAAAAGGCAGCCGATGTAGAACGCTACTTGCGAGAAGAACGACAACCTAATTGGTCATGTAATCGCTTACCTTCGGTTAGTAATCGCCCCGACAACCAGCATATGCAGGTAAGACGATCTAATGTACCATCAAGATCGCCTAACACGCCAGTAGCTCAGAAACCTGCTACATTTAACCAAGTAGAAAATAGATCACCTGCTGAACGCGCGCAGATGAAGTGCTTCAAGTGCGGAAAGCTGGGACACATTGCCAACAAGTGTCAAAATTTTCTACCACCGAGCCAGCGCGATCGACCACCCGCAAGGATTCCAGGCAGTCCAGGAATGGGACGAAATACAAGAAACAACATCGAACCAGGAGATGGACGAACCGTACGAGACATACGAGTCAACATCGCCACGGGAAGATTACTCGCAATACCTTTGTCAACCCGAACCGAAGAGCGAGTATTTCTGGTCGACACAGGAGCAGGGATAAACCTGGTGAAACGTAACAAAACTGTCAACGCGATACAAATAGGGCCTAAACAAAAATTTTCTATGGGACGAGACAAGTACGAAACTAACGAATACGTAACGAAACGAATTTTTGGACAAAATCACATTTTTCACATAGTACCGAACAATTTCCCTATTATCGAAGACGGAATCATTGGGCTACCATGTTTAGAGAAGTATAACTATTCAATATCCAATGACAAAATCCGATTAAACGACAAAACCATTTTATTTCAGAAACCAATACATTTGACTCCTGGAGAAAACAGAGTTCAAACAATCTATTTGGAAGGCAAACCAACTAAAGTATGTTTTATCAACACTGGAGAGCAAAACGTTGAAATTTCTAGCAATATTCAAAATTCTCATGACTTTTCCAACGTATCAAAACTAAAAAGCCTAGTGAGAACAGATCACATTGAAAAACCAATCCGTGAATCCATCGAAAAGATTATCCTTCATTATATTGACATCTTTAATTTAGAAACCGATCTTTTACCCTGTACTAATTTAACTCAGCACACAATTTCGTTAACCAAAGACAAAATTATTAACACACGATCGTATAGACCACCGGAATGTCACCGTGACGAGATTTCGCGACAAATAGGAGACATGTTGAAGAAAAATATTATAGAAGAATCCGAATCCCCTTATAACTCTCCGGTATGGGTAGTTCCGAAAAAATTAGACGCCTCAGGAAAACAGAAATGGAGGATAGTTATCGATTTCAGGAAACTAAATGAACTCACAGAACAAGACGCTTACCCTTTACCTGATATAGACGACATTTTAACACAACTAGGAAACGCAAAATTCTTTTCGGCGCTTGATTTATCCTCAGGATTCCATCAAATTCCAATGAACGAGAAATCTAAAAAATATACCGCTTTTTCGACACCGCAAGGGCATTTTCATTTCAATCGAATGCCATTCGGACTTAAAAACGCACCCGCTACCTTTCAAAGATTAATGGACAGAGCCTTAGCTGGACTTGTAGGAAAATACTGCTTTGTTTATTTGGATGACATAGTGATATTCGGAAAAACGATTCAAGAACATAACGAAAACCTCGCGATAGTATTTCAGAGACTCAGAGAATTAGGACTTAAATTGCAACCGGACAAATGTGAATTCGTAAAACCGGAATTAGAATACTTAGGCCATGTAGTTTCATCCGAAGGAGTCAAACCAAACCCCAAGAAATTAGACGCTGTAAAAAACTTTCGATTACCCCGCAATGCCACGGACGTGAAATCATTCTTAGGTTTAGCAGGTTATTATCGCAAATTTATTCGAAACTTTTCCAAAATCGCGAAAAGCCTTACAGACTTAACAAAAAAGGACACACCATTCCATTGGACTGACAAACACCAGATTAGCTTTGATACTTTAAAAGACAAACTCTGTAATTTCCCAATATTAGCTTATCCAGACTTTAACAAAACCTTTACCTTAACTACCGACGCAAGTAACGAAGGACTAGGAGCAATACTGTCGCAAGACGGTCATCCTTGTTGTTACATTTCAAGAACACTGAATCCACCCGAACGAAACTATACCACGACAGAAAAGGAACTCTTAGCCATCGTATGGGCCGTGAAAAGATTAAGACAATATTTGTTAGGACGACGCTTCATTATTCGAACCGACCACCAAGCTCTTAAGTGGCTACACAATTGCAAAGACCCTTCTAGCAGACTGATTCGTTGGAGACTTAGACTCGAAGAATATGACTATGAAATCGAATATACAAAGGGTAAAGATAACACAGCTGCAGACGCTTTATCTAGAGTTCACGCAGTAACTCGCGACGAAGTAGTTAACCTCGACCTAGTAATTGATCACACTAATTCATTCAACGCATGGAAAGACAACAACGAGAATCCGAAACTCTTAGAAATTAAACCAAATGACCAAACATTTTACCAATTAACTCGAAACGACTTAGGAGAATACGACGAGACACTTTGGATCAGAAGACTTTACAAAATTCTTAAAGATACAACAAAAATCGGCATAGGAAATAACGACTTCACTGAATTAGAGAAAACACAGATTAAACTCATGCTAATATATTTTAACGACACGTACAAGAAAATTACTTATGCACCTAATCCCATCTTAAAACTAGACGAAAACGAAATAATACAAGCAATAAAGGAAAACCATAACGACACCGTAGGACATTTAGGGATACAGAAAACGTATCAACGGATCAAGGATAAATTCAAAATTTCCGGACTTTTAGAAAGAGTAGAAAACTTTGTGAAAACATGCGACACATGTCAAAAGGAGAAACTAACACGTATCAGACCCAAAGAATCCCCACAAATCTCAGACACGCCACTTAACCCTAACGACAAAATCGCTATGGACATCATAGGACCGATGACGAAAACCAAACGCGGAAACCAATACATACTTTCAATACACGATGAACTTACGAAATATCTGATACTAGTTCCCCTTAAAACGCAACGAACTGAATCCATAATTAACGCGCTTATTGAACACTATATTTACATATTTTCGGCACCAAAAACGATCCTAACAGATCAGGGACAAAATTTTGTTAGTGATTTAATGACGAAATTTGAAGAAGCTTTTAAAATCAAACACATCAAAACAACTTCATTTCACCCACAAAGTAACGGATCCCTCGAAAGAACGCATGCCTCAGTTAAAGATTTAATTCGTACTGCATTACACGACAATGACAAAGAATGGGATGAAGTACTTAATTTCATTTGTTTAGGGTACAACACCGCGAAACATGAAGGAACAGGATTCTCTCCCTTTGAATTGACCTTTGGGCGAAAAGCTAACTTACCTTCCGCAATATCCAAATTTCCCACACTTACCTATGATGATATGTACTCACTTTGGCAAAAACAGTTGAATAAATATTGGGAAACAGCTCACAAAACACTTATTCAGAATAAGCAACGATACAAGCGAGACCAAGAAAGAAAGATTGTTAAAACTCAGACTGTGTTTAGGAAAGGAGACTTTGTTTTAATTCACAACGACCATAAAAGAGATAAGTTGGACATTGAATGGTTAGGACCCTACAGAATTAACGATGTGAAAACTCCTTATTACATTATTTCTATCGACAATGCTAAGAAAAAGATACATGGTAACCGATTGAAAGCGTACTTTTTTCAGGATAATGCTGACCCTAGCACTAGTAACAATACCCTTAATTAGTTGCCTTAAATTCACGGGATAGGAATTACGCTTTGTAAACAAACCCAACCAATTCACGATCGAAAACTACAACATGATTACGCCTCTGAAATTATTAGCTTCTCGAACACTAACAAATATTGTAAAATTGCTATATTTAAGATTAACGAAATAACTTTTGTACCATAACATGCAGAAAATCAATTCATAGCGATTCCTGAAAAAAAAGCATAAACATATCCTTTGATCTACATTTAAATAATTCCATTCTACTACGATCTTAGAGGACCAAGATCAATCTAACCAGGGGGGTATGTCACGACCGGCATACTTCAAATCCGACGGACTGACGATAGAGATAAAGATGTGGCGGCACTCGGCGACAATGTATATCGCTGAAGTGCCTAATGAACCATCAACATCCCAACGGTCCTTCCACCGAAGGTTCTAGAAGAAAGAGCACGTGGCAACGATCGCGGACGCCTAGCAAATGCATGGACGGTGGGGATGTTGAGGGGTGACAAAAGAAAGTAATCGGATCCGATCGAAAGTAAAATCATAAGAGTCAGTCTTAGAAAGTCACGCCTAGAGTTCGGAAGTAAATTGTAAAGTGTATTGATGTTAGAAAAAAAATAAAGTTTTCTTTTTTTATTTTTTACCTCAAATTCCTTTTTTTATTTTGTTATTTTACGTGACACCAGCGTGCAGATCTGGATTAGCATACACTGAACTTATACCGTTATACTCGAATATATTTCTGTTACACATTAACAGAATACAGATAACCCCAACAGGTACAATTTTTCTCCAACGATGTTATTTAAATGGTTCATGTTGTTGACAATTTTTTAATCCGTGAAATTCCTGTTTTAACCATTTTAAAAGATTCAATTTATTTTACCTAGTTGGTCACCGATAACCACCGTGGCAACTAACGTGTTAACGGCGTGAAAAATTAAATTAAAGCAGAATCGTGAAAACACTGTAAATTCCCACCGATAAAAATTCAAAAATAAATGTACCAAACAAATATCGGTCTTTTAAAATCAACGTCTAAAATACATGTACAAATCTCAAAAAGTAGTTTCCACGATTTTCTCCAGGAACTAATAGAAACAGCATCACTACTTCCCTTCCAAAATCCAATCGATTCGAAACTCGTCAACTTTCAAAATCCACCTTAGATTCCCATGGAAAACAAAAGCAAAAAAAAAAAAAAAATCATTTGTTTGAAGCAATTCAGCAAGGTTAGCCCGCGAAGGGAAACTCAAGATAAAGTGTTTCTCCCTAGTGGGAAGGTAAATTGTGACGACGGGCCTCCGGCCGCGTTAACGATGACACGTTCACATTTCCGGCACGCAACGTTTGCCTCTCACCTGATTACAACACTTCATCGTTCATCTTTGTTGATGTCTCCAGAAAAAGTTTTAATCGATTAATATTAATGTTATTATTGTTGTTATTATTATTGTTGTTGTTATTATTATCATTGTTGTTATTATTATTATTGTTGTCGTTGTTGTCGTTGTTGTCGTTGTTGCCGTTGTTGCCGTTGTTGCCGTTGTTGCCGTTGTTGCCGTTGTTGCCGTTGTTGTCGTTGTTACTAGTATTGATATAATTTTGTAACGTCTCATGGAGAATCTTTTCGAGTGCCATGAAACATTACAGACGATGCACAGGACCCGAGCCTAAGATTTGTAGCCTTGATAACCGGCCTCATGAATTATTGATGAGACATTTGAATGCATTTGAATGGCACGGCACGAAATCGCGAAGAAATCTCCGAGTATCGACGAGAGTATATCATCGCCTGACCTATCGTCATCCTCGTGCGATTCGTGAACCTGCATATCATTTTTCTCTGCTTCTTTATGCCAGTTAATGCCACTAAAACTGCCGCCTGATCGATTCTCTGCTAATTTTGGGGAAGAGTTTGCTTTTTCTTTGACTTTGGTCTTCGCTGAACTTGTTAGCGAATCTGTTTCGCTTTTAGTGGGCGTAAGAAATAATTTAAGTATGGAATTATTTGAATAATCCTTCAGTTGGGTATTATTTCAATAATTCTTCAGATAAGATTATTTTAATGATTTTTTCAAGGGTTGGAATAATTTCAATAGTTTCGCAAAAGACATTTTTCTATTTTAGGATCGTTGAACGTTATATAGAATATTTTATACGATCGCTGGCGATTCCTGAACTTGCACGCTATTTCCTTCTTCTTCTTCTTTCTCTCGCGGGTTACATCATTGGAACTTTCGTGAGATCGATTCCTCGCTATATGTTGACTCGTGTGTAACTTTTTCTTTATTCTTTCTAAACTTCGTTATTGAATCTTTTCCTGTCTTAATGAATATAAGAAGGAAGTTAAGTAATGTCAATAGAATTCTTGTATGAGAGATACCAGTACATCCTGTTATTAGACTTTATTTAGAAGAATGAAAAAAGAAAAGAATAATGTTAACTCAGAATGAAGATATATCGATGTCTCAAGTCGTGTCATGTGCGATGATTCGAGAAATGAACAAATGTTATATAAATTACTTGAGCTAAGGAGGGCTGTATAATTCCAAAGATATTAAAAATCGTAATTTTCCTCAAACCGCCCTGCAATTATTATTTCACTTAAAAGCTAATTAAATTATACACGATAGTTATTACTAATACACGCGATCGCTCATGGTAATTATATCTTTCAAGTTACGACGAGATAAAAAATTGCTTCAACCTGATAGACTCTATTTAACCAATCGCAAGTTGATTAAAATATTTCCGCCAGGACTTGTTTACAATATCGATTGCAATAATTCCCCATGATCATGAAAAGGAAAAATCGCGTCTCTGTCTCTCCTCCTGTTCCACGTGCGCGATCGTTTTCTTCACGACGTACCTGGAAAAAATCGTCGATACTACAAATAACTGATTTGTTTCCTCTTTCGTGTAATATCAATCCATGAGCCAGCTGAGCGTGTCCAACTCGATATTTCCAAGGATACCTGGCTGAAAACGCATAACAGTAGGGAATAAATGGAATTACAGTTATCGAAAATCGTAGAAAACAAGCCCGAAGAGCTATCTGACGTCCATCGGTGGAATCCACCGAGGAACGGTTGACAAACTTCGGAAATGTGGTCAGTCGAAGCTTGCTTGATCAACAATAAGGGACATGGCATGTCCTGAAAATTGATCATGGACGAAGGGGAAATAATTAATGTACAATATATCCAGTCCATATACAATGTATTAAAATTACATACGTCATGATTAACGTCTAACTGTTAAAAATGTGATGGCAATATGGGGGAATATTTTTCGTAATTGACAGAAAAGCTTTAACCATTTAATCATCGTTTATATAGATTTCATAAAAAATTCAAATGTTCTATAATTAAGTAAATAAATTGCGATTAATACACGTTTAACATGATATCAACGTACATTTCGATCGAATAAAAGCAAACTTAATTTTACTAGCTAAAAATGTGCTTAAGGTAAAGTTAGTCCTACTAAAAGTTAGTCACAGATTAAGATCATCGAATTTTATTGCATTCTAAATCACCTTATTTTGACGATTCGATGTGCGTACGAAGAAACATGAATATAAACATACATACAAAGAGACATATGCTTATGTGCATGCATGTATGTACGTGTAAGTACCGTACATGTATGCACGTGTACCGTTCAACGGTACAGTCACCTGTTTTTATGCCGCAGATACAAGTAATTAACACCGTATGAGTTGTTATTCGCCTTCAAGACAGATTAATTACAATGCAACTTGTTCAGAACAATTTGAAGCAGTTATAGAATGTTGACATTTCGACCACACATGCACGCTGCTGTACAAGGAATTGCTTCATACGCGAGGAATTGCACTGTCCTCCTCGCGCGCACGGCTTCTCCGAATCTCTTTCATCCACAATAAATTATTTCCTTTTACAAACAAACCATCCATTTTAAAATCGTATTTAGCGTCGATGAAATTTTAATTACTCGCCGTGAAAACGTCGCGATTGTTTTCGACACCCCTCTTTGCCGGGACAAGAAACGATACAATCAAGAATTCCTTCGTATACGGAAAAGAGGGTCATACGCGCACGCCATAGCTGTACATTTCTACGTCTTCCCTTTTTTACCGACGACTCACGTAATTGTTGCGTTCTAACGTTCTAAAATTGGACCAATCAACGATCCTTTAATTACTCGTCACGGAGACTTGGCAATTGTCTTCGACACGTGCCTTTGCCAGGACAAAAATTATTCCATCAGAAATTCCAGATTCTACGGATAAGAAGGACACGCGTAAGAACGTCGTTTCCGTCATCCTGGTAACTAATTACTGATTCTACCTTGTTCGTTAATTGCACGATTTCTCGAGATTCTCGAGAAAAAAAGAAGAAGAAAAAAAGGAACAAGAAGTAAAGGAAAACGATTCATACGCATACTACATAAAACTGATCGAATCATTTGAAAAATCCAAGCTGGCTCGAGAGGATTTTTTATCGAGAACGCCGGTGTAGTATCAACGTAGCGTCGCAGTAACGCAACGTTCAGCCATGCGACAGAAAAATGTATCACCATGAACACGAGCTTCTTTGCGTTTATCGACGAGATTCGTCTGACTGGCATTGAAGATGATCGATGCAACTCAATTACGGACCGAAGATACCTTCGCTTATTATTACTACTCTTGCTTGTTATTACTTCTTACTTCGTAGCAAACGTTTCCTAAATTTGTTTCGCAATTATCAAGTTACCATCGCAGTACGGTGTGCGATGCACAAAAATAGAAATAGTCGCTGTTCAATTTTGATCTCATTATGCCGATATGATATCGTCAGCGCGTAAGTAAGTAATATTATAATTGTAAACAATAATCGTCCGCGGAAGCAATAGAGGATTGGTAAAAAGGGAGGATTAGTAAAATCTTTAGAACATCAAAGTCTAATCACTTGAAAATTAGCTCGTTCACTGTGCGTTCTTGTTTGTTAGCTCTTGTTAAATAACGTTTGTTACGACTTAAATATGAAGAATTTGAGCAAAGATACGTGCAATTTTAATTTCTAATTAGAAAATTTCTTCCCCCCTTCAAAGAGGAATTTGAAAAATATCGTTCAAACCACCTTACATTAATTTTGATCGTTCTGTGTCAAGAAGGTATCGTATCACAAAGTTACATGCTATGTAACTTACGTTACAAACTGCTACATTCGATGTTCATTACTTTTTTAGTTGGATCTTCAGTTAAAATTAAAGTTACACGAAAAGTCTGTTCTTCGCCGAATGTCAGCGCAATATCTGAAGACACGGAAGGGAAGATAAATGATTTCTGCATGACGCTCACGATAAAGTGGTAGGATTTATTTACTTAAGCAACACTTCTCACACTGATGTGTGGTGATAAACAAAAAAGCAAATATTCAAAATGTTTCGAGTCAGGGAGATACCAACAAAAATTTTATAAACAGGCTTTTACTCGACAGATCTCCTGATATCAAGCTGCAGAGAGATTGCAATTTATATGCGTCTTCTATCTTCGTCGCGAGTGCTCGCCCAAATGCCGTACTGCGATGACATGGCGAATTTTTTTCTCGTTTAACATGTTCAAGTCGGGAGGATTTCTACGATTCCTGCTTTCCGCTCAGGAGAAAAAAGAAAAAGGTGGAAACAATTTTCTCGCTTGATTTTTATTTCACAAATATTAATTCGTTATTGTTGAGAAGTATTGAAAAAAAAGTAAATAAATGATGTTGATACGTGCATCGATTTCGCACTGAAACGTGTTAATTTGTCAGTACATATATATTTACTGCTGAAGTTTATTTGTTTTTATATCTTCATAAATATAATTGAAAAACAATATCACAAATTATTTACAAATGTCAATGATCGCGTGGGAAAAACAGAACGTTCGTGATAAAATTGTCACCTGGTAGACCAAATGTATATTCTAGAATTACGGACATTTTTATGAATATGGAATATTTAGCAAAGCGCGAAGATAAATGTTTATCAATGGTAGATAACGCGAGAATAATCCGGGAATAATATGTTAAGAGAGAACACAATACAATTATTGTTCGAGTGGAGTATTTCATTTTATAGTTTCCAGAAGATTGATTTTCTCGGACAGGTGTTCGCGTTCGAATAAAAAATCCAGCAAATGGAGGTCGAAAATAGTATTTCTTACGCCATGGTGAAGGAATCGGTCAAATCAACTGATGGTATTATAATATATATCGTATCTACATTTCTAACGTGTTGCTAACGATGTTCTGGTGTTCTATCGTTCATATCTTTAATTCATGTTTATAACGCTATAAACACTGATCGTTTATATGATAATATCCTAGAAACTGAAACGGAATTATCTTTCTAAGAGACGTAGTTCCTTCCGTCGATTTTATTTATAAATTAGTAATACTGACTAATCAAGATTATGGGAAATATTGCGATTGATTTAAGAACAATATAAGAGAATTGTAGTTTGTATAACATAGGCCATGAAAAGCAACAGGAGATTATGAAACTTGTCTTTAAGGGAGGAAAGTTTCACTTTGTTAAAATGCCATTCTTCAAAGTATGATTTTACTCGACGAATGAAAGAATAATGGTAAATTAGATAATATAGATTTAGAATAATTGAATAAAAACTGTGTGGCATTTTATATTCTCCAAATAAACGAGAACAGAATTATAAAATAGAGAGGAATAAAAAGAATAGAGAGTCGGATCCAGGAAAAGTACTACAAATAAAATTAGGGTAGAGAAGTATCAAAATTAATGCAAGAGTGTATTAAAATTTTATCAAAGTAGGATATATTTTCCCCAACGGGAAGCAACATACCTCCGAGCGATTTGATTAAGAAGCCACTAACCAAAGTTCCCTCAACGAAAAGGTGGTGAACATCAAAGGAAAAGTTGGCAAAAACATGATGGCAGTTTCCGGTAAAGCACAATCTCGCAAGATCATTTTTTCGTCACGCACTAGCCCTTTCGTCGAACCCATTAGACTCCCTGTGGCCATGGAGCTAAATGGAAGGTCGAATTATAGAAAAAAAGGTCTCGGTTCCTTGTCGGAAATCGAAGAAAAATATACTGTAACTCGATCGAAAAAAAAGGAATGTACTTGCTAGAAAATACAAGAGACATGTTTAAAAGAAAATTGCAATTTTCAAATATTTTCCTTTATAAACTGTTGGTACTTTTTTACAGGATTGAAACGATCGATAGGGAAACTGTGTCAATTTGGTGCATAATTTATAAACGATAAAACGGAAGTATCAAGGATATATCGATTCAAGAATTCTGTCTCTTCCTATTATTTCTCTGACGTAGAGAGATGTCCTTAATTAAAATATTCCAAGTCAAACGATTCTGTGCATTGCTTCGTAAATGGACAATATTTATCATTTTTAACGTGCACGCTGCAATGACTTGAGAGGGGAGTTCTGAGCTCTGTTTGCTCTTAACGGTGTATT
Source organism: Bombus huntii (assembly GCF_024542735.1). Classification (NCBI taxonomy): domain Eukaryota; kingdom Metazoa; phylum Arthropoda; class Insecta; order Hymenoptera; family Apidae; genus Bombus; species Bombus huntii. Next base: position 363,569 of record NW_026099323.1, read on the forward strand.
AATATTCGATTGAAACGAGAATCTAGAAACAAAGGGAGAGAATATTTTTATCGCAATAAATGTAACGATAAACGAAAGGACACGCGTGCATGTGAGAGGAAAGAAAATGGATGAAAGCGTGCTTCAAAGAAACGATAAATCCCCTTGAAAACAAAGCCGATACGGATAAACTAAAAAGTTTTTTGAAAAATTCTATTAATGAAAAGGTCATAATGAATATATAAATATACATAAGTGGCAAGTGTATTCTCCAGTCAAATAATTATTAAAATTGTTAAAATTGTTAGAAATTGAAACAAAGTTCTTTAAAGCCATTATAATTACCAACTTACACGTAATTTATATTTAAAAAATTAAAACTTCCAATATAATTAACTTGTTTCGACCTTTTGCCTTACATGATTTTTTTCTTTTTTCTAAAAACATTCCACGGTCGGCGCATCAAACATAAAAAGAAGATTAAAAAGGAAACACCAAACAGATTTCACAAAGGACGTAACCTAACATACAAACACTCACCACCCTAAAGAAATAAATCAATCAAATTCGAAGATGGTATCCCACTGGTGGTAGCCATCCACATGCTATATTGCTATATCACTAAACTATAATATTTTACCAAATGTCCTACTGGACAAATTGTAAGATATAAATAAATAAATAAGAGAAAAAAAACATTCCGATTGTTCCCTATTTAGATGATTGAACTATTTAACCATAAGCTATACACGCAATACTGTTTAGTTACTAAACAGTATAACTAAAGTGTAATTAAAGGAAGCATAGCTAGCAAAATGGCGTTAAATGAAAGTGGCCGTTAAAAAGCAAAAGATACAGAGCGCGAGATAAGTAAAACAACCTAAGGTTTATTACACATCTCGAAATGGAAAAAGTCTGTTGAAAAAATTGTTTAATCAGCTAGTTAAGTAAGAGTTAAGTAAGGAAGTTACTTAAGAAAATGATATACCTGTCAAGTAGGACCGAAGCGAAATTGAAGGACGATTAGATAACATTTAACCGTGTCTTTTCGTCGAACTCGTTCAAGATCGTTTACGCCGGTGAACTTGAACTTAAATGTGTGTTCGTAAAAAGCGAATGGAACCAGGCAGCCAGGATGGCCTTGCTTGCGGTCGTTTCATCCATTCATGGGAGTCACTTCTCTCGTCTTTGTATAAAGAAACGATCGTACAAATTGCTTTTCGGCTCTTACCTTGATATACAGTTAACCGTCTCGCATCTAAACCTTCGAAATTGCACGTTTCTTCGCTCCATCCTGGAGAACACGACGTTGAAATAATTCTATGAAAATTTGTCAATATTTTTCGAGTCAAGGAAATCGCTAATATCTTGAAATTTAACAATTCAGAAAGACGAACAAAGAGAAGAAAATTATAAAGTTACTTCGAAAGAGGGAAAGTTACCATTTTTCTATTAATTTACAATTTCTCTCAAGTCACAGTTTTTAGCGTGAGCTCGCGAACCAAAGAGAAATTGTAAATTATCGATTTACGAAAGTCAAGATATTTTATATTTCCCAAATAAGCAAACTCGATATCGTAAAATACTACGAACAAGGAAGATTGAAAAGAATGGAAAGATGTCGTAGAATCGATCGAATAATACTACGTGTAAATGAAGAACGAATGACCAAAAAACAGGAGAAAATATAGAAGCGGCGGGAGAAATCAGATGGATACGAAACTCGAAGGAAGAAGGACACGCTGAGAGGCAAATATTACGCACAGCTGTGAAAGCTGACACATATTATGCAAGCCAATCGGAATATCTGTTTCGTAGTGACGGTCATGTCTGTTTCAAAAGCGGACAATTCGATAACGACCAGCATAAATATTATCTCTAACATTAACGACAGATTACGAAACCGCAACATAGGAACTGAACGGTGTCCCTCGTATATTTTCTTCTTTTCTGGCCATTCTAAAGGCTGCTACAGCTTCCAGTTTACTAATATGGTATTCTTCTGCTTACGTCTATGCGTTTCTTTAAATATAGAAATCGAGCCTATCATCGTGTAGAGAAGGACATCAGAAAGTAGAACGAATGATCTATCGCGCTGATAATCACCGTCATCGTTACATTTTTGCTTGCTGTCTTTCTTTCTGATTTTTATTTTATTAGCAATCATGCGTAATACCACGATTTGCGTCACAAGAGAAGGGCGAATGACGCGATACAGAAATTTCTCAACCGATAAGCAAAGTAATTGCATTGTGCTTGATTTCCTGCAGATAATCCGAGATCTTGTTTGAAATTGGAACTCCAGACAATTTTAATACCGTTCTTTTATTCGTGCTTCGGGATAATATTAACGCTGTATCGTTTGATCTTCTCCGATGCATTCTACTTCTCATTGATCTTTTAATTCTTCTGATTTTACACGTCGTTCGTTTTTAATTTCTCCAACATTGTTCTCTCGTTAATCTTCAAGCGTGAAATTACCCTTTTTTTAATAGATGTCTGTATAGTCTCATCCTCTTCGTTGATGCTGCATCTATTAATTCTTCGTTAGTTGGTCATATTATTCGTATAACTATATAGTTAGTTATTCGCGTTTAACTTTCTCAACATTGTTCTTTCGGCCATGTTCATAGCCACTAATTTCTCTATTTTTAGGCGTTAACCGGTTGAAATTTTGTTTTTTTCAAATTACAGTCAATTCTATTTACGCGCTGTTTCAAATTACTCCAGAAATAACATTTCAGTTCTTATAGTTGACTTATCTAAAATTCCTTAATTGCCGAGAAATGTAACGGAAAAGGTCTTACATATTTTCGTTGGGTTATTCCAAGGCGTAACAAAAAATTAGAATTTTAAGTAGAAAACATTATCCATACCATTTATCCGTTTATAGAAGAGTGTAAATGGCAGGTAATAACATTATTTTCCTCTAAAGTCAACTGGGAAAGAATGGTCGCTACTTAGGCTATAATTTATTAATAACATACTTTACGCTTACATACGTAAAGCAAATATCTTATTTTTCCTAGAAAGTTCAATTTTCCTTGTCATTAGCCAGAACTCTCTTGTAGTTTACACATGTTTATGTATGTAGTTTACACATGTGTGTTTATTTCTTTGCATGATGTCTGCATTAAGATTCTGATCTATGGAAACATCTATCCACGGAAGATTACCGAATGATGTCCATGTTTCGAAAATTTGTCGCAGATTTTTACACGTGAGTAATGTTTTATGAAATTAAATAATTTTAAATAATTTTTTTTAGTAAGCTTTATCTAGAATGTATTATTATCTACAAAAAAAACAAATCAAGGAATTTGTCAAGATATCGTTTATATTAGGACTTTCTGGAATATTAAAAAAATTGTAAAATTTCTAATTGCATCGCGCTTTCTCGTAACAGAAAATAGCAGATACTTTACGATATGCTACTATTAATCTGTAACAAAAATTGGTCGGCGATATTATCGTGCGATATTATAGCGTGTCGCGTAACACGACGACGAAAAGAAGGATTTATGTTCAGAAATAACGGAAATGCGATAAAAAAAGAGATGAAGTATTTCGAAAATGTGAAGAGACTGCAATTTTTGTAGACATAAAAGATAGATAAATAACAGTGTTGCCTGAAGACATAAAGAAAATGGATAGATAATGGTGTTGCCAGAAAAATCGCTGAAAACTGAACATACCTAAAACTGACAATGAGTAAGTTCTGTGTGTTCAAGTTGAAACATCGAATTATTGAGAACACCTTTAATTTATACACGAACGAATGTTAATTTAATGTTGCTTTTTAAACCTAAAGTCAAGTCGATTCCGCCTTTCCAATAAAATTATGTCTCATATCACGCAATGAGAAAGCATAGCTTCATAGCTATCGGTAATTCGTGGTAATTGTAAAAAATTAATCTGAGAGTTCTAAATATTTAAATAATTTTATAATTGATATGTAAAATGATAGCTATTTCCTTTTAAAATTCTGATTCAACTAATAGTCAAAATTTCATTTTTCGTATTTACCGTGTTGGTTATCGAACCCTCGACGCTATATAGTTGCTCTCACAAAACGTTAACACCTAAATTCGCTAACTCAGATGTCAAATAAAACGATTCGCTTTTATTAAACGCAAGTGCCTTAAAAATTTCAAGGTACTCCGAATTGAACTCCACAATAGATCCAACCTTTCTACTCATTTCGACATTAATGGGCCTTGGTAAATAAAAATTCTGCCACAACTTGGGACGAAAGTTGGACTTTGAAACATTGGTTTGATAGTGGTGCAAGGTTTAGGAAGTTCCGCGTAACATCGATCATTGTAATTGACACTTATTGGACAAGAGAAAAATAGATATTTTCGTAAATAAACTAAACTCATAAAATGAGACACGCAAAGTAAAATCGAGTTCTCAAACACAAGGAATTCGTAAAAATATAAAACATTTTACAAAGTTATTATCTTTCTAATTGCTCATGAAAATGGACAATTAACAACTTCTAATCTATAGATAAAATATAACGATGCTAATAGAGCAACAATTTTCAAAATGCAACGATATCAATAAAATACAAATTTCCAAAATACGACTATGCAAGGATAAACGATGTTTACTAGAGTCTAGAAATAGTAAAGAATATAAATTTGAAGAATTTGATTTAAGAATTACAAATAAAATAAAATAAAATAAAATGAAATGACATAACAGGAAGAACGTAAGAATGACAAATAAATCGATAATTCGGCAAGGGAAAGTTCGTATCAAGGATAGTTGCGGTTTGCCAATGAAATTTTACCTGAATTTCTTTCATCGGTCGTACACACGGCTTATCTAGTCTCATGTTTTCGCCACTCTTCCATCTTCATTCGTTCTTCCATGAACCGGTTTCAAACTCGTCTTCGTGGCTTCTGGTAATCACTTGGCCGACCTTCTTCGGTCGCTGCTTGCCTGCGAGTTGCTCTTCGATTCGCTGGGAACCACGGACTTTCCCTGGGCGTCCATTGCTTTCAAGGTCATCAGCTTTCCGATGAATAAAACCGAATGTGACAGCACGCAAAAATCGTTTCGGCTCGTTGTGTCTAACCACGATCGATGGTTCGCATGTAACGAAATTCCATTTACAGGGATGGGAAAACCGAATATTTCAAGTCGTATCGAGTTTCAAGACAAAAGAATAGGAGTTTACTATGGGCGAGCTTCTATTACAAAATTCACAGCTTCTCGAATTTCGATCAAGCTCACTACTAGATCCAGAACTAGGACACCAGCTCTGGAATTTTGTTACGGAGCTTAGAACGTGAATTCATTGATTATTCGTCTCAGTTTAAAATAGAAAGTAGAAAAATTTAAAGCTACATGGAGAGAATGATTTATATTTAGCTTTAAAATTTCCTCGATTCCTTGGATTTCTTTGTTTACTTCTTCAATTCTTATTTACTTCTTCAATTCTTATTTACTTCTTCAATTCTTATTTACTTCTTCAATTCTTATTTACTTCTTCAATTCTTATTTTACTTCTTCAATTCTTATTTACTTCTTCAATTCTTATTTACTTCTTTAATTTCTTTCTTGTTTAAAACAGATCTACTAAACTGGATTTTTTGTTCTTGCTTAACTAAATATTTAGAGCTAAACTTCTCAAAGAAAAAAAAAAGAAGAAACGTGTATTTATCGTAAAAAGAAGAAGCTGCAAGTTCCAAGATAGATTACAGAAAATGTTACAATATCGTCACTCGCGTTTCTCTGCTTTTCGATGTACGGAGTTGATCAACGTATATCCAGAAATTCGTGTAATTTTTCGATCTTTTTCTTTTATATTCGTGACTTGTCGATCTTTTGAATTTTTGACTTTAATTTAATTCCTCGACTTTTCATTAACTTTTAGGTAACGTCGACACATTTGCATACTTCCAACAGACATTTTTATTATCCAAAATGAAAGAACAATATGCAAAGGTACGTCACGACTTTACAATCGAAGAAATAAATTCGAATGAGCTTCGCTTATGGTATCGCCTTTTCCATTATACGATTGTTTGATTTTCTACTCTTTAAAAACGAACGCCGAATGGTATTTAAACATAACTATAAAACTAATCTTATCTTTATACCCGCGGTGCTCGATTTAATAACATCACACCAAAGTTGTTGTTTTATTTGATTTTAGGAATCTTTTCGTATATTATTGTAACTTCAAAAATATCAAAGTATTATTCATTTTAACAGATATGCACATTTTACTTCGACAAAATTTCCTCAGTTACACATATCTTCGTATTTAACAGAATTCTTTCCACTTTTAACTGAAGCGTTTATTTTAAAAGTGATGTAAGTATATTTTTCGACAAAAATTGATAAAACGAGAGACTTACGTGTACTTTAACGTAAAACTTTTAATATAAACGAATTATAATTTCACTCTTAGAATATTCGTTCGTTTGAATCAATTGAAACATCGTTAATAAATTGAATAGCATAATCGCGTAATCATAATTATTTTGGAAGCGGTATAAGTCTATTTCTTAATGATCTGTAGCTTGTCCAAATAGTCGAGGCAGCAATAATTAAAAAGAAATGATATCGAAATTAAACAGCAGTATTTTACGTGTTTCAATTCTTCAACGACAAGCTTCCGACTTAAACTTTATATTTATCGTGAATCATCAAATCTTCTCTTCGATTTTATTCAGAGAAGCTGATAAGGAAGTTTGCGATATGTGTGAAGCACCGTTTATAGCTGCGATTACGAATGCAAATGTTGTCGTCCTATGTGTGTACGTACGACATGTAGACGAATCGCCGGGCATGTTGCGTTGTCATGTCGCAACGTTATCGGCGCTATCATGCACGCAAATTTTATAAGAACGATCAACGACGATGTATCTTTCCATGATCTTGGCGTGTGCACCTTTTGGATTTTGTTAAATAACAAAACGCACTAGAGTTGCTGAAATAATTTATTCATCGTGCAGCATCAGAAGAGAATATTTTTCTTCCGAGTTGGATTAAAATATTTACAAAATAATTATTTATTTACAAAATAATAAATATTTACAAAATTAAATAAAGAATGACTGTACTTCGATAAAAATTTGAAATCAATATCAAGCAATTACAGAAGATAATCTGTAGATATGCATAGTAATTATAAACAAACTGTACATAACGAGGAAATAATGAAACGAAAATTGGATACAAATCATAACGAGTATAACGAGTAATTGATATCAGAAATACCTATATATTCGCAACGTAGAATTGACGACCCTGAATAACAACATGCTAATAATCACCTTGTCGATCGAGTAATTAAAGGAACGTCTTCTGTGAGAATCACAGTGCGTACTTTCATAACGTCTTTATAAAGTCAGGCAAAAGCTATTGTATGCATAAAAATGGATTTATTAAAAGTATTAATTATGCACTATCCTGCAACAGAAAAGAGAAATCTCCTTCCTAAAAAAAAAAGAAAAAGAAAAAAAAGGCGAAAGAAAAAAGATACTATATGCCTTCTAACGTTAATTTATGATACAGACGAACAAAAATGACAAGAGCAATCAGCGCGATATACCGATTGTTCCAATTTTCTATGCTCTACAAGATGACGTAATTTTGAAAAAATGTCAGCAAAAATCGTTATCTGTTTATGGTAATAATAACATCTCGCGACACACGTTGAACAGACCTATCAAACGGAATGATACAGGTATGTTACTTATAAGTAATCCCGATGATTTAGCGCTTTTATCGACAAATCTTAGAAACAACATATACTGCAGCAACCGAGACAATCTTCGAATTTGCAGCAGATCGTTGTAACCAACGAAAAAGAACGTTTTATGAACGTTGTTCAAACCGCTCGCAGGAAGATACCTCTGTTTTAGATTTCCTCTTAGATCAACGCAAGACGATGACTTATAATTCTTATAAATATCGATAAAACGTCTTTCTTCGCGCGTCTATTACGAAATCTATCCTCCACTGCGATAAAATATAATTAATATTTATCAACAAATTTCGAGAATTAAATCGACGAATAATTTGAATAGCTTTTCGCGTTCACGAAATCTTTCACGTTCGATTTCTTTTGGCAAATTTTCAAGGAGGAACCCTTTACTGGAATACGCGCGAAATTCAAACTTCGTTTTCAAATTGTTTCGTTGCGTAAGAAAGATCGTAAGAGCGATCTTGCATCTCGCGTATATAACATGTAATTCTCTTCTTTTTTTTCTTTTTCAAGGGTATCGGGTTTCTGAAGCAAATATCTTTGACGGTTAAGTCCCTGCGTCTCCGTGTTTCGCGAGTAGATTTCATTACTCAGCGAATTTGCCTGAAGCTATCAATGGGGCTATTTTGTTTCGGGAATCAGAAAAACTACCGTGTTCTTTCGTGACAATTGATTTAATTAACTGCGGCTCGAGGAAGATAAAAACGGAAAATATCGCGCTCATTTATTTTCGGTGTCGAAGGTCGCACGAATAGAAAATTTGTAATCCTCGATTGGCATAATCGACACTATCCGATCATAATTTTTTTATCTCTCGGGTAAACATAGAAGGTCAAAAAATTAGAACTCCGGCGATATCGAAGTTTGGAAATTTGGAACTTCGACGATTTGGAACATCGAGCGCATCGAAACTGGAATATTTGGAAATTCGGAAATTTAGAAGTTCGACAATTTGAAAATTTGAAAGTTATTATTAGAAAGTTAAAATTGAGTGTTAAAAAATTTGAAAATGTCGATGCGATTAACCTCGATATTCTTCTATATATCTGTTGATTTTTTCGTTCACAATGTAACAAACCGAAGAACCGTAGAATTTCAATTTGAAAAAGATATCAAAAAACATTTACCATGTGAAGAAACATAGTGAAACAAAGTATGGTTCACTGAACGGTTGATTCGCTTTTACTCGAGTGCTATGCGAGAAGATGATGGATAAAAAAGAGAATTGCGTAAAACACAGAGAATTGTACAAGTCGAAGATAAGTAAATGATGTGATGTTGGAGCAATAAAATTGCCGATTGAATGATCATTGCGAGTACCGTGTGAATTACGATGAAACCAACTTTATCATGATTCACACACGGTATACGAACTTTTCAATTAATCCTATTAAATTTAATCACGCAAGACAAGCTGTTAATCAATTCACGTGTCAAGTATCATCGAGAACTAAAGTTTGTCTCTGTTTCTTTGTTTCTAAAGTCCTTTAAATTTAAATTCGTTGAGTCGTTAGTATATTTCCATATAGCTTTTACCCCATCAAATTTATTTTTTCTTAAATAGTAACATTTATTTTGTAAAATCTGTAAAACTAAAGCTACATATTACTCATTTTTCAACGTCTCTTTTCTACCATCGATTAATTAATGGTAAATCAATTTATATCAAATTTGTTAAATCAATTTCTATAACAATTAGTAATTAATATTAAAAGTCGAATAAATTAACGAGCCCCATTAGATAAATTCGTTCATTTCGTCGATAATGGAACGATTATTTCAAATTGTTTCATCGTTCGACTTTGAAAACCACTCAAGGAACTATCAGTTACACGATATCTGACTAACGCTTCGACTGAACCGCTACCTGAAAGAAATCGATCTTTCGTATATCATAAATCCCAATGTACGCAGCAAAGCAACTTAGAATTATACTTTTTTCTTTTCCTTGCTAAACAATTCATACTCAATTAATATTCCTGATCAATTAACCAGCCTAGCTGTCTGCTTATTATTGTATCTCTTCCAATCTGTACTATACTATACAAACAACACTGTAAATTACCATACGTAACATGGTGAAACACAGGAAATTCACAAATTCTCACTCCAAATACTCCGCAACTGCACCTCGTAATATCACTCAAATTTCCATGAGTCACCAACAGGCGAATTAAGTTAGTTAACCAAACACAGTTTGGGGAAACATATCAAACCATGCAACAACGTCGCAACGTTCTCGGCAGGTACACTCACCTGCGCGTCACCAGTTTATGTCTCTCGCTTTCCGGTCGCGTATACGTGTCGCGACAAAGCGACGAGGGAGAAGGAAGATTGCGATGGTAGTGAGAAGAGCGAGAAGGGAAAAAAGCGTGCAAACGAGTCACGAGAAAACCCAACGGTCGCGGTGAAGCAGGAGAAGCGGCTCTTTGGAATCGTAAAATCCCCGCAGTTCTCCAGTGACGTCTTCGACTTCGGCGTTGCTGTCGACGGGACGATCCACGGGAACCAAAGTCATCGTCCAATAGCCGCACACACGACGCTGGTGGGGCTCCGCTTTCGTTTGCACACGCTATAAAGCCCCGCTAATTGTCCACGCGGCGAACAGTCGGTGCGTGCCCCCTTTTAAACGACGATGTAGCGCGGCGTCCGAAAAATCGAGGATCCGTGCACCCAAGATCATTGTGACGATCGAGATCGAGCACGTGTCCTGGACTTGGATCACAGGATCACGAGAGTCGTTGCGATCCGCGATTTTTTTTGTTATTTTTCCAATTTCCGTTTTATCCTGTTGAAACAGTGAAAAGACATCCGGAAGAAGAAGAAGAAGAAAAGAGTAAAGTTTGTTCGAAATCGACTTATCGAGTCGGACAAAAGTGAAGAAGCTAGATTTCATTTTATTTCTGTGACTTCTGCAGAGAGTTTCTCGTTTTAGAAACAAAACCACGACGAGATTTGTGATACGCCGAGTGAAGTTTCGCGTTGCTCTCGAACGATCGTGGAAAAGGTAAACGTTTGTTTGCACCGATCATTCGTATCGATGTGTCGCGTGAGACTTGAATTTTGGTACAGTGGTTCGTCGTGAAAGTATTTGAACGCTGGTCGTAAAAGGCTTTGGTGCATAATGTATGTTATCTGTTACACGAAACATTATGAAGCATATCGGGAAAAACTTGTTCGATATAACCGTACCTGTGTTATCTTAGCCGTGTCTCATTACGGTGATAATTAAACTTCAAAATGTTTCGCCTAACACACATATTATAATATCTACTATATCCATAAAGGACTTCTATAAGTATTTCAGCATTTAGCATAGATAACTTACGTATCTTTATTGTATGCGTTACATAAAATATTTAAAAATTTCTTTAGTATCGGAATGAGACATGACTATTGTAGGTCAGTCAAATTTTTAGTCAATCTGAAAACTCATATAGGAACTACTGTGATATTCATTGATCGCGAACATAATACACATGATATATTTACAAAATGTTTGCACAAATATTCAGATATTTTCACGTAAGCTACTGTATATTTGCTATTTCGCGAAGAAGGAAAAAGAATGAAGTTCTTTCATTGCTCCAATCGTGTTTTATCTTTCATTAACACTTGCGTCGATAACCTACTTAGATGACCAAATTTCCCTCGTTGAAGATAACAACTAAAAGTTTGGTATTTGCTCCGATCAAGTTACATACATACCATTTCTTCGTGATTACTCGGTCTCTTTACTTCTTCTCACTTTCACGACCAATTTAATTAAAATCCGAGCCAATGACTGCTATAACACTGCTATAATATAATAATATATGGCTCTTAAGATTGGAAGTTTCGTTAAGTATCACGATATAATGGTGGTCCGTTAATTGATCGAGATTTTGATTTGTTAAATAAACAATTTTGTCCTTATTAGTTCTTTAAAATGTCTTCGTGATGTGACAGTCAGTGTATTTGTGCTGACCCTTAATATACTGATGTGCAGTGACTTTCACGTCTACATTTATTTAGTTCAGATATTTTACTAATTATTAGAAACATACTGCAGACAATGTAGTAGAGCCTCTCTTTTCTGAAATAATAGGAAGACGAAATTTCATTTATCCAAATACAGTTTAAGAGTAATCGACAGATTCTTTAAATATTTATGAATCCATAATCAGATAATTTTTTCAACGTAAATAACTACACAGAGTTACGTTCTTTATCGTACTTCGAATCATCGGAGTTCTTCTACGAGTGCCACGAGTGCTTCGGCATGAGAAGATATCTTTTCCTTAGCTTTTTCGTCTGCTGTTTTCATTTATATAAAATCGCCATTATTATCGTCTACGTGAAACATTTCATTACATCAGAATACTTACGGCTTTTCTACCGTTGCCAACATCCGAGGAATCTACGTGCTTTGAAGAATTTTCAATTATGTTTTTCTTCCTTTAATGTCTGTGATTCTGGCTTCTCCAATATCGTGTATTTTTGCTAATTTTGTTGCGCTTACATCACTTTCCAGTTTTCTCGTTTACATCGTATTTTCCTGCGATAGTTAGAACGCTTCCTAGTTTCATACCAAATTCGTATAATCACAATTCAATGAATCAAATCAAGGAAAGAGTACATTGTGTATGAACACTGACGACATACGTATGTACATATTTGAAACGGAAAAGGGCATTCGTTACGAAGAAATATTGTGTTTGGATAATAGAACGTTCGGATATTAGGCTATTTGGATAATACCGTGATATACATTTGCTACATCCATTTCGGTGTACCAATTAGGAATAAAAACATTAAAAAAACAATTTGAAATGATTTACACAAGAAATAGAAAAATTACCACGGTATCTTAGAATGTTTTAGTATATTACGTACATCATTTTGCTTCTTTTGTTTATTTTTTCAGTAAGTGAAACACAGCGTCTGTGCCAGAATAACTAAGAGTAAGTTAGACGTTTCTGAGAAACTGTGACTAACTCCGAGTACAACATACGATAGAATGGTAATAATAGTGAAACTTATATACTAGGTAAACATTTCTAGTAGGCACTATTATGACAAAAATATAACAGTACAAAGTAACTTAGGAGTAACAGAATCATAAAGTTCTTTAAGGACCCTTTGTGAAGAAACGTCGATGATGGCATAAATATTGGTATGCTGAGAGTTGAAGGATAGACGTCTATAGAATTTTGATAGTATCTGTCAGATATCTGTATCTCGTTGAAGATCAACAGCATCGGAGATTTCCTAGAACTCTGGCTCATTTAACAGCTAATTATTTTAAAGAAGGTTAGACAGAAGAAATATGATAAATCCATTTATGTTGATTTTCTAATTATAGCGTTACTTGATGATTAAGTATAAGGTTGAAGAGGAATAAACTTACTAGATCAAAGTCCTTTAAAGCTTGCTTATTCTTTCGAAGATAACTAACAAATCCGCAAAACTTTGTAGAAAGCTGTTTAATCACAAAGTTAAATAGATCTTTGAAATAGAAAATTTGCCAGCTGTGTATTCAATCTTAACGCTAGAAACTAGCAAATCAGACAAAATCACTGACATCGGATTTGTTGTTTTTGGAATTTCTAAAAATATACAAGTGTTTTCGATAGCATCACTTAGTGTTCATCGATAGTGTTCACTTTTATTGGAACAGAAACGCGACTATATATACTTATCCATTATCGTGATATTTATCGAGACTATGTATAACATATTTAGATGGGTATCAAAAGGTCGGACGTTTTAATGATAAAATTATGTTTTTCTAAAGAACGTAAACTTAGAAAACTGCCTTCTTCTCTATGAACTTGGTATGTTTAAATGCCACGATCGACTAACAAAGCACTGTACTACAAAATACCAATCGGTGCCGATCAGTGAGAGGTAAACTCACTATTCTAGAACAGGTGGTCAAACACTGCAATTAAGCAACAAGAATAGGACAACCGTGACTCATATAGTCTTTCAGAAGCCAAAATGATTAACTCTTTGTACACTAGTTCTTGCGCATTATCCTGGCACACGGCGTAAGCGTTCAATTTTTCTAGAAGAGAAATTACTTCCATAAGCTCAATTTGTCGCAAAAAAGAACGCCGTAAACAATCATAAATTCCAAGATGAATAAGAAAAAAATAATTCCAATGTTGTCGCTGGACCATGGACTTTTATCATATAAAGCGATAATTAATCTAACTTACTCATTGTGTATTACAACAAATTTTTATTTCATTCGTTGCTTATTATGCAAAAGCTTATTCGCGTTAAATATGGTAGAACTCGATTAATTAATCGAACTTTTACCGATTTGAAGCACTCACTTGAACGTGAGCTCGTATCACGCGAACGAAAAATGATGAGTAGCGAAGAAAATTGGTGAACTCTTGTTATATGAATTCCAATCGATCCATATAAATTGTCCGTCAGGAAAATCAGATAATTGGGATTGCAATCTTAAATAAAATTTCTGTTTCTATCGACTACAATAAGTGTTTTAATGTATCATATTAAGAAACAATTAACTCGATAACGCCATTATAAATAAATAAATAGAACGATAATTCCTCGAAAACGATGGTATTCCAATATTAATAACAGATTTCTTTCCTTTCTTTTCTTCGTTTTGCCTTACGACCAAGAAGAACACCAATCAATAGGAAGACTTACGGTTGGAAGTGAAACCAAACGATCGTTCCACTTTGTATTGTTACGAGTCTGTAAGTTTGACTTTGTAGTTTGTGCGAGTTCCGCGAGATCAAAACGCTATGCTGTATCTCGTGTGCATCGAATGAATTTCAATGGCTCGATCGCGATCACGATCGCTTTCCCTGATCGATTCGAAGGCGAGAAAACTGGCCCCGCAGGGAAAAATCACGTATGCAAACTATATGTATCCATGCTAGCCATGATCGCTCTTATTAATTAGTTCTGGGATGTAATAGTTGTTCAAGGTGCGCACTTTTGTGTAACCGGTTACCGAGAACGTTTGACACTCGAGTTATGACGATCGTTACGAGCCTCCATTTTCATTGGTGCGTCGGTGGACGAGTTATTGCTACTCTGCTATGCGTTTTCAATCGGGAAAGGTCGGTTTTGAAGCTGTGTTCAATATTCACGCGTAGCTTTTGCTGGAGCATACGTTTCTCATTAATTTCACGGATCGATTACTTTGGGGAGGTTTCTTACATTTTTTAATCGTAAAATTATTGGTTGTAAGATTTTTTTGATATACCATATTCTAAGGGATCTCGCTTTTTTAATGTTGTAACAATTTTCTAGAAATTGCAATGTAATTCTTAATCGAATTTTTGAGCCAGAATTATTTAAAATCATTATATCTAGCAATGCACGAGAAATATCGCAATACTTGTTTCATATAAGTTATTATATATACACACAGACAAATTATTTACATGCACAAATATCGCTTGCATTTTTTTGTCAGAATAAGGACGGTACCTGATGGGAAAATTCGTATTAATTTAGGTGGTCCTGGCTTAACGTTAGGGATAAACACGTGTTCGTTTTATTGCACGCTTTACGCACAATCCGGAAATCAATGCTAACTTAGTCGATCGTTGTTCAAAGCGAACAATTTATCACAACTGACTAGTTGCTACGTAGGAATGTGTTTATTCAGTATTTTTGTTAAGGAAAATGTATTTTTAGTGTTGTATACTTCATGTATATACAGATGCAGCTACGACTCGGATAATTACTGATTAATGATAGCAATCTGCTATAATTGACTAATACTTACTATAATACGTTTACCTATTTTGCATACAATTTCTTTTATCTTTTTTTTTTTTTTTTACTATGAGCAAATGGTGTTGGATCGAACGCATTATGTATCTTTTTCAAATTTTCTTATTTTATATTTTATATTTTTATTTTATAGCTTCCTTGAAAATTCTATGAAAATTAGGATTTTTAATGATTCGAAGATTAGAAAATTCGAAGATCGTGAGATTAGAAGATTCGAAAATTTAGACTGAACAATTTGGAGATTTGCAACCTTGTGAATTAAAAGATCCAGAATTTGTTAGACTTATTAAAAAATGGTGTATTCAAAAATAGCATATTCTCTTTCGAAGACATTTTTCTCAATTTATCCTATTGGAAAGTACAAACTTCATATATCACTTGAATCTCGATTAGAATCTCAATTAAAGTAGTCATCATTCCACATAATCATTATCGCCAAAAATGCCATTCAATTTGTGGTAGAAAAATTCTTTTCTCGTGTCCATCGACATACCGTTGTAACGTAAAGTGCGTTACAGTATACGCGAAATAATTTATGCAAATGTTACCAAGACCCTAGAAAATAACAGTTATGTCACGGACTGGTCACTTCCGGTTCTCTCGTCATTAATACTCTTTTTTTTATCTAAGTTCGTGGTAATCGCAACGAACATTAATTACACAGAACCGTAATAAATAACCATCTACACTTATGAAACATCTATGTATGGACTATTAATCGAACGCGATCATCTCGTAGATTTCGTTAAAGATCAAATCTAACCGCAATTATCTTACAAAAAATGTCATTAAATTAATAATATTTTAAACGAACTTAATTCTACGAGAAATTTCATTGAACGCTAGTAAATTAACGATATTTAAATAATAAATAATATTTCATCAAATAAAGAAATAATTAATCAATTAAAACTTGCAGGAACGATTTTATAATCGATTTAATCATCGATCTATTTTCGAAATGATTTGCAAGATTGAGATCTGAATCGTGTAAATTGCACGGTGTAAATATCATATCGTGTTGTACGATGGTTGAAAAAAAGCGAGTTTGTGCAAAAGGGGATTTCTCTTTGGGGTATGAAAGGTTTCTTAGAAGACGAAGGTGGTTGGGAAAGAGTTTAATTGGCGGAAAATTAAGGATTCAATTATCAAAGGGAGCAAAAGCTTTCGCGCGTATATTTTATATTGAAAATGATTGCTCTTGATTCAACGTTTATAACGTTAGCCTTCGTGAAGTAAAAGTAAAATGGCGTTCGCTAACGGTGTCGAATTTTTTCTTAACGATTCTAGTTGAATAATATCACGAATTTGTCGGGATTATTGTAACAATAATTTTACTTACTTGTTTTAATTATCCAGTAATTAACTGTAGTAATCGTTCACTGATAGAATCAAATTTTTATCGAAAATTTTATTTAAACAAGATTCAAAGATTAATACAAATTACTATGGAGCTACAATAATTTCGTTTACTTCTTTCATAAGCACACAATCTTTACGATAAATATCTTCCTTGATAATTTTATTTATGTAATACCTACTTGGATTTTTTAATAATTAACTATAATTGCTTTTTTATTGGTGCTTGTTTCTTAACTGAATAATCTTTAAAAAAAAAAGGCAACAATCGTGTGACATTCTGCACAGTGTCAAAATAAGCAGGAACCGGAGGTATGGTGCTCTATTATTTAAAATTTTCATTAATTGTCTTTAGAATTAATTATTATTTACACATTACGCACGATACATTTTGTGTATTTCATGATCATTTCTTCTAAACAAACTCTTCTATTCCAATGACAATTTACATCTGATTACATTACATTTTTATTTAACAATCCTCACGTCTCAAAAATATTATCTTCCTATTTGCAAAAAGGATCTAATAAGAAGCAAATTATTTAAAGGACACTCCAGTTAGAACGTACAAGTGACAGCAATAAGCCTTCGATAGTATCCTCCTTTTTGCAATAACCTTGCAAAAATGTTCAAGGATCTTTCCTTTTCTCTTCCTCTCTAGCAAATTCAAATCACTTTTTCCAATACACTCTGTATCACCTTGAATTAGCCTTTACCTAAGATTATATCGTGTCAAAAAGTAGCATGGCAATATATCTAGACAATACAAACATCTACTTCCTTTCATCTCGACTTTAGATTTCATCTTCTTCATCTTGATTTCAACAATGTCGTTCACCTCACCTTGAACCCGTTTAAGAAAATTTAGCGAAGAAGAGATTTCTCCGCTTAATAAGAGAAACATCATAACACGTTGATAAACATGAGAAATTATCCGGCTAAATGTAACGAAGAGATAGACATAAGAGAACTTGCTACTAAAACAACAGTCGCTCACGTGAAAGTACTCGGGCACTTAAACAAACCTTTGGTGATTTTTATACGAGACACTTTGAGATTTCATTGACACTGAAGTGAGACACGATCGTCGTAATTACATTGAGAAAATTTGAAACAGATCTAAACGTGTATATAGAAATTTCATATATTTATTGGAAACATATATTATTGTTATTTTATATATAAAAATTACCAGAGTATTTGAGCAGTCAATTATTCGCTAAATTAATAAGAATAATAAGCCACGATGTACGTAGTAAAATCATCATCATGTGTTATATACATATTAATTTTTCATTTAACATATATATTTGCGAAATATATATACATTGTCTCATGTATATATATCTTCAATATACAATCTCAGATTGATTCCAAATTTTACTATTATAATCTCGATAATCGTATCTCGTTAGAGTGCTAACGAAATTATAGAACGTTTCGTGATATGAAAGTGTTCGAGTACTTCCGTGAGCCACTGTATATCATAAGATCGATCACCTTGATCGTTTATCGATCTGTATTCCTAAAACACATAAAAAGGTATGAACGCATTGCAACACGAATTTATTCGGCGACCTAATAAGACCCCATTCACCTTGAACTTAGTTTCCTCGTAACGTGTAATTTGAGTTAAGTAGGTGATCGAGGATCATTGATTCGCAGATATCGAGATAATGACAGTCATGGTGGAGTCCGTAAAAGCCGAGGAGGGCGAACGTCCGAAGATCGAAACCTTCGACGACATACTACCGTACGTTGGCGAGGCCAGCCGCTACCAATGGTTCCTTTTCATCATGCTCCTTCACCTTCGTCTACGCGTTCCTCTACTTCACGCATTTCTTCATCACGCTATTGCCAGCTGAACACTGGTGTACCGTTCCGGAACTCGAACGATGGAACCTCACAGACAAACAAAAGTAAGTGACACTTCATGTGCAATTTGTCTTATTTGAATTATTGAGTTATACGTAACGAACGATCCTACATAGTTTCTTTATGTTCGAATTTACCCTGTTACGCGATAGACATTTTCAGCTCGGGCAGATCGAAATGGTCAATAATCATGTTGATCGTATAACAAATCAATACATGTTTTCATTAAAGACGTTCCTTTCGATGTCTAGAATTAACCACCTTCTATAGGAGACAATTTATATGCATATGTACATATCTGTTCAAGTCACGTGCACGTAGTTTAAACCAGGCTTCTCGAAAGCCTGTTTGTTTTCCATGCAGGTCGCAATAAATATTCTCGACGACAGAATCTTCCACTTGCACGGAGATTTCCATTTTCTCAGCTGTGATAGCGTATCGCATCGCGACAATTTGTTTCTTTAAAACCACAATATAATATCTGATAACTTGCACGAAACAACTGTGTTTATTGAATCAGGAAAACCCAAGTATCGCGTTGTATATGTAAATGCATATGTAAATATCGTGTCGTACGGGAGTGGGGGAGATACCTGTAACCAGTTTGCGACGAGATAAAAATAGTTGGAAATCGCGATTCCATAGTTATACTATTATCAACGTCTTTTTCACGTGTTCTATTTCAAGAACGTAAGGAATTACTTGTGAAAGGATAGGAAGTCTGGATGGCACGATTCCAACGTATCGTGTTACCATTCTTGACGACGCATGCGAGATCTGGTTTTCTACGATGCGTCAACGAGGAAAATCGTTCGTTACGCTTGTTTTCCATTGAATCACCCTGGCCAAGGCGAAACTATCGCTTTGTAGATCGACGATTTCTTAGCGTTCCGGGGGCCCGCCGGAAACCAGTTTGGTCGACGACCTCCGGCAGATTCTAGACGTTCACGTGTTCCGCGAACTGATCAGCTAGGAAATTCTTTTTCGTTTCGCATAATTTCTCGAATCTCCCCGCGTACCGTTTATTTGTCTGGAAATAGACTCACCGATACGTGCAGCGATCGGTAATTAAATCCCAACACAATTCGAATGCCTCGGAGTGCAACAGATACGGGACGATCGTCCTTCCAGCTCTTGCCTTTGTTCCTATTTTTACGGTCATTGTCTCTTTTCCTCTTTTATATTTTGTGCTTTTGTTTTCCTGTTGTTTTATTTTTTCACCTTTCCCATTTTTGATTTTTTTTTTTTTTGAAAAAGCAGATTTATAAATAATAAATAGGCCGCGGATTTTTATGGGAATTTTATTTTTACAGAAAATTTAAAAATGCGAAAATGTAAACACTATTAAAGATAATGTGTTATTACTGTTACTGATATCGTCGTTATTCTTTATTAGAGAAATTATTATAGATTTTTATATTGTTATGTATATTACTTTTGTCACATTTTTTATTTAAACAGGATTCGAATTAAGTTTCAAGGAATTGGACTAATTTAAGATTAGGATTAAAAACTATGCACTTTTGAGTAGAATTTTCATCTTAGTTTTCCAATTTCTCTCCCTCTCTCTACCATTTGCTGTCATTTTTCCTTGGTTATTTAAAAAAAGATAAGAAAATCAAAGGAAAATTAGTATTCTTAAAAATACTTCTTGCAAATTTCATCACCGTTAATGTAACGTATTCTTGCTTTATGTAGGATTGCACTATCGATCCCTCCAGCGTCGAGTGAGGAATTGCTGGCGGAAGGTGCGACTTCGTTTTCGCGATGTAACAATGTGAACTATACCGACATATTGGAGAGTGGTATCAGAGAGGCAGACCCATCCTGGCCAATAAAACCATGCCAATATGGATGGACCTTTAATCACACGATGATACTATACAAATCTATAGCTGTCGAGGTAAAATCACAAGAGAAAATTATATTCTTTATATAAAGTAACTTCAAACTTTCGACACCGATTAACAAATTTTTATTTAAATTAAAACTGTTGGAACCGTCGTTCTATAAATATTTACGGTCTTTCATAAAGCTGCTGACGATAGCATATAATGCAGTCATTATAAAAGAAGTCCTTGTTGGTTGCACGAACTTAGACGTAGGTGTAATTACTTGTTATGCTGTTTGCATCTTAACAGAGCTCGTTTATAACGGAACATAAAATTAACCTTGTCATCCTTAATTATTTGTACGTCTCGGCGTATTAAATCACGAACATGAATCCGTTTATATAATATCGCATAAATCGAAAAGTGAAAGTTACAACTGTACAATAGACAGATATTTCGAATTGAACGTATAAATACGCACTTGGTAACTTCTTACGACTCAAGACATTTTTATCGAATATTTATTGTTATTATTATTATTTCTGTAGTAACTTGTGGATTCTTAGAGTAAGTGATAAGTGATGATGGTAGAGTTTAAAGTTTGATGTATTTTAATGAGTGATATTCGATAACAAAAGGACAGACTACGATATCGTCGCAAGCCGACTCACACTCCGTATCCGCTCAACTCGCACTCTGCTTCTCGACTGCCTCTCTGGCCGTTGTAGCACTCTATTGTCTATTGCTGGGCCCACCGCACACGTGTTCTACAGACGCTCGTAGCCAGGGTCACGTAGGTCTTTTCGGCAAAGCTATTTACCTGAAGGACTCGGTAATGCATTGATGGAACCGACAGCGCCTCGGCTCTCGCGACATTGTCTGTAGTTAGCTCGACATTTCCTAGGCCCTTCTTCCCGATACTACATTTCTAATTTCTATTTCTGCTATTTTATTACTAAAAAAGTCCTACTTAAATCGGGAGATACTATCTTCTACTTAACAAATTTATATTCCTTCCACTATGACAAATTCTCTAATCATATCCAAGAATTATGCAAACTACCTCTACTATTTTATTACTAAAAATATTACCAAAAGACTACAATTAACTAACCTACGACTCAGGTTTTCAATTCTGATGATATTAAAAAATTACGGAATTTATTACTCGTCCTTTCGTCGTCTTCCTTATTCTCTTCACCTTCTATCGATTTTCTAACCACGCGGTGTTTTTTCATAACTAGCCGCAATTATAAAGCATCCCCCTTTTCTGTTTCAGCTGGAATGAGTATGCGACCACGCATTCCTCGGCTCAGCAGCACAATCGGCCTTCTTCGTCGGCAGCATTCTTGGAGGCTTAATATTCGGTTACATAGCCGACCATTGTGGCAGAATTCCAGCGTTGGTTGCGTGCAACGCGGTTGGTTTCATCGCGTCTGTCGGCACTGCGTTTTGCAACAGCTTCTGGAGCTTCTGTCTGGCGAGATTAGTCGTCGGTACCTCGTTCGATAACTGCTTCAACGTGCTTTTCATTATCGGTGAGTCATCGAGAAAATTATAAGAGAGAAAAAGCTGTTGAGAATAGGAAAACTATAATTTATGACCTAATAATGAGGCGCCGGTATCGGTCCCGTTTTACGTAACGATTAACTATTTATGACGTGTTTGAATAAATGTTTATTGCCCTATGTCGGTTTGTTTTTTCTTAAGTCAAATTTTTATTCGAATTTTACGATATCAATTTTAAGATATTTAATGGTAAATGATTTTACTGAAACTTTATATTTTGGAATTATATCTCGTAATTTGAAATTTGTTGTGTAATTGTATATCTAGTTTGGTATTAAAATTACATGTGTCTAGGGATACTTTAAGATATTTTATTTTAAACGACAGGATACTTAATTCTGTATACTTTTCTGGTATGAAATTGTATCTTTCGAGTGACCTATTTCCCTATGGAGAATAATCTTCGGTTATACCACGATTACTGAGGCACTCTCCGTTCGATATTGAGATGAAAGCAGTGTTCCTTTTAAAATTCTTTTTAATTCAAAACGATCTTACATTGTCGATGTTAATGATTTATAAAATCTACAAATAAGTCTGAATATTTGAAATTAGATTGGTAAAAAACGAAGAAAGGACAAACCTAAAGGAAATAAGGAAACAATATTATTATATCAAATGAAGAAACGAAATTGACGAAACATTTGGGAAGATTTCTATAACGATGTAATACAATAACGATATCACGAATTATTCTTTCAGTGATCGAATATGTCGGTCCGAAATATCGAACTCTGGTAGCGAACATGTCGTTTGGACTTTATTTCGCGGCAGCCTCGAGTCTTTTGCCTTGGATCGCATATTGGATCTCAAATTGGAGGATCCTCAGCATGGTCACCGCGTGTCCTATGGTGGTTGCGTTTGTAGGACCATGGATTGTTCCTGAAAGTGCACGGTAGTTTAATTCCAATTTCTTTTTCATTATAAAAATATAATACAAAGAAATTTCGTAAGTAAATTAGTATACGATAGTATAGTAGACATTTAATCTTACCTCGTCCTTTGGATTATTTTTGTATCTTCGTATCATCGGAAAATTCTTTAAAAATAATCCTCAAAGAAATATAAGAAATTTCTTTTACGTTAAAGTTTCTCTTAAAACATCAAAAGTCCTTTGAGATCGGACCATAAAAATTCCAAAATTATAGCTGAATTAAATTGGGTAATATTTTATCCAGCAATACATACTATCTTGGGATCGGTTATTACATCGATTCCTCTGTCTCGTAAATAAAACATAATAAAACATCTCAAGGTCAACATCTTTCTCTCGATAAGCCATCACATTTTTAGCTGTGCAAAATAAATGATTGATGCGTAACTAGACAGCTCTATTCAAATTTGCACAAAAAGTTTGTCGATACAAAAGGTTGGTGAAAGTGATGATTTTGAAAATTTCTTACAGGCTTTTATAACGTTTGCGTATTTCATATACTTCCGTAGTTGGTACATAACCAGTGGCAGGGTGGACAAAGCGATCGAGATGCTGAAAAACTTCGCTAAAGTGAACGGTAAAGAGGTGAAGCAAGAAATATTCGACGAATTTGAGAAAAGTTGCAAGGCGATGAATGAGAAGGATCAATCGCATAATCAATACACTGTCCTACATCTCTTCAAGCTGCCACGACTTGGTCGTATCACTATCATGCTCATCATTTATTGGTAAGTTAACCTTTCCAACATCAATCGAACAAACTACACAGCTAGAACTTTTTACTTGTAAATTCTCAGCAATGATTACAATATTATTTTAGAAAAAACTAAGACACCAGAGAAACTTATAATCATATACGAAAAGATATACAGGGTGGTTGGTAACTGATGGTACAAGCGGAAAGGGGGTGATTCTACGCGAAAAAAGAAGTCGAAGATATAGAATAAAAATTTTTTGTTTGAGGTTTTGTTTTCGAGAAAATCGACTTTGAATTTTCGCTCGGAAAAATTAAAAAAAAATTCTATTCTATATGTCGGGCCTAGCCACGTGTGATGTTGCCTCGGAGGTGTCGATACAATGGGACATACGTTGTATTAATAATCAAACTTCAGGCAGAAACTGCCTAGCAACGGCGTTTGGAACCTTCTCGATGCTTCCAAACGGGTATAGAAAACAAATGCAATCGTACAGCGAGAAAAATTCCACGAGGCTGGCATTCGTGTGATTGCTTTGGAGAGTGATACATCGAGCATTTTCAACAATCGTATTTTGCGCCTAAGATTAGTTTACGTTTAGTGAAGAGTTATCCCGTTGACCGTGGATTCGTTTGAACCCAAAGACATTGTTAATAGTGTTCATTAAACTTATTATTCATACAATTTATTATTCACTAATTTTATCATTCGTTAAACTTATTATTCATTAGACTTATTATTTGTTAAGCTTTGTGATAGTCCTGTATATACGTGTAAATATAATCTCGGCTTTGTGAAACAATGGCTAATTCACGTGAACAGTTGTTACAAAATTCTAACCATAACCCGACATATATTTTCGACTTCTTTTTTCGCGTACAACACCCGCTTTCCGCTTGTATCACCAGTTACCAACCACCCTGTAGATAGGAAAGGTATTCAATTTTATACTTCCTTTACGTTTCTTATATTTTCTTTGTTTTTAATATTATGATAATTCTGAATCTTCCTGCATTTCCTAAAATAAAATTAACTAAGAATA
This sequence comes from Bombus huntii, assembly GCF_024542735.1. Lineage (NCBI taxonomy): Eukaryota > Metazoa > Arthropoda > Insecta > Hymenoptera > Apidae > Bombus > Bombus huntii. Next base: position 388,353 of record NW_026099323.1, read on the forward strand.
TGTTCTTAACTCTCAGCCTCACGATATTCCAATTATATTACACCGTTAATTCAACCAAGTTACCAATCAGCCTCGACGCTACTTCCCTGTCTTTATAAAACCAGTATTAAAATAGACACAAATTACCATAAACTAGATACAAACTACTCGAATGAACATTAAGAGAGTATATGGGGCATTTTATGTGGGTCATTAAGAATCTGCTTAAGTATATAATTAGCATCGATAAACGTCAAACGCGAGGGAACGAGTATGCGAAGGATTAATAAACGATCTTGAAGTCCAGCGTGATTTATGTATGACTCGGCTGATTCTTTTCTAGGTTGCTGATGGTGTGGGTGTTCGACGGCCACGTTTGGAACATGAAACTTCTGGACCCCGACGTTTTCACGTCGTTCTCTTTAGCGTCCCTCACGGAACTTCCGGCCGCTGTTCTACTCGCCCTTTTCCTCGACAGATGGGGCAGACGATGGATGGGTTTCGCATCGATGTTCCTCTGTGGCATTTTCTCCTTCGTTGCCATCGCTACCCCCTCTGGTAACATTTTTTCTTTTTTTTTTTTTTTTTATTTCTTGATAAATGACTTGTCAATCGATATTATTCAATAAAATAGCAGGAACGTGTGAATAGCAGTGAGAAAGCGGGGGTGAATTTTATAGAAAAAATCCGGTTTTATCGATCGACGGTCGTTTTAAAAAGCGCTTTTCTGAAGCTTCTCCAGTGAAAGCTTTGGGAGATTGAGAAATGAAAGCTCGTGCTTGATGCAAGAATAATGTTTTTGTTAGATAGTAAGGAGATAAGCGGTAGCGTTAGGGGATATCCGCGTTTTCAAGGACATTAAGGAGTGGAAAATAGACATTTTTTAATCCGTATTTAGAAGAGAACGTTGTAGTTATAAAACAATTTACTATTTTTATTTCCTCATCTTGCAACAAAACTTTCCTTCGAATTCTCTTTTATCGTTTATAGACAACAGACTTGAACGACATAATAATATAGACCCGTATTATTTAAAATCATATTATAGAGAATTTACAATTATACAATCCGGTCATTTTACTTAGTATTAATAATAATCGAATCTTATAAAATCTTTTTATACAAATATTCCTCTTCTCTTCTTTTCTTTTTCTTTTTTGCCTTTAAATCCTATTCCATTAACGATTGACATTTATTTCTCAACGTCACATACTCGACAGGGATGACATTTAATTTTTAATTGGACCATGCGCGCATCGGGCGTATGTATCGTGCGTGGAATGCGGCGATCGTGGCATTTACATATTTCTCAACTTATTCAAGGTTCGACAACGGTTGCCATGGCGATTATAGCGCGTCTTGGGGTGAATATCGCCGCGAATATTGGTTTCCAATATGCAGCGGAAATGCCGCCGACTGTGGTGAGAGCTCAGGGCGTGTTTTTAATCCATATCATCGGTTATATCGTCCACATTTTGGGACCTTACATTATTTATCTGATAAGTGAATCGAAATTTTTGTTAACGACATCGTATTTCTACGATCCGAAAATTACTCAACCTCTTTTTTAATTTACGACTAATATTATCTGTTATTGAAATACGTTTTTTTAAGTTGGTTTAATTTGTAGAAAAATTATGTTCCTTGTCGGCCATGGATTCTTCTTGTGATCTTACGAATCACGGAAACAAGATAGATTTTCGATATATTTTCCTTCGTTTCGTTTTTTTGCGAAGGAAATGTAACTTTTCTATTGTCTGTAATTATTTACAGGTTTGCGATACTACACTATAGCTTCGTTTCTAAATGAAACGAATGTTTACAAAATCTCGTTATACAGGTAACATCAATGATCCTTTGTATATTGACAACTTCTTCAAATTCTGTCTTTAACCAATATTCTTTCTTAATATTTAAAAGAATATTAAGTATACAGAAAATACGAAGAGGAATATTTGCGAGGACATTCTTGATTATTGTGTAAGTTATTCTGTTCTGAATTATAAATTTACCTCAAAGTATACTATTATTTGTGTAATGTTATTACCGAAAATGAACTTATGGTAGTATCCATTTATTTCCCAAAAATCGAAGGGAAATTAAGGAATTAGCGGAAAGCGGAATTAATTGTTATTACTTCTAAAAGAGGTATAGAGGGAAACGTATAGAGAGAGACGTATAGTGGGAGACGTATAACGGGAGGCGTATAAGGGAAAGACGTAGAAGGGGAAGCGTATAAAAGGGAGAATATTTTTCGTTTAATTTAGGTTGACATTGATCCATCTTTACCGCTGGTTGCCCTCGGTTTGCTGTCTTTTGGACACGCCTTCCTGACCCTTGGCTTGCCAGAAACGTTGAACCAGGAATTACCAGAAACCCTACAGGAGGGTAACGACTTCGGCAAGGAACAAAGTTTCTGGTGGGTTCCGTGTATATCCTCGTAAGTATAGATTCTATAATATTCTTCCTCCGCCTTATGTCAATATAAATTTACTAATAATCGTTTATTTCAATTTGACAGGAGCAAAATGCTGAAAAAATCTTATAGAAAGAAGAAAGGCCTTTCAAATCCAGCGTTTACTGGCAGTGTTCAAAAAATGGATTGTACTAGGTTATAGTGGTTAGATTTGGCGACGGCGCGAAACTTGCCAGTAGGGTAAAACTTACCAGTGGCATGAAACTTGTCAATGGCATGAAACTTGTCAATGACATGAAACTTGTCAGTGACATGAAATTGCCAGTGGCGTGAAACTTGCCAAATTTGTTGTAAATATAGTTATTAAACGTGTGCGTGTGATGTTAGATGTTAAGATATTACGAACGTATTGAGATTGAAGAGCTATTGAGAGAAACTAGGAGGAAGTATCGATTATTGCAGTGAAAGAGACAAGAATCGTCAAATTACACAAAGTATACGTTTAAGCAATTAATTGACGCTTCATCGACGAAGTAGCTTTGTTGCACACAAGATAATTTTCTTTAAAGTGTATCTTTTTTCAATTGGAATGACTGTATAAAAATGTGAAGAAATTTAAAGAATTCAGAACGCGGCATTTAAAGTACGTTGCGTTCACATATTGCGATGTAATTATTTCGCGTACTATAACGTCGGTAAAGTGTTGGAAATGAGAAACGATTCGAGTATCTTATGTAAATGTACAATTAAATTCAGTATTGGATATACGTATCAAAGGAAACGATATATAAGGAAATAATATACCATAGTATTTATGCATCTTTCGCTTTAAAAATCGAAAAGAAAGATCTATATCTTTTTCTTCTTGCTCTTTTTCTTCTTTTCTCGTTGAAGGAATACTCTAGTTGAATTGATTTAACTATGAAATACCGTGAATAACAAAGGATTGCCACGAGACTCGAAACACAAAAAGAGAGCTGTCTTCGCGCATTGTCAAGCTTTCAACTTGTCTCCTTTATTACGAATCGCCTTTGTATCAATATAGGTGATTCATAAATCGCCGACACTTGAAATGAGAGTTTCGATCGACTTTTAAACCGAAGTGTATTTTGCGTTCGCTCGATCAACGTGGCTTTTTTTCATCATCCATTTATGCATCAACACGTTGAATGCTTTGAAAACTCTGAGATCTCTGTTATTTAATTTAAATATATACATACATATATATATATATATTATTCTAATGAAACATCAAGATTGAAATTCTTTTATGATATTTTCTTTTTTATGATCTTTCAGTATTAATACGAGAAATATCTCTATTTGATATATTTAGATATAATAAGAATATTACTTCTAATAAGTATCCTTGAATTCGTAATTACTGATCATACATAAAATGGAATGCATTAAAACAATTAATTGCTAAGCGTTCATTAGCTACCATCATACCCAATTGAGATTATAAAATGAAAGTTGTAGGATCTTTTTAAGCAGGAATTTTTTTTAATACAAAGGATATTAACATAATGTTCGACATTCTTCCGAAATTGTTCTGTTTAAATCCAATGGAAAAAGAAGTAAATAATTTATAGAATTATATACAAATTTTAGAAGAAAAATTGATAGATAATGAGTTAATTTTGAAAATGCTCAGTGTTACGACCGTTCGCGGAGAGACGCGGTCGCGAGGAAAACGCGTCAGCGAGAGGCGTAAATTCTCGCTACGATTCGGTGAATCGACGCCGCGAAGTAGTCGTTCCCCTGTTTCGGTTAAGATAACAGAGGTGGTTGAATGAATATGACACAGTATAGTAAGTTATATTTCACCGTTTATTCCACAACTTATAACGAAGGCAGTTACACTGGTGCGTATGTACCAGATGAATGAGTGACTGATCTGCGGGTGTGTCTACCCGCTCGAAGGATGTTGACCGTTCGAAGGATGTAAAATCAGTACCGTCTTGGGAGACGATGATGTGTCGGAGGAAAGCTAAGGATGGGTGTGTCTAGCGCACGGGACCATCGGATTTGTTGGTGCCGATGTTATTTAGGAGAGTGAGGGAATAGGCTTCGTTTCTAATTGGTTAAACGAAGGGTCTCAACCGCCCTCGAGAGAAAGTGGTTAGTGGGAGGACAGTTGCAGCGTACGTGCGAAAAACCAACTTTCCTTAGTTAAGCTGTGGTAGACAATAGTCTCGAGAAATTCCTCGGAAACAGATGTTTGTTTGAAGGACCTTAGCAGGCAAGTGACTCGGGTTTATGACGGATGCTTAAGGCTATTGAGGGTACGCCGTGCGGAAGAGCGGACATCTGGTGTCCGTCTGGCCCGCGGTGTGTGACCTGGGCCAGGCAGAGAGTCGCCCGGCGTAACACTCAGGTTTAAATGTTACTTGAAACAGATCGAAACTCCGTCACGTGTTCAATTAGAAATAGTAAAATTCTGATTCGTGAAGAGACGCGAATATTTCCAATCTCGTTCCTTTAGATCCTCCGACCTGTTCGTCTTAAGCGCACAATCTCCGTTATACCACCTTTAAACAATGATTCTAGCAACTAGAATCATTCGATCGTTAGAATCATTCGCGTGCTTATGAGACTAGCCCCTGCTTTCAGTTACCGATTAAAAAGACATACTATTGTTCGTTGCAAGTATCAGCTATCGTTCCTCAAAACCTGAGATTCTTTGAAATATTCCTACGCTAGAGATTCAACTGTACATAATTGTTCAAGGCTACAAGTTAGTTCGATCCTCGTGATACAATGGATATAATTCGATCGTCTGGAAAATAATTCTGGACGAGAGAATTCTCATTTAACCCTTGACGGTCGATGATTTTGTAAATCACGTACGATATCGTAATCAGGAATGAATTCTTTTATATTTTTAATCTTGAAACTACACAGGGCCAATACATATTAAGCTGAATCGCAAATAAATATTAAGGGAGTCTTAAGGAGTTATAATATCGACATTTCTTATCAATACGATAGTGATATAATAATGTGATATAGTACAGAGTGTTTCGTAACTGATGATTCTTCGTATTTTCGAGAAAATAAATTTTGAATATGTTTCGTGAATGTCGTGTGAACACGAGTTGACAAAGCTTCAGAATTTCATTCTCTCGAACGTCGTACGAAAATCTCTCGTTCTATATTTTCAACAGATCCTTTCACATAGTATTATCCTGTACCACTGGTTATTAACCACATTAACTAACCACTGGTTATCACAGTATCAATTACCAGACACCCTGTATAATACAGAATATTACTTCAAATATCCGTATAATGAAGCATTTCATTTTCTATAATTAATTATAATTAAGTTCGGCTGTTAAGGGTTAATACATTGTAACATAAGTGATCGTTATCGTAGAACTCCTAATTATAGGATGGAGTTAGATTAGACGTATAATGATGAACGAGGATCATCGAGCATTAATGTATTTAATTATAGAGATATTTAGCAGTTTATTTTTGTTTCGGGGGATTCGTCGATGTGTGTGCAAATAAAAAGTAGAATTGTTTCTTATATTAAGGTTTATGGAAGTTTTATTCGGTGAATCAATCTTATGGACGTGAGTGTATACGCGTATGTATACGTGAGTGATGATTATGAATACTATGAATAGGTTTCTTCAGATTGATTGCGTTGTTATTGGCACAACGACGAACACTGATCGTCATACGATGGCACGATTTGCTTACAATATTCTTTCCTTTCTTTTTTTCTTCTTCCTAAACCATAGAAACAGTCAATTAGAGTTATTTTTTTTAAATGTACGCACAACTCGTTTTAGATAAATAAAAGTCCAGCAGTTGGTGCTGAAGAAATTATAACAATAATTTAAAAAGTCTTCAAGCTTGGATTTTATTAATATTGTACGTTATTTAAAATCGTACAAAAAAATATAACGAATAGATAAATAATCGTTAAAAATACGTGGATAATCGTTCAAAAGATATAAAACTGTTTCTTTTCACAAAGACAAATTATCTAAACGTACTATTTTTTTAAATAAGATTTTGTCCAATATATTCCAGTGAAAAATGTTAAAAACATTAAAGGAATCAAAAATTTATATCTCCCTAATTTATTATTTACGTAATTAATAAATTACGTAATTAATAAATTACGTAATTATTAATTTACGTAACATTTTCGATATTATTCTACGTAATATCTTTGAATATCAAATTAGCACCAACCGCTGAACGATTCGAACGTGCGTAACGCAAGTGAAAATTAGCATTAAAATTATAAAAGCTCTTAAAAGATAATAATAAAAATTATATAGGAACACGATTTCTAAGCTCGCTCTTTTTAGAATTAAGGCTTACAAATTCTTAAACGTAAACGATAAAAATAAAAATTAATGTAGGAGAATAGAAAAATAATATGTTCCGATTTTTTCTCGTACAAAAATCGTCAGACTGATCCGCTTGTAATATTGTTACTTCTAAAAAAACACGAATCCTCCTTCGTGTTTTTTAATTGAATTATTATTAAAAATCAGATAATTATCGTTCACAGGAGTGATAGTGTTGATGTCCATTGAAGTGTGTCTTATGGTAGCAAGGCAACGACCAGAAATGTTGGTCCCTTCCGAATTCTTCGCCTTGCTTGATAGTCTGAGGAAGATTCTGGCCGATAGTTTCCGGCAGGAACAAAACCAGTGCAGCGCCAAAAAAGGACACCGTGCTGATAATGAGCATTGGAAATCCCTCCCAAATTGCAGCCTAATGAACAAATATTAATTTATATGAGCAAAGGTTAAATACCATGAAAATCTGGTCAAAGTATTTCTCATTTAAAAAGTTTCATTAGAAAGTTTCAACCAATATAGTTTCATATCTTAAGTTATTCCATCATTTTTTATTTTAAATTTCAATTTTTTGATTAAAGATCAGTTAAAGAAAAGCGTTGGTTGCAACTTCCAAAAGGGGCTTTCTAGAAAGTGAGAAATATTTTGATCAGATTTTTATAATATTTAACTTCTTCAGGAAACAACTTGTTTTAAGATAAGAAAAAAACTATTTTACATTTTCATGAGAAAATTTACATGAGAACTTTTTCATAATTTCTAATAGCGCTTATTGTATCTTTTGGAATAAATTAAAGAGAAGTTGAACGTGGATGTACTTAGCGGTGTTTCAAAAATGTTGTAACAACAATAGTAGTATAAATATTTATTTACCGAGTCAGTGATATATGGCGCCAAAGAGTGTGCAACTATTCCGAAAATATGAATGAAAGATACGCCCTGCGATCTGACTGGCGTGGGCAGAAGTTCTGCTGCATACTGAAGACCAACATTGGCTGCCATGTTCAGACAGAATCGCGACAATATTGACATTACTAATTTCGCGAGCACTGGGGAATAAATTAAAAAATACAAAATTAATCCTGGGTACACAATACTTGATTGTAAGTTTAATTAAAAATATAGTCCGATCGAAGCTTAATCAAAATCAAATTAAAATTTCTCACAAACTTTAAACTTCTATAAATCTCCAAATTCTAGAAAACCAACATATAGAAAATTATTGCTTCTAAAATGTGCACACCTCTTTCAATTTCGCCACTAAATTAATTCCTAATAATTCCTAAATTCTAGTTCCATCAAAATAATTATTTTCCAAGATTAATACCTTCGAAGTTGCCAAAATTCTTTTACATTCATCATCAACTTAATTTCAGATTTTTCTCAATAATACGTCATTATAATCGTTTTAATTTTACTTTAATAAACAGATCGATATATTTACTGGAATGCAGCATAAGTTCAGCGATACTGAGTACACAGGTCATTGCCATCGTGAGAAATCCGCAGAGTCTACGACCCCATCGGTCGAGCAACAGGGCGAGTAATAACCCAGCTGGAAGTTCTGTGGCACAGGCGATCGAGAACGACACGAACACCGAGCTCTGGATAAGTTTTAATGAATACACGTGACCGTCGAACGAGATCAGGATGAAACACCTACAAGATTGTATCGGTTATTTATGAAGGTTTTCTCGCAACATGAACTCGTATCTTATACTTGCCAGAATGCAACTAGAAGAATAGTGTTTCTCGCCAACCGTGGCGTTTTGAACAGATCGAGCAGCGTCGCTGATTCTTGAATTTTGTCCGGTGCCTCCATGTTACTCTGCAAGAATTTATTTCGAGAATAATTAACGAAAGATATAATACGAGTCGTGCCTTTAGCCCTTACACAGTTCAAAATTCATAACACACTGAAAAGAAATTTTATTTTCATTTTATTCGTCATTAATAGATAGCACGAACAGTGGCACTTTGCATTTTGTTTTATGGAATTAGTCGGCATGGCTTTTGATATCGAGATTTATTAATATAATGCGTGGTTGGTTGATTAAATACTTTTCTGATCCGAAATACAGTCGGGAACAAAACTAAGTGGATTAGTGGAGAAAATGTAAAAATTCATTTCAATCATTTGCTGAACTATCTGCATATTATTAGAAGGAAATATAATAAATAAAACTCAAGTATATGAGGCTGATACTAATTTGATTATACTTTCTTCACATCTATTTCCATTAACTATAGCAGCTTATTTTTATCCCCGATTGTACTTGTAAATTGTAAATATTTTATAATTTCTATATAAATTCCCAGATTTACTTCAAATTTTGTACGAGATCGATATAATACCACAATGGAATCGCGACAGTCAAGTCTCATTTCATATTTCATTTTTCATCGCGTTTCATTTTTAAAACCTGTCTATGCATGTTAAAATACATTCGCGAGTCTGTGTGTTTTCGACGTGAATCAAATATATCTGTCAGCACAGATTCAAGCACTGTACCGTATGATTTCGCGTAAGCTTTCTAGAATTCTATTTGATCGAACTTACGACGAATATATTGCAAATACGCGAGTCTGGATTTCTGCGATTGATCCTAGCTGTTCTCCGTAGTTTCTCAACAACCTTGTCCATCATCCCGTTGGAAACGTACCAGCTTGAACAGAGCAAATACGAGTGATATGGATCGATAAGTAAATTTGCATAAATCTCAAAGCGCAAGTTGAGAATTCGAATAATCGAACGATTAGGAGTTTACTTACCGGGCGCTCTCGGGAAGAATCCACGGTGTGATAGCGACAGATAACAGCGGTATGGCAGTAACGTAAGTAAAATATCTCCAGTTCGCGATATAATAGGCTATCCATGGTAAAATTGTACTGGCCACTGCGAAGTATACGCCAAAGGCGATATTCACGACCAACGTTCGTTTCGAAACAGCCATATATTCGAGTACTGCGGGATAATTGATCGTCGATGACTCTCGGAATAACTGATTATTATATCAAGATACTTAACGACGATTATTCTTTATGTTGCAGTAATAGAACATGGAAGATTTATCGAGTGAAACCGGTTATTATTAATATGGAGCAATTGATGACGAGCCGAATGAACGATACCATCAACATAATTGTAGGATAATTGTAAGATTATAAATATAATTCCGATTTTAAATTAATCCGTTTACTCTGCAAACGTGAATGTTCCGAGTTTGAGCTGGTCCGTATAACAAAAAGCGCTACATAATGCACGTGTTTTGCTTCTAACGTATTTAAACGAATTACGTGTTGAAAATTTTGTGATAATTTTCATTTCGAACGAATATACGGAGTGGTTGGTAACTGGTGGTACAAGCGGAAAGGGGGTGATTCTACGCGAAAAAAGAAGTCGAAAATATAGAATAAAAATTTTTCGTTCGAGGCTTTGTTTTCGAGAAAATCGACTTTGAATTTTCGCTCGATACGCGTGCACTTTATCGCGTCTCGTTATAACGGATCTCACTGTAGATCGTTGTCTCGATGGAAGAATTAAAAAAGAAAATTTGTATTCTATATTTTCGACTTCTTTCCGCTTGTACCACCAGTTACCAACCACCTTGTATAACTCGATTTAAGAATATCAAGATATAACTATCCTCGACGACATGAAAATCGATGAAACGATCTTTAACAATAACAAAATCAATATATTCATCTCTGGTGGTGGCAAAAGCTCTTGAATCAAGAACTCGAACCGTATAGTTCAATCGAGTACAGCAACGTCAAAATTATCTTCGAGGAACAATTCATCAAAAATTTCTCACGCAACATCATCTTTCACGTAATAGAAACATTGACTTCATACTAACGTTATCTCTCGCGTGACTGAAACATTGGCTTATCGGTCGAACCTCTCGCACTTTCTACTTCGTAGAAGGCTTACCGATAATCAGAGGAATGTTGATACAGTTATCGAACGCCAGTCCAGTGAGAAACCTACAGACGGCGAATGACCAAAAACTATTTGCGCTGGCAGTGAAAATGGAGGCAAAAAGGGCGATACCATTGCAGAACATTAAAGCTGGGATACGACCCTTCTGATCGGCGATCCAACCGACTAGGAAACCACCGATGATGGATCCGCAGAAGAAGATGGCCTGCGCCGTTGATACGAGGTATTCTCGGTCGCATACCCAATCTAGCTAATCACCAAGGTTAAGAGTTAGTCAGCGAAAAACCAGATTCATATTTTTCAGAATATAATTTTAATCCTGCTGCGGTCTTCGAATTTTTATATCTCGATTCTGCTCGCAGTTCGATGAATGAAAGAGTTCTTTATGCTCTGAAAAAAACGTTCGCGTAAAATCGGAACGAGGAATTATCCGTACTAACAATTATCGTCTTATACTTTCTTTAAACTTAAGAAATTTACTATAACAAGGTTAGAGTAGATCGGAAATGACCCAAAGAACGCAGCAGAAGTGTAAGAATTTCGAAGCATGCGATTCAGACAACGATGTGAATACTTCACCTCAGTTCCTATACTAGGATATGGAATCTGCGTAAAATTATACTCTCATTGAGTACATTTTATCGTTTTGTTTGTTTGGAAGCCCGATGAGCTCAGGCTCTTATCGCTCTTCAACAGCTCTGTGAAGTTTACGTCCTTCCGTTGACATTGTTCGTAATAAGGATAAACGTTCGTCACTGGAATCGCTATCTTAATCCTAAACACCCCATACGATAGATGATTGATCATTTTAATTATTAAAATAAGAACCAAAGTCCAGACAGAGTAATCCAAAAATATCTTGTATCTTATCGTGAAATTTTTCTACAATATTTTCTAATAATTTTCGAAATGTTCGAAAATTCGAGAAATTCCAGAAATCGCGATATCTCGCATATTTTTCACAATATTTTAAAGTCACTTTCTACGAACAATCAAAAATATCGTTCAAAGTTTAAAGGAGCTTTCGTCGCTACGTATATCTCCTTTTCTTTCTTTCCTTCATTATACATACTTACCTCTCTTCTTCGGTGAAATTCGAGTTTACTAATTCGTCTATCCTGCACCAGTGTTCCGTGGGAATAATCGTAATGAAAAATTGCGAGAAATACAGAAACGCGTACGTCGCGCCATAAGGTAGTAACGACAATAACAACAGCCATTGATATCTCCCGTAGTCACCGACATACGGCAGAACATCATCGAAACTTTCCAATCTTGGTCTCAATCGAGTCGCTTCAGTGGGCAATATAGAGTTACTCTTCTCGTCCTTCATTTCGCTGAAACAGAATCCATCCTTGATTTCCAGGCGTAGCAGTATAAAAGTCGTATAACAAAGTTTTCAGTCTTCTAGTCTTTGAAATAAATGTCATTCGGCAGTTCCTTTGATGTTTCACATTCTGTGATTCCAATTACAATGCTCCTTTCCTCTCCCACAAACAGGAAATTATTTTCTGACAGAACGCAGGAACAATCTTACCCGTCATTCACGTTTTCCCCTTCCATAGTTCGAGCAGCAAAGTCTCAATTATGATTTTAGATTTTGAAAGGCAACGGAGATGAAAGAGGAGACCCGATATGCTGATCGAAAGACGTTCGGAAATGAACTGAAAGAACGAGCGAAGTCCGGCAACTGTTCGCTTTGTTTTCGATTCGGTTAAACGTTAAATTAAGTGTAAGTGTTTGCTCGAGTGCCGGCCAATTACTGTGCCGGGAGTCAAGTGAATCGTGACACGCGACTCGTTCAAATTGAATTGCATACGAACCACGCTCGCGAGATCATCTTTAAAAAGGGCTGATTCGGTATACGCGGCGATGTCAACGTGATATCTGCATGTCTGAGGAAAGTTTCGACGAAAGAAATAGCCTCGAGTGCTGGTTAATGGTGTTCGAGTTATCGTTTGGATATCGATATTATAGATTTGCAAATGAGATAGAAGAACCGAAGGAAAGTTTGTTGACTCTGTCATATTTAATTAAATGCAGGAGAAAAATTGAATGGAATAATTTTCTGATTAATATTGTTTGTTTATTACTCGTAATCCTCTTACCCGGCGACTTAAGGGTGACTTCCGGTTACAGTGCTTAACTAAACTAAGTTTTCGATCAATATATTGAACTCTATTGGAAAATAACCGAGAAAATTTTAAGCCATCGAAGGCTAAGAATAAATGAAATAATTGAAGGTTTTTCAAACCTGTTTTAACACTAATATCAGGGATATAAGAAGATGGTACTTCTGATGTATCAACGCAATTATTTGATTATTTACCATTCGTTAAAACAGACGGTCTTAGGGACTGAGGTGGTTAATTAGATATTGAAAAATTAAAAGAACGATTTCCAAGTTAAAAGTAAAATAATATATCGATCTTTCGCAAAATTTTTATATCAAATTGTTCATTTTCGTATCAGATAGAGCAAAAGGTTAAACTGATATGTTTACTTGAAAATGGATTCAGGGAAATTAATCATTTGCCAATTAAATTTAAGCGAATACGTGAAACAATATTATCATATGGAATAAACACGGAAACGAAACAGCTGACAGAAGAACCATCGATTTCGAGACATCGATTAGAATGACTAATGTCATTGTCAGGAGCGAGAAAGTGGTCGAGTGCTCGAAATAACTGACCTGTTTGGAAAATACGACAACGAGAAACGTTCGTGTCTACGAGCCATCGTGTCTACATAATAAATACTTGCGTGTGTACGTCTACACAAATGGCGGCATTTTTAAAATCAAAAATAGAGTATATTACCCTTGATCGTCCAAACGAAACAATTGCTTATAATTACAAGACATTTGATACAGGACTTTGAGAAATCAATATGCTACAATTTGTTGGAAACATTTAGCTTGCACATAAATCACATATGAGCCAAACTCACGCGACTGATAACGTTACATTGCACTGAAACTGAGGACTCGATCGATTCTCAAAATTCCAAATACAATCTTTTAAATTAATTTTCACTCATTATCAAGAATCCAATCAAAATTTCTTTTTCCTAATTTATTAGTAACATTCTTAGGTAGAACTAATAATTATCGCTATAATAATTATCACGACGTCAAAGTGAAACTCCAAACTGATCGTTTCTCGTTGCTCTTTGTTCAAAATATCGATCACGATTAATCAGGCACTACCAACCACATCCACTAATATCACTGTCAGATCGATTAACAGCAAGTTATGAAATTAGTAATTAAGGGCACCCTCGATCAAACCATTTTTCTCTCTCAACGTCACACTAAATCATGTCAAATGTATCTTTCCGTTCCAAATGTCGTCGACTAACTTCCAACGAACAAAATGTCTCAATACACTAAGTTCGATACCTTCGTGTTCTTTGTGGAGATAACCGAAGAATTTTTCCGTTATTGTAGCATTTTCGTTGCTGCTTCTTAATTTAAAAGTAAAGAAATAAAATTAGTTTGGAAAAGTAATTAAAGTAATTCACGTGGGTTTCTTTGAAGACGGCGGAAAATCGATGATAAAACGAAATAGAAATAGAAATAAAATAAAATAAAATCTGCGATTAAACGAATAATTAATACATGTTATTTTGAAAAGGAAATTGGCGATAAAATAGGCGAAAAACAGTTTCTATTAAAAAGGTTATACGAATAATCAACGCAGTTTGCTTCGAAGCAAAATTAGAATTGGCAATCGAGCGAATGATTGACGATTTATTTGGAAAAGTTAGCGGAATCAATGACTAAACAAGCGAGATTTCGTTAAACACACGATTTCCTTCGTAAAGAAAGAAAAAGTAGATTTGTTGATTACACGAATAATCGCTGCAGTTTATCTCAAAGAAGAAATAGCGCGGATGGTCAAACAGGCGAGAAACAAGGTTTCTCCGGGAAAAGAAAATAAAATAGCTGATCGAGTAAATAGTAAATACAATTTACCTTGAGAAAGAAGCAGACTCGAGCGATCAACACTGTTTCCCTCGAAGAAACGCTAAAATTAATGGTCAAACAATCAAAGTAAGTAATTTTTCTCGAGGATAAAGTAGGATCAGTAGTTAAATCAACAAGATTGGTACAGCTTCCCTTCAAGAGACACTATGATCAATATTTATACAGGCAGTCACGGAATCTCCCTTTCGACTGATCCAATCATTGAGTGAAACGATTGTATTCGATGAAATTTTCCTCGAAGATGAAGCAGAGTCGCAGATCCTTACGTAAACGACCGATCAAGTTTCCACGGCAATAAACCTAAATTCCCTGGCTAATTGAAAATATAAAGGAGACACGACCACATTTCCATTTAAAGAAATGCAATTGTTAGTTAAACAACGATAGGATTTTCTTATTCGAAAAGAGAGGAGAAAAACGTCCGATGTTCACGAAGTCTTGTACAAATATGAAGGGGAAACCGGCTCGCGTATCGCTGATATAGAAGCTTGCTTAGCGAAGATGAACACGATACTCGGTGACACGTGTTTGCCAATAAAAAAGGAGAGAATCGAAGAGAAACGGGACCAAAGGAAGAAACGTTGATTGACAGTGGAACCGGCGAAACTAGAAATAGTTTGGAAAACACGATTTTCCGATCGCGAACATCGAGGACCACGTGCTCGCGTTGCCATTGATCGAACTCCATTTAGGTTTGCGGCAAATCGTCGCAACAGCGACGTTGGTAGAACAGAGACACAGAGTTCTTCTGTCTCACAAAAAGCAAGGTGCATACATATGTATTTCCTTGTTTCTCCAAAGCATAGTGGTGCCACGCCGGAAACCGGTTGTCCGAAGCCAGCCATACTTTTCAATGGTGTTGAAATGAATTGTATTGTCGTCTTGTCGCGTACTAAAATTGCGATATATGGACGGTGTTAAAAATTGACGTTGAAACACAACTGATTTTTGCAATTTAAATAACGGATGTATTGAAACGAATTCAGTGGATTTTTCAGGTAAATTTGTCGTTTGTTTTACCGGGTTTGATCTTGGATCGACTCTAGTATATTTTTCATATTTAATTGAAATGGGGAATTGCGTTATGTTATTTGTTGATACTCTGTAGGTTAGAAATGTTAGCATCGTTATTTTAGAATTAATATTTACAAAAGGCATAAATGTAATTGAACTCTAAAGAGGATTAATTAAGAATGCTCAAGCTTTTTGTGAGATTGGTTTTTTCTTGCAAGCTACCTGTATAAATTAGACCTCTCCTGAAGGGACACGTAGTTTCGTCAACCGGTTTCTTCTAACAAGATTCGTGGAATTAGCTTTTTGCGAAGGGACTGATTTATGAATATTGTTTCTTCTGAAAAGACTGCTTTGTTACCATAAAAAATCAAGGACAGGTTTTCGTAGTTTATATTCACCGAAATATTCACACACACAATAATTTCGAACAGTACGATTAACAAATTACTAGATATGTCTGTACAAATTTCACCTTACGCTCGAAGATACAAGCAAAGCGAAAATTAAATTTCCAAAATCAAATATCAAGAACAGTAAATAACTATATGCAGAATATTCTTCTAGCGAAAGACAGACAGTCTCTACTCACTATGTACATACGAAGAGAAAGATACACACTACATTCCAAACACATGTCCAAACACAGGAATGACCTCGTAACTTACATAACACCACAACTGAAGAAATTACACCATATAACATTGAATGTGACGGATGTAATATGGCACATCAATTATCGAACAAAAAGTTTCATAAAATTCAAATTAAAAGAAATATGGGATCGCGAAACACACAACGGGTGTGCATAAGTTATGTACGTAACTTCCAACTTACACACATGCAATAGGTTTAACCGTTACTGGCGTTGATAATAACAGAAGCACAGTCATGGATCCGTTACCATGTCTAGCGTTGTTTCAACGAGTTTCATTCCCACTTGATTTAGTGTCGCTCCTAACCGCTGGTTTACGCAACAGAGAAGGATAAAATGAACCACGACAGATATACAATTACATACTTACGTACTATATGGTTCAAAGTCTATAAATAATATTGTAGACGGTATAATTAGAGGCCTTCTGTACTATTTCCGCACGCAGTAACGTCCTAAACGTATACACGGAAAACTTTAAATCGTAGCACAATTGAAGCCAGAAGAAATTTTAAAGTGAGCTAAAAAATGAAAAACAAGCCGAAGATTCAAGAATAACAGAATTACACTGGAAACTCTATTTGGGTGGGGGGGGGGGGGAGGGTGCGTTTGAAAATCGATCGCGTATTACGCGGTAGGTAGTAGTTGACTGATATGATTGGAGTAATAAATGTCATTACGGATTATTTGATATCACTTTTGAATAAAACTTTTTGAATAAAATTCAATGTCAAGATTTATTCATTATCGATACTTATCTTGTTTACAGTAGATTGTAGAATCGAGATATTCTGTTCGTAATTTTTTATGAAAATGTTCTTCGCATTGATGAAGAATTTTTATTTTTAAAATGATATAAATGTGATATCTCGACGATATAAACGATGCTTTTCTTTATCTGTATATAAACTAAGCAACTTCTAGTTTTATAGATTTTTACACAAAGTTCGTCAAAATCATACGTAAGAAATATTTTCTTTAGATCTTGTACCGATTTACTGAATTACATATAGTAAATCATGCTAATATTTAATAACTAAATATAACTAGATATAAGTAATTATATTAAATAACAAACGGGATCACAATATTGTTTATGGGTACAGAGACCTTAGAAAAATTATGATCGTAGTCACGTAATTACATTGGTTCCTCAAGAATCCTGTCTACCTTGATAGATCATTAAGCAACGTGACTGGAATCGCATTGCGTCGTCGAAGGAAAATTTTTTATCTTTACTTTGTTGTATGAAAATGCTTTCACTGACTGTGTAGAGGTCGGACTGAGGGAAATCTGTGTTCGCTTCTGGTTTCCATAACAGTAGAACGATGGATCTTGAATAATAGATACATTTCTGTTATGTATTATAAACACGTAACTAAAGAGAATTCCATAATATTACCCAAAAACAGTTCATTCAATTTTAATTTCTGACTAGAGGAGACGAGAAATTTGCTAATGGAAAATTTTCATTTTTAAAATGCTTTACATTTATTAATACTCTTTTTTCGAAAACGATACTTATCGTACCATCTAATACTCAAAGATCAAAGCCTATCACAGTTTTCTGTTCCATCTTTTTTAAATGCTTAAAATATTAAACCTAAATTTAATATTTTTTATCATTTTATTAACACGAAATCTGTTATTAATTATTTACTGTAATATTGTACAAATATTTCAGTCTTCATTTTGCCATACTAATACATAATGATCGTGATCTATCTTGATCATCTATCTTTTCCAAACTGATAATGTATTCCTTCATGGAATTTACCAGTTTCACTTCCTTATTGTTCATTTATCACCTAGTATCGGTAACAGATTATGTTATACGTGTTTCGTCGGCAAAACAAACAGAACTAAAGGATCTAAGAATCGCTCAGTAAGTAACAATGCGATTATGGCTGATTTCAGACAATCTGCGGCATTGAATTTTCTCACGTTGTCTCGTAACGATCGTGATTTTCCTTCTGATCCTTCAGATTAAACGTCCTTGAACATCGTTAACTAAATCATGAATTTATAACGAACCCCATTTTTCATTATTTTTTAACAAGATTCCAAAAGATATGAAAAGTAGACAAAACGGAGAGTTTATCTGAACATAATATTTATCGAATAAATCGAAATTTTATTACACGTATTTAAATATTTAAATAATCTATCATTCGAGTGTGTAATTTGTAATTATAAAATTTTATAATTCGTAAACTCGTAGAAGGCAATTAAAAACTCATGAATACACAAGTGTGTGTCACTTCATGTATGTACTTGTTGTATCGGGTATTTATGACATTCAAATAATAATATCTACATTTAGCTTTCGAAAATTAACTTGCTAATACGAAGCGTATTTACCTTCATATTTTATAATAAACTTAATTATTTCGTTAGCAATGAAACATGTGCGTCTCGCAGAAATGTAAAAAATCGTAGACAAATATAATGTTCCTAGTTTTACTTAACTTCTTAATTTTATTTACAATGATTATTGTAACGAAGTGTCTTCAAGTGGCAATAACTCAAATTTAATCCAATTTTTACGAACGCATAATCAAACTCGAATTTTATTCTTTAAGATATAGTTCATTCGAGTAACTCTGAAACGTAATTAATTAAAGCTTAGAAACGAAAGATTAAAAACATTTAATCCCCAATGGTGTATCTATTCCACTCTATATTAATATTAAAAAAAAACATACAAATCGGCGTCAAAAGATGTCAATATTTACAATCATAAAAATCGCCACGTTAAATCATCTTTTCATCTACTAATCCCACTCATAACAGCACACTCACCAAACAAACTATCAATGATCGCAAACGAGTCACAATGCCTTTCACATTTTACGTAAGCAAAAAAAGAATACAACGATCGTGATAGAAACTTTACAAGTGTCCCATTTACATATGTGCGTGTCTGTGTCAAGACTGCAATCAGTAAGATTAATCTCGTCTGTCGTCGACAACATGCTTCTCCGCAACCTTACTAGTTGGCACCGAATAATGGTACAATCGTCTAGTAACATGTATGATTGATAACTCGTCACGCTAGAGGGGCATATTCATTACTCGTCGCTTCAGATTGCATCACGTTAATATTAATTAGCAACAGAAACTACGATAAAGGTCGCGAACTCTCGTATGTTGAACCTTAACATTGGGGCAGTAAACGATATTTATGGAGTAGAGATGATATAGCACTGCACGTACGTAGCTGTGCGCATAGCATCGGATTCCATTGACTGTTAAGGGAATTAAAATGAGAAGAGAGAAGAATTTTCCATAACGATGCTACTAAACGGTATCGAGAAGAATCATTTCGTCGATGGTCTACAATAAAAGATTATAATACGTACTTGAGGCGGATAAGTCTCCTACGTGAAAATTACATTGAAGAAGAAGAAGAGAAAGAGAGCGATATAGATCCATGCGTTCCTTCAAGAAAAAAGAAGAAAAAAACCGACTAGATGAAGTAAGTAGTTCGCAAAAATATAACGTATCGTACCTTCGTGACTTTCCATACGAAAGTCGTATTCAGCTCTCCGCGGCTCACCGAATTAAAAAAAAAAAAATCGTGTTTGTAAGTGTGCTTTAGATACCGAAAAAAACAAGTTTTAAAAATCATGTGACAAGTGCATTTTTAAATCTGAGACGTTATCCTCTTTTGTTCTCCCGTCCCTGCCTTTTCTACGCCCGTCGAGATCGAATTCTCGCGATATTTTGCAATTCGTAGCTGCCTCTTTGGCACGAACAATTAATGTCACGTTTTTAGAGGATTAGACGCTGAAACTATTAAGAGCTGCTCGTCAGAATATTCCTTTTAATCTGTGACGAATGAAAAGAGAGAGAGAGTGCGTTTCGTCCCGGGACTACCGGTGGACTCGTCAGTAAGGCTATGCCCGGTAGTCCCTGCCTTAGACGTAGAGGGAGTCTCGCTAGGTGCGGTATTTATATCAATCGCTCGTATATTCGACCGCTAGCGAGTTAGACAGACAGACTCGTTGTCATCGTAGCCCTCTAGTGTTGGCGGTTGGTACCCGCGGATCGCCCGGGAGGTGTTGCGCCGCGTTGATGCCTCGACCTGTCGGCGTCCTGTTGATACCGATCCGCCACAAATCTTTCACACGATGTAAACTTCCGTGGTAATCGACTTTGAAGTTTATTATCTCGTAATCTTTTCATCGAATTTTAATCCTTTTAGGCTTAAATCTGCCGAGTTTCTGAGCACTGCGTACACATGCAAGCAAAATTTCTCTGAGAAGCGGAAAACTTCGAAATTTTTGTATTTATCTATAACGGCATTGTTTTGCATTTGTATTTGTATTTATCTAAATTTCAAGAATGTCTGAAAGTTGCGAAAATTAAGACATCGATATTTTCTTGGTTGCTTGTGGTAGCTGGTATGGCAAAGTAAGTGTACGAAATTTCTGGGATCTATGGGAAAATTCTCGTTTAGCAGTTACGCGTAGGAAAACTTTCAGAAGCAATCGTAATTAATAAATTGACAGTGGAAAAAGTAATTGGCCGATCGCGAATGGTTTTTCCACGCTTATTATAGCTTTAAATCGCGTTACATCTACAATTAGTCTTGAATTGTACCTCCGTAAAAACAAAAACATGTTTCTCCACTGTAACAGCACGAACGACTCCCACGCATACGTCGAATACTCGCTGCGATTCGAATTCCAGGTATTTGTAGCTCGACGATATTTCTCGAAACACTCTGAAATTGGAATATTCTTCGCGCATTTCTAAGATTCTCCAAGAAGAGATTTCAAGCACTTCTAGGGAGAAATTTCTTGGAAGATTATCTCTGTACTCTTTATGAACATAACGCGAACTTGGCATTATAATATACAGCATGTTGAATGCTGAAATTATCGATTTTATATACAGATTGTTACGACCGTTCGCGGAGAGACGTTGTTGGAATAAACTGTGATTTATAACTTGTTATATCGGTGTCTTATTCAATTCAATAACGCACACAAATACAAAGGAAGGGTATTGCAGATTTATGGAGATTATGGAGAAAGATATTAAATTTGTCAATAAATGCTTTGTTACAGTTGGTACGACCGTTCGCGGAGAGATGCGGTCGCGAGGACGCGTCAGCGAGAGGCGTAAATTCTCGCGACGACTATGTTAATCGACGCCGCGAAATAGTCGTTCCCCTGTTTCGGTTAAGACAACAGAGGTGGTTTAATGAATGTAACACTGTATTAACAGGTTAACATAGAATGATATATTTTACAATAATATGATGAATATGTTACAGAAATTTGACTCGACTTTACGATATCTCTAGATAAATTCGTTTGCTCGTCAGATTTGTCGAAGTGTCACGTTTGACTCGTCAGAAGGAACTGATCCCCTTCGATTATTCCTTTGTCTCATTTGGAAGATGACCCCCACTATGCTCGGGTCACGCCACCGCTCGCGCCTATGATCACGTATGCCTCTTCTTGCGTGAAAAACGTAACGGTCAAAAATCGACGTTTCTAGAGCTCGCTGCTTGGCAACAACTATGCTCTCGTCGATACATTGTATATGATCCGACGGGCAGATAGGGCGGTCTGCCTGCGACACTGTAGGGCCGCGAGCGACGATTAGAAAATACAGCCTGTGGTAAGCCTCGTGGCGTAACACAAATTTTACGTTAATTTTATTCGAAAGATTTAGGTCAAATTTTTCCTTCGAAGAAGATTTTTCTGTCTTCAAAAGCGATTTTCCATCATTAATCGAAATATCATTTTTGCAATGGCTTGCTAGTGGGATTACGTGTTAAAACGTTCAGCTTTAAAGAGGATTATCTCCATCTTGGCGAGACTAGGCTCTCTAAAAATTGATGAATCCTGTACAGACAATATCTATAGTAAGCAACGCGTCGTCAAAACTTCAAAATATTATTACCCCGCTTTTACGTCGCAGATGTCGACAAAAATATTAATGAGATTTCCTAAGATAATCTCATACTTATTTGTATCGTTAATTCAATCGACTAAGGAACAAGTGGTGAAGAACTATTAGCAGAATCCAGGGAAGGTTTTACTGGCAAGTTTTATTACAAAACATCTAAGAACGATTTACATCATAATAAAAATAATCGCGCTATCTCGTCGCGTGACATGCGCACGAGGTCTCTGCGATTGCTAATCGATCTACAAATACTTACACGTACATATGTACAAAACTCGTGGCCATACACCACGTTGTCCATATTATTTTCATCTCGTTAATATATTTTGTATATTTATGATGTTATTATTTTACTAGTATAACGATTATTGCACTATATTCTATAAGATGGAGCTTTTGTACGAACAATTTCAGGAACTTTTATAACAAAGGAAAGTACTAATTTTTAACATTAACTACCCACGACAATTTACGACAATTACTTTAACCTACGTTCTTACCCTAATTTTTATTCGCTCGCCTAATGATTGAATTTTTAATCAATCATTGTTGATGAAAAATTGCGATGATAATTGCATTGCGGATCTTTATGCAAATGCATATTTTCGTGGATACAATAATACAATTGAAAGATTTGATACAATCGAAAGGACTTGGGCAAAAGTATGTTTCTATCCATTAAATATCATCGATAGTGCTGTACTTTTGGATATTTTACAAAATTTTACGTCATACGCATTCTATAAATTTTCGTATCTTCGAATCACCCATAATTGCATAAAAATCCGCTGTTTTGTGATAATGAATATTAATGACGGTGGAATTTAAGATTCCTGGATTCAGTAACTTGTCTTACTCTAATACATGTATTGCACGTTTTTGGAAGACTAAAGATTCTTTGCTCGAGATCAACGCGACAAATATTGTACTTCGTGGTGAACGTTTCGCTACAGCCTTTCGACCTCTGTGATCGAGTTTTCGCTTTTCCTCGATTTTATACTCGATCTCCGTAGCATGCTACTCCTTAAAGGTTCACCGCGAAGCGACGCTCTCATCGAATTCCTCGCACTGCATCTAGAAAATGATCGGAACATGGCGACCGGTGGTGTCTCCTCGTCCTCGCGTTTCCTGTCAAAACATTGCGTTTAAAAATATTGAATCCAATCGCTTAAAGATTTGAATAACTTCCCAACTCGATCCTTCTCTTCTGTTCAAAAGATTTAAAAAGCATTTGAAGAAAGAAGATAGTCCAGTTTTCTTTTGAGAGATTTAACAGATTTTAAGAAGAAAATAATACGAAAGCATACGAAGATGTAGATCTAACAGAATGCTTGAGAATCTTGAACTTCGAGCTTGAAGATCTGTGAATATCTTTGAAAAAAGGAGACCGAAAGTTCCTTTATGTGATTTTACCTTCCGATACAAGGTACATCCCACATCTTCTGATCTTTTCCAAAATCCTCGCTGTCCTGCAGCGTCTGCGGAAGATCCTTATTCAATGTTTCCGGCAAAAAGAGAGTCAGAAGACCGTCCATAATTCCGAGTGTGCCCAGCACAAGAAGAGGTAGGAACGAGGACACAACATTGAGATAGACTACGAAGGGTGCGAGGATACTAGCAACGTATCCCATTATATGTATCAAAGCTACACCCTGAGCTCTAACCACAGTTGGTAATACTTCAGCCGCATATTGCAGACCGATATTGTATGAAATGTTTATCCAAAATCTACCGAGAATTGCCAGAGAAGCTGTATATATACCTGAAAAAAAATTTTTAGCATTAGTTTTTAATTCTAATTTTTCATGAAATAATTTTAGAAAATTTTAAGGAATAAAAAGGGAAGAAATTATTTTATCTGTCTGTAATTTGTCTGGTTGTCTGCAATAGTTGATACAAGCATTTGCTAAGCTTAATATAAGCGTGCTTAGCTCTAAGCTAAGCACAAGCAATAAGCTTCTTATCTATAAAACGTTAATCTAGCCAATTTGAATCTAAGGGATTGTATTATGGATTACGGCTACTGAAAGCCATATAGCACTGCTGGAGCGCTGAAGCCCATCATTTTGAGGACTATTGCCAACGCCCTTTGATATATGCGGAAATACGAAGCGATCTTATGATCAAAGCAGTAGAAGGGGAAATAAAATATCTATACAACGGATACATGATAGGGCTTGGAAACTATTCTAGCAATGTAGCAAATAATCTACAAGCATTTGCATGTTATAAATATTCCAAAATATACATTTTCTTCCTTTCAAAAAGCACAATGTTATACGAATGAAAAATATTCGTCTGATTAAGTCAGAATTATCGACTTAGGTTATTTAGAAGATTGATCAGTAATATAGAAGGGTGAATATATAAAAACGAAATGTACGAACTATTGGAAACGGCAGAAGCCCAGATGCTGAAGATACCAGAAATGACGAGGGAACCACATGCCAGCCATCTTCTGCCCCATCGATCAAGAACGAGCGTGAAGAACGTGTCAGCAGGCAGCTCGGTTGCTGCAGCAATCGTGAACGTAACAAACACGTCCAGGCCTAAATTATCGACGTTTCGTACGTGACCATCGAACACCAAAGAAATCGCCATCCTATATTTCGTAAAACAATTTCATATGATAAAGAAAAGCACGCTATCATATTTCATGTGAGAAGCAAATTCCTTGCTTCAGAAATGAAGTATTTTTAGACAAAAGATATAAAACTGTTCGTGAGATTTTTACAAGATACAATTCCGATTTTACGTCAATCTATTTGATATCTGTTTAATAGCGATACGAACCAAATAACAATAAATAGAATCGTGATATTCCGTAGTCGTGGCGTTCTAAATAGATCCAACACGGAGTACGTTTTGTCTGCTTCCTCCTCTTTGCAGATTCTGGCACAGGTTTCCTGTTATTAGCAAATTTTTAACTAGTTAATGTCGTTTGTCTGTTTTTCTTACAAATTTATGTGAATCTGTTATGTGTACAAAGATTACGATAAAATCCGGAAGAAAGTTTATGTTATATTTGTATGAGACGATCCTTTCGAAATAGTTTACTTGGACGTTCGCAAATTTTTTCATTTTACTTTATAAAACATCAAACCTCTAAAAGTCGATTATCTCCTTATATCGTACATTAATGTTGATATTGCCATGATCTATTCATAGACTGAGCAGTTTCCAAATGTTTAATCTATTTGTATAAAAATTTTCAAAGATAAAAACAATATACAAATTCAATAAATAACATTACAGAAATAGACAATAACAGACAATAACAGAAATTGACAGCAATTTATCGCTGGCAATTTAGGTGATGAATAAGATATAAAATTACTAGATTGTAAACAAATTTTCATTACGTAAAAGACCCAATTAGACTTCTATTCAAAGAAAATGATTATATGATATGCTTAAAGGCATATAAATTGGTATTTATAGAACGCACATAAAGCAGGAAAGATCATAAAAGTAGAAAATACGGAAAAGATTGCGGTATTCGGTTTATTTACCCGGAATCGTCTATAGATGTCATCGGGCACCTTGGTGCCGTTGATTCGCTCGAATTTACCAAGGATTTTAATGGCCCTGTCTATCTGACCTTGGCTGACCAGCCATCGAGCGCTTTCCGGTATCAACCATGGCGTACCTACGGCTAGAACAAGAGGAACTGAGGTGACAATACAGGTCATCCTCCAGTCGGCCAAATAATAGGCGATCCAGGGTAGAATGCAAGTTGCAAACATGAAGAATATTGCGATCGACATATTCGCCACGAATGTCCTCCACTTTGGTCCAGCGTATTTTAATACTGGAATAAAAAACATAATATTTAGAAGAATCATCTGTGAAAGAAATATTCTGTGAATAAAGAATGGAACAATATATTAGGTTGTCGCAGAAATTTCTTTCGTCTCGTAAGGAGATAATAGACGCATACTATTTTTTGTTTTATATTATTTTATTGAATTATATTCATTGGGACAAAATAGATCATACGTAATTCAATAAAATAATATAAAACGAAAGAAACTTTTGGGGCAACTTAACGCAATATGAAGAAGAAAAATTTGAGTTACAAATATATAAAAAGTAGATATACAATATATAGATTAATTTAACAAACGTGTTTAGTTCTACGATTAAATCGTGTTTAGATCTAATAACAAGGACTTTAATAATTTCCCGATGATTGTTCAAGCCCATTTAAATTTCCGTAAGTGTTTCGATACTTATCGACAAGAATACGTTTCTATTTACGAATTATACAGGGTGGTTGGTAACTGGCGGTACACGCGGAAAGGGGATGATTCTACGTGAAAAAAGAAGTCGAAAATATAGAATAAAAATTTTTCGTTTGAGGCTTTGTTTTCGAGAAAATCGATTTTGAATTTTCGCTCGGTACGCGTGCACTTTATCACGTCTCGTTATAACGGATCTCACTGTAGATCGTTGTCTCAATTGACGTTATTTTTAAAATTTTTAAAATTTTAAAATTTTAAAATTTTAAAATTTTAAAATTTTTAAATTTTTAAATTTTTAAATTTTTAAATTTTTATTCTATATTTTCGACTTCTTTTTTCGCGTAGAATCACCCCCTTTCCGCTTGTACCACCAATTACCAATCACCCTGTATTTCTTAAAGATACAAAAGGTAGAATCACGCGTAACTAGCAATATCATAAATTAACTGTGAATAAACGGATCGTTAGAGTCAAAGGATCATTTACATAATTCAAACACGAGCGTGTGTTACCTTGTTAAGCTATTTATGGTAGATATTGAAAGATCGATAAGCCTGAGACACATATTTATGTCGAAACGAACATTCTCTACGGAAAGTCGAGTCTAATTCGATGAAAACAATTGACTTCCTGAACGAACATATCGATATATATCCACAGTGCAATGACAAGTAAATATTACTCTATTTTCGTACAAGAAAACAGATTAAAACGATGAGAAGTTATCTTGAACAATTGAACTGACCTTCGCGATGAATGAATCTCGCAATTTCACGAATACGTAGACGAAATTAATGTCTGGTGCGTATACGTCCAATAAATTAGAAACGCAAGGTTGTAACTCTTTAATCGCATAACAGGACAAGATGCGATAAACACGTGGAAATATATCATAGTGAACAACGTCTATTTGTAGTTGCCGTAAAATAGGGAGTAATTGCTCTTAATGAAGCAACCGTGTTAGCCACTTAATAGTGGCTTGCTTCTAATCCGGAATCACCTTCAATTAGTTGTAACTAGTGGCTTCCTGATAATTACCGCTCAGTGGTTATTTCTTTTTTTTTTTTTTTTTGCTTTATTATAATTGCGATGCTCGAACCATGTTTAGCATGGAACTCGCTTCCTTATTTAAGATCACTTTGTACCATTGATTTTTACTTTTCATGCTTCATAATGAACCAATTTATAATTCATAATAAACCAAAATGACGAACGTTCGTTTAAATCACGAGTTTCAGATATTTCTATTCTCTAAAATTACCTGAATTAATTTTTATTAAATAAAATAGCTATAGGATAATTCCACAAATCAGATATTTTGAGCAGATATCTCGGAATTTCCTGTTTAATTCGCCGTAAATTTTCCCAATACGCTCTGGACCTCCTACATATATATAACGTGTCTATACATAACTGTTAATTCATCATTTTCTCGTAATCCTAACAAACAATGCTTAAAAACTTTAACTACATTTT
This sequence comes from Bombus huntii, assembly GCF_024542735.1. Lineage (NCBI taxonomy): Eukaryota > Metazoa > Arthropoda > Insecta > Hymenoptera > Apidae > Bombus > Bombus huntii. The sequence goes on from NW_026099323.1 coordinate 416,324, forward strand.
GGATTATTATCTCGCACGAATAAATTTTAAGCTATTAATCGCTTTCCTGAAAATCTGGGTTGGTTATCAGCTTCGGTACGAGACCATCGAGTAACTCCGGTACGCATGAACGGAAATAATCTCCCAGTTATATCCAAATGTTTAATAATTTTCTACATAGAAATTTAATGAAAAATAAGAATAGAAGAACCTCGCATTACAAAAATCAACTTCCATGAAATCTAAATATTATTTATGCTGTCTGTAATTTTCAACATCTTCTTTCGCAAATCATCATCACCATCATCATCATCACCATTGCGACAGCCATTCTAAAATATATGTATCATTAATTTAATAGAAAATAAGAGTAGAAGAACCTCACGTTATAAAAATCAATATTCATAAAACCAACAAAATATCGTTTTTTAAATATATGTATCATTCAGTTTGTATTGCCTTTACAACGCGTAGATAGGGCGAGGAGATCTCTTCTGAAGACGAGATATTATTCTCATAGAAAGGATACAGAAAGGAGAAGAAGACGTAAAGAAGCTTCTCTGAGACCACTCGTTTCATCACTTCGCCTCTCAAGGTTTACTGCCTTTAACATTACATTATTCGCGCAGAAAAAGTATTCGCTTTTCTCCCAGCTGTTTCCGTCACCCTGTAATTTCATATCGTGTTACCGTTCGATCAAAAGCGACAACTCATTTATTGTAAACGAAGATTCCGTGCGGCACAATTAGCAAAGATAAATTACAGACGATCGTATTAATAATAATAATCTGACCGATATCTCGCAATGCGACCAATCGATAAACGCGAGCACCGTCCAACGCAAGGACGTTGTTAACGTTTCGAAACTGATTAACGTTCGTTCTCTTCTTTCTTTTCTTTCGTTTCTTCCTTCTCGCCTGTTGGCTCGTAAAAGTATCTTAGCATTTATAGACATTTTTTATTTATTTATATTTATTATATATGATGGTATCATAATTAGTACAACAAAGTATTATTACGTTTCTGTTATATATTCATGAATATATTGGAATTTCATTAGGATCGTAATAAAGTCATATAATAATTATATCGAATATGACGTCAGAATTATAAATACGGTTATTATAATGCAGAGTTTCAATTAAGTAAATTTAAAAATCTATATACAAGATACAAAATTATTTAGCGTAATTATATATTTCACAGTAATTACAAAAATATTTAATTATAAAAATAGTCAAACATTTATTATATTAATAAATCCCGATATTTGATAACCATTTATTACATGTTTAAGATAACTATTTATGCTGTATATTTGTACTAAATAAATGTTTGCATTAAATATCTCGTAACTTCTATGTGCATCTTCAGAAATGCTTCAAACTTTACCAATATAATCATTACAATGCTAATGAAATTTCAGAATGTTTTATATAACACATATTCTACATACATATAAATTTTCTGTGGCAAATATGTAAATGCTTTTATAAACTACTAGGTTTATACGCTTTGCAGTCTCATATTTTCCTCCCACTGTTAGCATTATCTGCAGTTTGTATGTGAGTTGTATGAAGTTGATCGAATTCTACGCTTTTAACGAGCTGGTCGAATGAGGTTCTGCTTGAATAAGTTATAAATCCTGGCAGGAAGAAAGGCACGTGTTATTGATATCGACTGGTTAGCTGGAATGTTGAATAGGAATTTAAAGAACCAACTCAAACTTTATCGATAATAAAATATGGAAAATATGACTGCAAATAATACGTGAAAAATAATGGAAATATTCTATAGGATATTTGAATGTTTATTAGAGAATTTTAATAATAATATGGAACATAAAGAAGAAAGAAATTCGATGATACTAAATAATGATGATACTGAAAATTTCAGTGATTTTTATTAATATAAAATTAACATTAATATAAATAAAAACAAAATCTATTATAAATGATATAGACGAACTTTTTAACTAAATATCGTTAGAAAGAAAAGTGACACAAGTATACATACGAAACAATACAAAATATCCGCATCTATCTAGAGAAATTTGTTATGAATTTCAAAGTCTGTATAAATACGTATACTAATACATAAAGCTTTTAAAGCTCTAAAGTTTTAATGTTTAAAAAAAAGTACAAAAATATTTCTATTAAAATATATATGATATTTTCCACGGTATTTTCTACGCAGTTTCTACAATTAAGGATTTCCTCGTTCCCATCGATTTTCCTCTAGTTGTGAGACCCTCGGATAATCACGTCCCTTTCATTTTATCTTCGCTACGCTCGATTATAAATACGGAACTGAATATAGAATTATTTGCAAATCAATGAATCCGATGATGTAATTTGTTACGCGCTCGAAACGAATTAGTATCACTTATCTTAGTTTCAATCAATACCTCACTTTCTCAAGTCATTGATTAAAATACGATTTACACTCGTACAGATCGAGCCTTCTTTCTCAATATTTCCGTCGAATATTCGTGATCAATCGTTTAATCGACCTTGATAATTAGAATAGAAATAAGAAAATTCGAACGCCAAATCATTAACGAACCAGCCACTTGCTCACGAATCTCGTCAACTTGGCCTTGTTTTGTCGAACAAATTGTAAATTTTTCCAACCTCGGCTTGAGTCATCGATTCAGGGTTAATGCACGTCACCTGAGTTTCTTTGGTCTCGATTTTCACAATTGGAATGCTGTCTGCAGGACAAACTTGCTATTCGATCAAGAAAACTCGTTTCAATGACTCGTCTGATGAACTTTCAATCAGCGTTCTTACGTTTCAACAGAGTCTCTTCAAAAGTTTCAATCAGGGTCTTAACGCTGTACTTTCAGGGTATAAAATATCTTTCAAGACAGAGACTAGTCTAGATTTTCTCTTCAGTATATTGATATTAGAACAATAACTGGAAAATATATTTCTACAGTATTATAATTGAAATTTTTTCATGTAGAGTTATAATAAAATTTTGTATTATAAATTGCCTGTATTATGGATATCAGACAATGAATTCAGCATGAATTATATCGATCTTATATTAAACAATTTATTAGAATTTTCAATGGAATATTTAAAATGTTACTTGATTGTTTTATATTATTATGTGATATTTTTACGAATTTTAAATAAGTTTGCTAGAAGAAGATGTTCATTTTAATTAAAACCATATACATGTATGTATGTATATATATACATAGATTTATAGTTGTGGAAGCGTTCGTTGTAGAACCATTCATTCGTTACCTTCGCTTTCCGTTGGGAAGTGAAAATTTATGAAAACCCTGGTATGCTATAGTTGTCCAGAAATGAAAAGCAATTTTGAACAACTAATCCTTTGTAATCAGAATATTGTCTCGTTAAAAGAGAAAACAAAATTAATACATAACTGATCGCGAAAACATAATTGATCGCGAGTATAGAGGGAAAATATTAGTATAGAAAATGATTGCGAACTAACTACCTTTAAATATTATAAATATTCAATGGTATATATAAATCCAAATATCTTAAAGTTTCATATTTTTATCTTGCATGAAATTCTTATAAAACAGGAAAATTAATTTTTCTCTGTCTCTCTCCCTCTCTTTGATATAAACGCCGCAGTTAAAAAATAAATATGTATGACCTCATGTATATTCATATGTATTTAAGCATCTTTCTTCGTAACTTTGAATGGTTTTCAATTTCATTTAAATTGTTGCATGGCAACGTGAGTTCTGTTGCAAAATTCATATACTTGTAGAAACGTCAGTCGTAAATCAAGCATAACAACAGTTTTACAGTATGTTGTAGAGATTACTTTGTTATTTAAACTTAGAGATCTTCCTGCTTACAGTAATTACAAAAAGTAACTGTACACCATCGTATTTAGAACAGCATTTATATATATACCAATTAATTAAGACTAAGTCTTAAGATAAGACTGATTAAAATATTAGCTTTCGTATCATTTGTAATACTTTCATACATGCTTATAAATAATTAATGCTATCAAAATGAAACGTAAAAACTGATTTAAAAAAAAGGAAGAGAGACGCTTCATTGGGAAATAAAGATACATACGTACAAGTACTTTTTGTAGCCACTGTGTGGCTTTCAAACTCAATTCCAGGGCAAAAAAGAAATTATTGAAAAACGGTTACCTAATATGTACATCATAGCGAAGCAATTATCAAAGGCGAATCCAACGAAAAAACGACACAAAGTGAACTGCCAGGAGCTACCCGTGAACGCAGTAGCCACCCTAGCGAGAAATCCCATTAAATTAGCTCCGAGCAAAGCTGGTATTCTTCCATATTGATCAGCAACCCATCCAAAAATTAATCCTCCGAAGATAGCGCCGATGAAGAAGATACTTTGAGCTATGGTTGGCAATGCATCATACTGACAAACCCATCCCAGCTGCAACAGAAAACTACAGTCGAATGATTTACTTCTGATCACGATCAGCATCACGGAAATCTTATAGCAATTTCAACGCCTCGATTAAACGAATTTTCGATCAAAGTTTCGAAATTCCTAATGAAGCGCGCCTCTGTCCTTTTTTCTTTCCCTTTGAGGAAAAAAGAAGGAGAAGCTTAAGACCCTGCGCGTTCTCGCGTCCTTCTTCTGGATGCTTCCTACCCCTCGATGAATAATTCTCCTCCTGACGAGCGACGCAAAGTTCATGGAAATCCACTGGAGCAAAAAGTCTTGCAATTTATGTCGAACAAATCTGCGTGTTCGCGCTGTTGCTCGTTATAACGTTTTATTAAAGTTTCTTTTCAATCCGATATTTTCATTTTCAGTTTTATCGCAACCTAGTTTTATCAGCTTTCATAATTCGAAATTTTTTATCCTTTTTTTTCTTTAAGTATTTTTATAAATATTTATTCGATTGTATTTTATTTGGCAATGTAACGCTTGAATTTAGAATGTACTCTGTAATTTCACTACATGCACTAATTATTACTGCAATATGTACTAGTAATTCTGTTACGTACTATAATTTTCCTCTGTGGAAATCGACATTGTTAATTTTCCCACTTCTGAACTATCGATCTTTCCACAAACGTTTATTCGACCCTTTTCATCGTTCTTCTTTCTTTCCAAAAATTGTACACTACGCTTATTTTTTATCGAAATAGATCATGCAAATAATCGAATACGACATACACAGTATAAAGGGATTGATTGATAGGAACAGATAAAATATTCAAAAAGCAGGAAATTACAAGTCGAACATTTTCTGTCACCTCGGATGCCACAGACGCATAAGGGACGGCGGTATAATTAAATTCCCATCCTTGTTGGCAATCTTTCGTTGGCCACGATGGGTCCGGTACGTGGCCTCCATTTAGCAAAATTTCCGTGTAATTTACATCGTACATGCTGCATCTCGAGTAACCTTCGCGGTTGACTGGTATCGCCAGCGACAGCCTGAAACGAAGGAGAAGATAACGTAGATTGGTTCACGGTCTTCGATGCCGATGGACGTTCCGACAAGCGAGTAATTAATGTTCTATTTGAAACTCGACAAAAAACATTGGGAATCTCGAGTATTTGTTGAGCTAATAATATTGATTGTTAGTCGAGTCTGATAAAACGTATTTGATTGGAATTTCATTTAAAGCGAAGAAAGTTATTTTCAATTGTAGCTGGATGTACGTTAATTGCTGTTTTCCTGTCTTTACAAATTACTCATTCCTTTGTTTCATCAGCCTTTTCGATTATTATTGTCTCGTATTATTATTGTCGAGTATTGTCTCGTGGTTATTATCTCAACGCTTTTATCGTGTCAATTTATTGCGTTGTGTTCATACGGGTTTGTAGAATATATAATAAACAATGCAATGAGAAATGAAAATGAGAAAATTTTGAAGAATTATTAAATTAGGTAAATTGAAGGGAAAGAAGTTCTGTGAAGGAACTGGATTGGATCTAAACAGATAATAAAGAAAGATGATCCAAGATTTGCGACCTCCGACGTATGTCGAAAACACTTACTCATTAATAACGAATGTCATTAAGATAATTCAGTGACGGTAATTGCGTCTGTTATTCTGATGAATGTTACATAACGAGATAGGAAGTCGATGTCATGATGACTGGCGCTGTCTGAATCAAATCAACCCTATTCACAACCAGATAATACCGTCAAACGATGTTTACATTATTATAATATGAAATCCAATTTGAAGGCTTCGTGAATTTCTATTATCCTTCAATGAAATTATGAAATAATGGCGCAATTTAATGATAAAGATTATTATTATTTCATTAGGCTTGCTGTATAATTTGCTAGATTGTCTTCAACCAGATAAATATATCAATAATTTTGGCAATGGCTATCATCACATACTTTATCGAAAGAGAGAACGTTGGTTCTCTTTGATTTTCGATCGTTGAATCGTCGAAAGAAAACTTCGCGGCTCAGAGAAAGTTCTCCTACAAACACGTACATAGCTTAAAAATCGGTAACACGCGGAAGTTCTACAGGAAAAAAATCAAAAAGACTTGCTGAGCAAGGCAAGAACTTTCCAATAGAAGGTGAGCATAATAATAAATAACACTTGCACGGATGCTTGCGGAGGAGTCGTTGACTATATTAAACTAATACTAATTATGAAACAATGTAACAGTAACGGTACTAGTCGTAATTAACATACTATCGTTAACATTATCGTGATATCGAAATTTCTTCCCACAAGATCACCGATTAATTGCATCGATTTGCGAAATTCTTAGTGTTCGATGATTATCATAGTCGAGGAAAGGTATTTACAAGATATTAACATCCGCATCTAATCACATCTCGTAGCATCGCGACTTATCACGCGTATCGCCTAACCTTTACATGAATATTGAACGAACGAACACTTCGAACGCATTATGCAAGTGTACGTTACGTTTTTCATTCGCCGGTAAAAGCTTTCAAAAACGAGTTAATGAGCGAACGATACGTGGCATGCGCGAAAGAAACGAATGCTTGCCCATAGAATAGCTGAAAATGATTCGAAAAGTATACTAGCAAAATAACAATAGATTCAGATGATAACTGACCAGTCGACCAGGATTAGTCACAGCCTTTTAACAATTCTATCGATTTTTTGCTACTATTATACTTATTTACTCCAAAGCTAAGATCCTACCTAGGCTAAACTAAACGTTAACTATGACTCACAGTTGGAAAATGCACTTATCTTATACGTAATCATTTATCAATTACTGAGTCCGTTAAGTTCTATTTTTGTTTGCTGAAAGGAAAAAATCTTCCATTAATTAATCATCGCTATATCGTTGTTTGCTATTGTCTTTCGTCTGATCGACAATCATTTACCCATTCCATCGTTGTAGAACTCTTCATTTCTGGTTCCTATAATCTGGTATTTAATATCATCGAATTTATTTTGAAGCACGTGCACGTGCCAAAAAATTAGGTCACGGAAGTTTTATGCATTTCTGTGAAATCTGAAAGAGCAAAATTGCAAAGTACACGTGTGACACGTGGAAATATATAAAACATCGGAAAGTAGCACGCTTTGTAACGTTTAATCGAGGTAAAACAATTTTTTATCCAGCTTCTAGTTTTTTCTTTCGCTTCCTTTATATTCTGAAAAATATGCGTAAAAATCCGCAGGCTACGTATTATGACGTAAACGGAATGGAACGAATCAATAATAGAATAAATTAAATAATATTAATATTAAAATATTAAATAATATTAATATTAAAATATTAAATAATATTAATATTAAAATATTAAATAATATTAATATTAAAATATTAAATAATATTAATATTAATATAAAAATTATAATAATAATAATCGATAATAAAAGAAATTAAGGACAATGGAACACATATTCGATTTATACTAAATATCCGCGGCTGTCCTGATATTTATTGCCAGTCGCGTACATACGTTCAAGTTATAATTTCTAATACCATTAGAAAGTTAGGAGAATTTTAATCGAGAACGATCTCTATACCCTTTGAACGTAATTTGTTCGTCACTTAATCGCTGCACGCGGTAAACACTAACGAGCAGCTCTTAAACAAAAGTATTTGTACGTTATGGTCAACAACGGGGTGACTAGTTATTAGCGCGTTCTCCTGTTTCATTGAAATTTTAATTGCATCAACGTAGTACGTTCTATGGTCGATGTCTTAACATAATTGTACGGATCGAATGTCTTTACGTAAAACTGTCCCGTGCATGTTGACGATTCGCGGCCAATCAACGATATCAGGCCGAATGTTACGTGCTCAACGCTATTTTTTCGCGTTCACGCTCTCATTGTTTGCGCGAAGGTTTAACGCGTTCGCGCGGCGTACGAGATAATACGCGCTCCGGGAATTTTATCCAAGGAGCATTGTGCGAGCGCAACACGTTGCGACACCACATCCTTTGCCTCTCTCGAAACGTCTTAATAACGAATTATGGTGCAATCGAACCATGCGCGTATAGCAAAAAGCAATCGTTTCTAGCCGTTCACTTTGAACACCGCGAAGGTTAATTTGGCAACTACATATATATCCATGTATTGTGTTTCTAACGATTGCCAAATGCTATTTTCATGCATATAGTGATGCCATCCTTTTGTTACGAAGGATTAGCATCAGAGAAATTTTCGGCTTATTACGCATATTGAAAATGTAACGTAAGATTCATCTTTTTTTTCAGCAAATATGCAGAGATACGCACAGGTGCGTTTGAGTATTAGAGCACCTACTGGTTACATCTATTGGAACGCTCTAGCGGATTTTACGCTGTAAAACATACGACGTGAATGAAAGTTCGGATTTATAATAAAATAAGCAGAAGATACAATCGGAAAAAGGATCTCAGCAAGACGATAGTATTAGGACAGCGTTAGGAAACAGTAGGCCAAGAAAAGCCGGTCGAAAGATGATTCGTAGAACTAAAGGAAAGTGTTGAGATATTGATCCGTTTCATAGCGCCGATGCGAGCGAAAAGTGAACTAAAAATTGCGCGTTTAAGCACTAAAATGTCTATATACTATCACGAAACTACGAAATATTACTAATCTTCTATTTACAACGAAGCTCGTAAGTCTCGTGACCAATTTACACGAAAAAAGATCGAGTTAGGGACACGATAACGCGTTAATGAAACTTCTAATCTCTAAATCTCTAGAGAGAAATCCTTAAAAGCTGTAGATCCTTAATAAACAATTTACCGATTACGACGATAAGTCCCCTGATGCTCGTAACCAATTTTACACAGAAAACGGATCACCAAAGTTGCAAGACTTTCGAGTTGGAGGGAATGACGCGTTAACGAGAGCGTCGCGACGTATAATGTTTACAAAGTTTGCGTGGAAATTAACACGATCAGGAATAAGCTGGATCGTTGTCACCGTTTACGATCGTGTTTCCGAGATGAAAGAAACAGCTACTATTATGCAATCGATCGTTTCGAACTAGTAAACGGCGTAGCGAAATAAAACTCGGTGTAAGTCTTAACATACGTTCACTAGCAGGAACGTGTTTTATTGAAACTTTTACGACTCGCTACCGGCTGCTCCAGCCGTTGCATTATTTGAATAACATCGAAGGTTGTTGACCTAGCAACCGAACGAAGGTGCGATCCAATTGGATGTGGATGTAATTAGACCTTGAAATACCTTTCGTCATCGAGCATTTCCAATTCCCCGCCGAGTGTCCTCCATTTTTGCGCTTAGTCTTTACGCTCGATATCGTCGCGATTTGCAAGCACTCGCTAGCAACAGAATGTGCGATCGTCGTCGCGCGTCGCCGTTTCGACAGAATTAACGTCGTTGGAATCTCACAACGATTGAGAAACCGCATATTTACTTCGCGCGAAAACCACGATAAACGAGTTATGTCTCGTTCGGGCTAATTTCTTTGAAGTAGTCAATGTGTCGATTTTTAATTTATGCTTCAAATATGTAATATCGGAAAATAAGGATAGACATTTTTTTCCGATTACTTACAATTTATTAATATTAAATTGAATATACAAATATAAATTGGACAGAGAACGATATTTATTTAACGGAAACTAAATGCAATACTCGTATCTATATCAAATAACTTTACAGTTATTTGATCACTCTCGTCACAACGAATCTAACACACACACACTCTCTCTCTCTCTAACAACTCTATCAATTCTCACGACTCTACTCTTCGACGACTCGAAACCTCTAACGACTCTACTCTTCGACGACTCAATTAGCTCTGATCTTCGCCAATACACTCCTGCTCGGTCGTGCTCGCTCTTGCTCTCGTCCTCTCACACACACACACACGCACACTTTTCGGCTCACATACTCTGGCCTCTCGATTGCCACTCCTTGAAATGTGGAACCGTACTTCTGTTTTGACGCTGCTTATCTTTTCTCGCGTCACTGTTACTAGGCGCTCTTGGATGTAAACAAACCACGAAAGACGACGTACACGGTGTTTTCTAATTTCAGCCGATCTCCAATCAAAGCTATTCTACGATATTACAAATATTAAGAATCGAAGATCCAGTGTGGAGAATTTGAAGGGTTGACTCTGAGATTTGAGAGTAATTTCAGAGAATAGAAGCTTAATTCCTGCGATTACTTCCTTCACATACTTCCCCTTTTCGGATCTTGACACTACGCAAATCTCTTTCGGTCGTGCCGTACACCTCGCTGCAATATGTCCAAATCCGCTGCACTCGGAACACCTAACACCTTCTCCCCTCTCCGGACACTTAACACTTAGATGATCCTCACTACCGCAAATGAAGCATCTTCTTTTCTTCATTGCATCTACAGATTGACTGGGCTTCCCGTTCTTCTGGGTTTTAGCCGGCTTCACAATCGACTTTGCTCTGCGACTCTTCTGCTCTTCGTACATCACTAACCTCTTCCTCAACTCTTTGATTGACGTAGCGCCGTACAATATAGCCTTATTGTTCTCGTCGTCTATTATTCCATCCACTATGTATTCCACCTTTGCTTCCTCCTCTTTGTCCACATGGCTGGCTATTTCGAGCATGCGGTACATGTAAGCCAAACATGCTTCATCACTCTCCTTTTTTGTTTCTTCAAGTTTCTGATGTACTTGCCTACTGTTGACTTTCCTCGAAAATTCTTTCACTAGCCCCCTCTTCAACTCATGCCAAGTCCTGGCATGACACTCGAAGCTCGCAAATATTTTCGCTGATCCCTTCAGCAGCTTCCTGGCGTAGACTGCCTTCTGCCCATCCGACCACATGCACGTATCAGCGACTTCCTCGAACGACTCGAACCATCGTTCGACATTTTCACCTTTGTCGCCACTAAACGACTCTAATGCATCTTCGACGTCTCTAAAACTCAATGTCGAACCAACACATGCCCTTCGACAATATTCATCACGGTCCTGATACACCCTTCGCGTATCTCTCTTGTATCCTCTTGCGTTTTTCTTGTCATCTTCATCCTCACTTTCGTCGTCGCTTTCTTCTTCCGACGATATGTCGTTACCATCCATGGCCGCTTGTAGCCGTGCGCGTAATTCTACTTTTCTTCCCGTCGTTTTCAAACCCAAACTAGCGAGGCGCTCCTTCAACTCCTTCGTATTCATTTTCTCAACATCTTCATCTTCGTTACAATCACGCTCAGCTCTCTGTACGTTTCCTAAATCTCGTTGACCGATTAGCTCTTCACCGCCCGTCGATCCCTTAGGATACGATTGTCCAGCCCTACACGCCCGATTCAGCCTTGCAATCAGCACTGACCTCGCACCCGATATAGGGAGGTTCATTCGCGCGAGCTTACTCCTCAGCTCCTCCAGCGTCGAACCCTCTTCACCCGACAATCGTTCGTCCCCAACGTTTGCCATTTTTCACACTACACAAACTTAAACAGTCAACGATATCGTCTTTTACCGCACCGCGTACCGGTAAATTCACAACTAGCTCGAATAGCTCTGTTAAACCGTTTCGTTTTCTGTCTTGTCCAATCCCGGACTAGCCCCCAAAAATATGTAATATCGTGATATAATGTATTTACAAGGAGTGGACAATAGAGATGTTAATCAGACAGAAAATGACGATTGTTGTTCAACCTGAACTATTCACGCCAAACGTACAGAAAACAGCGCAACTAAATAACTAGATAGCGACTCGACTTTTACCAAAACGCAATCAACACTCTCTCGGCAACGCCACTCGCAAACTCTGTCTTCGCTCAACTCGCACTCGGCTCCTCGACTCACACTCTGTTTCTCGACTCACACTCTGGCCGCTGTCGCATTCTATTGCCTTTTTCCTAGGCCCACCGCACACGTGTTCTGCAGACGCTCGTAGCCAGGGTCACGTAGGTCTTTTCCACGAAACTATGCACTTGAAAAGACCGATGACACATTGATGGGCTCGACGGCGCCTCGGCTCTCGCGACATTGTTCATAGTTCGCCCGATATTTCTTAGACCTTTCGTCCACGATACTACATATATGTAGTGGTGTACTGGTCATCTTTTTTCCACACGTTTTTAGCTTTTTAGCTGTTTGTGTATGGGCGCCTAATCAGCCAATCAGAAATAGCCGGTATTCTATGAATCCTTCTCTTCAATGCTCGAAGAGCTGGATATTTATCCAAAGCTGATGCCCCAAACATATACTCGAAATTTTCAAGGGCCGCTGCAAACACGAAGTCCGCCCATGTCGTCTGAAAAAAGGTTTGTATACATTTATTTTGTACCTCCTCTGTTAAACAATTTTTTTAATTTACCTTGAAAAATGTGAAAAATCGAACTCTTAACTAAAGATCACTAGCTTTTTAGGAAGAATTTGGATTTTTATTTTATTGTCAGAATTTAATGGATAATTTTAGAAACTTCAACCTTTGGAGGTATTTGTTAATTAAAAATGACAAAACTGGTATTATGTAAAAAAGAGTAATGTGTATCCTGAATCAATGTCGAATGGAAATTAGACAGTTCTATAAAAATAATCCTTCTCACGATTCCACAACTTCATAGCTTAATTAAATACAATTCTTCGGCGATATAATTACAAATACATTTACAGGAATTGTGTAATATGATAAATATCTCGTTAAAGAAATTGAAATCGTAAATTCCGCGGATAACCAGCGTTTATCATATAGAGACAGGGATTTGCAAAGAATAAAAGTTGTAGAACGTTGAAAGGCGTTGAGAGAAACGTGATGTTATCCCGTTATTCGTTAACGCAACGCAGTTAAAAAAAATCCCGTAGGAAGATTACGATAATAGATAACCTGAGTCGAGTGTTTGTCGGGGGATCTAAAAGATTCTTTCCAGTTGAGCGTCTGAGATTGCAGAGAAGAAAATTTGGAAGCCATCGAATTCGTGATGTCGATAGAAATCTTCATTTGGAATCGTTGTATCATAACGTAGTCTGCTTATTGTCGATAAGACTTTACTAAACTAAAAGTGACTACTAAAAGTTTCTATCCTCTAAATTCTATCTACGATTCTATAATCTAAAAACTGACTTTTGCAAACAAACTGTAACATTCGCTTAACGGAAAGACATACGTATCTTGTTTGTACCCGTCTTTTCACAATGAATTCTTGAACGTCTGTCTCTGTGGTGAGACAAATGCAAAGTCATCTCATCAGTTACTCACCTTGCTCCAAATCTTCAAGAGTATCGACGAGCACGTCGCATATCAACGCATCCCTTTCGTTCCTTCCCATTAGATCGTACTTCCTCGCCAAGTATCGCGCCACAGCGTCAGCCTGCGCTACCGGTTTCCCGTCTACCTCCAGCACAGGCAGCTTTTTATAAGGCATTGCTAAGAACAAACATGGCTCATATGAACACTGTGTAGAGGGAAACGATCGATAGGAAATCACAACACAGCTTCCGAGGCCGTTGCGTTCTTGTGAATAGATGAATCGAAATCATTTCGGTTTTAATCAACATGGCCTAGTAAAGAAATACAGAAATATCTTCTTTCTCCTTTTTTTCTTTTCTTACGATTACGATGGACAGGGTATCGCGTGTTTTTGACTGTTGGGAAGAACCTAAAGTCTTTAAAATCAAGGATAAAAGATAATACCAGACACGGAAAAAATATTAGAAAATGTACACGGTTCTTGTAATGAAAATTGAAATGCAAGGAATATAAATCGAATGTCTCTTGCGAACGTAATTTTGTGTTTTACACCGACAGGATTGATTTACAGACTTACGTTGATTTTTGGTTTCTCTATCTGCAAGCGACATATAAGATTATATCGAAGACTATGCTGCGTAAAACTTTTATTATACTATTTACGATAGAAATGTCGCAACGGAAGATCGAATTTTATGTCTGCTTTGTTCTTTCGACTTTTTAGCTATGTTCTTGTTCATTTCCGAACTGATTTCAATTTTTTATCCTTTTTTTCCGACAAGTCCTAAAAAGTTTTTAAATTAACGAGAAACGTAGAAGTATTTTTGTATTCCTATTTTAAGTCACCTATTTACGGTTTTCTCAAAATATTCGAAATGCTTCGATTCATTGAAAACAATAAAGATTGCAACACAAAAATTCGAGAATCGTAAGTGAATTAAGTTGGTATTCGATAAACACGATATTACGGAAGCAAAACTTAATGAAAAGTTCGACTTTATTCCGTATGAAATTTTACTTTAAGTAAGTTTAGCCTGCACGTGAAACGAAAGTTTTATATACAGAAAAGTTTGAGTAAATGGTAGATATCTGAGAGTTGAACGATGAAAGTAAAAATCGATTCTTCACGCTTACAATCCTTGTATTCAGGCCAGAGTTGTAGGGGGATCCTCTCGTCGGTATACTCGATGCCAATATATGCAAATATGTACCGTATATGTTCGGCACTACCACGGGCATTGAAGTAGATTAGTTTGTAGGTAGGTTCGTCGCTCATTTTCCTTGCTCTGTCAACTTATCGAGAAAAATGTTACAATTAACTCGTGTAATTAACAGACTGTGTGCGTGTTTGTGTGTAGAGAGAACAATTTATTTATAGATGGAATAATTCGTATAATACGCAAAATAAATCATTTAGAAGGCTGGAATATGTGTTTTTGAAACAATTAATTATGTGGAAAAATATTTCAAACGAGATATAATTATGAAAAAAATAATAATTAAATGTATGTAAATGTATGTAATAATAGTTAAATGTATGTAAATGTAATAATTAAATGTAATTAGTTGTGAAAAAAATAATAATAAAAAATAAATAAATGTAAAAAAAGAATTAAATATAATTAGTTTCTTTTTACGCACGCGATATTATTGGCGATATATGAAGGTCAACTTTATTTTTTTAAATAGACATATTTATACGTATATTTATAGATATAAATACATATATTATATAGATATAATAGTATATATAATATATATAATAATATAAATGTCGAGTCTGAATCTCTGAGTCCGAGCTCGAGGCGCCCTCCCGGGGAGGGCTCGCGGGAGGTAGCGGTTCTGCGTTGAAGTTCTCCATCGTCCGGTCGCGCGTGGGGTACCTTTATTGTCGATAGTTACACTAGTGACGAGGGCCTCAGGCTTGATAACGAATCCGTGACCAACGGGAGGACAGGTTCCCTTGCTCTAACTCACACGTGCACCACTCCCTGCTCGTAAGACACTCGACTTCCTTCACCGATCAGCTCTCTAGCAAGACTGCTCGTCATCCCAACGACGCCACCGAAACAAGACTCCGGTCGAGTGTCTCAGTACACACGATCCTCCGATCGACGTACGATTGCTATCGGTTTGGACTTGCGATTGTTTCGTTATGGCTATATTAGGGTCTAGGTTGCAAGGTTAGGGTGTTTTCCTGAAGTTCCAGAGGGGCCCCGGCGTCCTTTCGTCTCCGACTCGGCCATCCTGACACTTACACGTCATCGTGTGTGGCCTGCTGGCTTGGTCTACCCGTCGGGGCTTCCACCACGTAGGCATCGACCCGGCGCTCGTCCTCGGGGCAATGTTTTTCTTCTCGCCGCGATGGACAGCGAGACGCGATGTGTCCCGGCATGTGGCAGTGAAAGCACAACGCTTTTGGTGGTGCAGCCGGTCGGCTTTCCTCCGGCCGTCGGGGGTCCTTCTTCGGTTCCCACTTCGCCCTCTTGCGGCATTCGAATGTCGGATGTCCGTAAATACCGCAGTGGCCACACCTGGTCCAGGGGGGCGGGTGACCTGCCTCGTTTGTTTCCGAAGCTCGCTAATGACCTACACGACGGGGGCGTTGGCCACTTCGTGTATAGGAAGGGCTTCATTTCTCTTTGGAATTGTTTCACCGACGTGATGTCACTCGTGAGCGCTAGTCGCTTAAAACGTTCATCGCGCGAGCCCAGCAGATGGAGGGCGGTGGCGGCGAGTACCTCTTCCCTGGTTGAATTTCGCCACTTCGACCCCAGGAGGGTGATGATACGATTTCCGTACGCTCCTGGTGTTTCGCCGTCCCGCGGTAGTTCCTCGGCTACCTTGATTAGCGACGCGGCTGCTACTTCTTGGCCACCGAAGTGCGCGGCGAATTGTTCCTTAAAATCTGGCCAGGTGAGCTCGTCGCCGTTCATTATCTGCGTAAGCCAATACGCTGCCGGACCCTCTAGGGCACGGTTTAGGGCAGAATACAGTGCGCTGTTTTTCAGGCGGTGGTCCCTCATGAGCAGGCCGACGGCTGTGCACAGGCGGCTGGATCTGCGTCCGCGGCTTCGGAGTTGAAGCGCGGTAGCGATACCCAGGTTGCCCGGTGTCCTTTCTTCTTCTTCTTCTTCTTCTTCTTCCTCTTCTTCTTCCCTAGCGACCGCTTTAGTGCGCGCACGATACTCTTACGATCCCGTGCCGACAACGTGTGTTCGGATGCCACTTCTGATGTCGAGTCTGAATCCGAATCCGAGCTCGAGTCACATTCCGAGTCCGAGCTCGAGGCGCCCTCCCGGGCAGGGCTCGCGGGAGATTGCGATTCCGTGTTGGAGTTCTCCATCGTCCGGTCGCGGGTGGGGTACCTTTATTGTCGATAGTGACACTAGTGACGAGGGCCTCAGGCTTGATAACGAATCCGCGGCCAACGGGAGGACTATCATATAAAAAGCAACAGGATACACGAAATAATATAATTCTGACTAGGACAACATAAACGCAAGAAGTGTTGATATTGAAAAAAATATTTAATTTTGTATATAAATATTTTCATATTTAAAAAAGTTTCCGGAAGCAGGAAGATTTACAAACAAATAATATCATAAACCGAATGTTTCATGATCCTTTTCTAATTAGAGTGTGTGACAGCATGTAAGAACGTTTCTTAAAAATATGACTTATTGCAATTACTTAATCGCAATTATAAACGATTAAGACCTTCTCACAACGAGGCAATCTATCCAAAGTATAAAACTCGTTACACTTGATGAGAAAACAAATCTCTACTTAGGTTTCATTTCGTTTCATCGCGTTCATAAAAAGTGAATTTCTATGAACCCATCGTGCAATTTACTAATTAGGACCGTTGATCTCGCTGCAACATAGATGGATAGAAAAAAGCCATTTAAAATGATACAACGTCGGGAAGACAATTATGAAAATTATAAATGGAACACAAGATAAAATTGTTTAAGATTAATTCTTCTTCTTTTTTTTTAATCGCGAGTGTTTGCAAACGAAGTTTCAATCTGTTTACAATGATAGCAATGAGAGGAGGATGTCTATGAAAGTTATAAATGCGATATTGAATAACATTTCTGCGAGTGGGTTTGTTTTTCGTTACAAATGTTTTTTAAACGAATCTGCAATCTGTTGGAAACAACGGAACAGTAACGGGACGACTGATAGGGAAATAAAAAAGATCGCGTTTTATTTGAACAGACAAATCTTTGAAATCTATTCGAAAGTCTATTTGAAATGGTACGAGCTCGAAAAGAACGGTGAATACTATAGAAGAAGGATTAATTAAAATTCTTATTAATCTGTACGCTTTGTATATTAGATACCTTGATCGATGCCAAGATAACAAATTATTATACAAAACAGTGAAGTATCCACGTCTGACATTAATATTGAGTATTACCATTACTGTAATTTAATTTTTAACCGATCCTGAAAATTTCTTAGAACGTAAAAAGTATAAAATGTTACTGTGCATTTCATGATTAAATGCACTGTAATTTAGAAACAGTTATGAAGCGGAAACAAATAATTTATTCAGAATAAGAATTCTACGTAATCATGTTAAAAAAAAAACGTACTTATAACGCGTTTAAACTCCAAATATGTAAAGACAATAAGGGAAAAGAATTAAACGAAGAATCGTATTTTTTGTAAATTCACACAAGATTTTATCTAAAAAAAAATTAAGATTTTTTGAAGAACGTACAAGACGGAACACGAACAATAAAAAAGGGATGTTAAATACAAAAAATAGATTGAAATTTAGATTATGAAATATAAAAAAAATGATATTGCATAATTTACAATTATTTTCGATAGCTTACGTCAGTATGTTGGAGTGTAAACTATAAAATATTCAAAAACTGATACCATTCAGACATAATTTAGAAAAACAATAAATTGCGGAAACCGATAGTTAAAACTCGATACGATCGATACCCCAAAGCTCTAATCCTAATAATTACTCAGCAATAATAACCGATAATTCATGTTGATTAATGTTTGAACTCCGTTTTTTTTCTGTATGTGTATACAAATTTTGTACAGTTTGATAAAGCGAAATTAAATTATCATCCTTTTGTACTACTTCAAACATTGAGATTTGTCATCTTCAAGGTCGATCACACATAGTTTCAGATTGCGGAGTTGCAAGGGTAATTAATTTTGCAATCGGTTTTCCTTTGATATAGATGTGCATACAAATAGCCATTGATTGACAATATACCGAAGCAATTCTAGTTTAATTTGAAGTCATCGATCCTTTGATATTTTTGGAAGAATAGTAAAAGTACAGAGAAAACAAGAAAAAATGGCGTTAACTAAAAGATAGCTCCAATGTATCTCATAAATATTATCTATATATCATTTGTAAGATGTAAGTGACCAAGATATCGAATTATAGAAAAATTGTATGTAATGATCAATACTTGAACGTTACTTACATTTATGTACATGAAAATTTGATCTTTTATTAACTAAGTTATTGATCGACAAAATGACTTCCTACATAATTCTCCGCCTGAACTGAAATGCATATTTTTTTTTACGCAAGCCTTATGTGTAGCTAGCAACGAGCAAACAGATTAATTACTTTACACACGGTCGTATCTTGTTTGCTGTAGGCGAGTTCTCTCGTGTATTCAACGAAGTACTCAACTTTAAAGCGATAACAGAAGAACATTATTGTATCGATAAAAATCATGCTTTTTTCAAAGAAATATGTAACTCGTATTTTTTTTAAAGCAACCCTCATAATGTATTAAATAAAATAATCATACATTTTTTTTGTTCAACATTTGTAAAATACGATATTATCAAGATCACCAAGGAGGTAATCTTCAATTCTTAATGAATATAATAAAAAACATAATTAATGACTGTTTGATGGTTTTATTATTATCTCTATAATACAAAAGCACAACATCGTGTCAACAGTTTATATAGTTCGTATGTTTCTGTAGGAATACACAAATAATAGTTCTCTATCACAACGTAATCTAAAGGGAAAACCCTGACTAAATGACAAAAATATCGGTAATAACTGGAACTAATGAATGTTAAAAGCAATCAGTATATTCCATACAAACTTCCATCAACACGATTCGTTCTTCATTCTCTCAACACACTAAGACCGCAATCTTTGAACGCTTATAAAACCATAAGCAATCGTGAAGTTTAGAATTCGCTAACTGGGCGTCTCTCAATCCAGTTTTTGATCTTGGGCAGAAGGAGGACCTTTTTCTCCAGCAGCTTCAGATTCTCGTAATTCTCGATCAGATCAAACTTGTACATAAAGTTCAAATAATCGAGCAGAGCAACGAATGTTAAATCAGCCCAAGAGAGAGTACCATCGTAGAAGTAGCCGTCATTTTCCTTCACTTGCTGGTCCAAACGTTCTAAAATGAACGGCAGCGTCTCTTCAGCAGCCTTGCGTTTTGCAGCTTTGACCTTCTCGTCCTCCTCATAGTGGAAGGCGGCAATTTCTGAAAATTTGTTTTCAGTTAAATACTATTCGCTAATGTTATACTAATTTGAATACAGTGTTGTGCGAAATTTAAATGATACTGAAGATAGAATTACAATCCTTTTTAATCCTTTGTCTTGTATTGTTGACATACGTGTATCGTTCGATTAAATCAAATATTAAATCGGATTTCAACTAATAAATACCTGAACAGATATGTACTATCTGTTATCAAGATTCGTATAAGATTTATGCAAAACAGCACTGGATACTCACTATGACGAATATCATGAATAGTATCAATAGTGGTATCAATATGAAGATTTGCCCAGTCAATCTTTCCAGCTAAGTTATATTGTTTGGCTAAGTAACGGCAAATAGCTGTAGACTGAGCAACCTTCCTTCTATCAGCTACGAGCATAGGAAGCTGGCCATAAGGAGTCACTAAAAACATACAACTAATAGAATCAAAGATTCTATCGAACAAACAGATTATGATGCTTCTTAAATATCTAGCTTCCTGTTATCTGTTTTGGAAAGATATAATTTAATTTATTGATAATTTATCAGCAAACAAAGGGCATTGTCTCCTTAACAATACCTATTGTTCTCCCACATATCTTATAGAGCAATGGAGAGTAAACAATAATCTCTGTTATACTCTGCATAATTGTGTTCTACTTTATTTAGCTACTTTAGTTAAATTAGGAAAGATGAGATTTAAGAAACAGAATTTCTTTAAATTTTAAGCTTACAGGGCTTTATTTCTGGCCAGACGTCCTTTTTGATACGTTCATCTTCAAATGGAATACTAGCATAGCTGAAGAAGAACGGATTGGTTCTGCCAATACCGTAACTGGGAAGTAAGTCAATTTATAGAGCGGCATCTTCCTGGAAGTATAATATATACAAAGTAAAAACAAAGAATCATTGATGACAAGAATTATATTATTACAAATTATGAAGTATAAGACAATTTAAGTAAAAAGCATCAACTACT
This sequence comes from Bombus huntii, assembly GCF_024542735.1. Classification (NCBI taxonomy): domain Eukaryota; kingdom Metazoa; phylum Arthropoda; class Insecta; order Hymenoptera; family Apidae; genus Bombus; species Bombus huntii. The sequence continues at coordinate 437,395 of NW_026099323.1, forward strand.
AACTACACGCATAGCTATTTGTATCTTTATATTTTAATATAGCTTAGATATAAAAAGAATATTATTTCTGGATGTAATAATGTATAAACTTGCGCCAAATATTATAACAAAATATTGCACTTTCTATTTAAGTAGGATAGACATATTACCGGCATTTATCTTTTTTCTATAGCAATGAAATTGTTTATAAAAAAGTTTATAAGAAAACTATCAATTAATGCAAACAACGCATTTCAAAATATTAATTACATTCGCGCGATTCGTTATCACTAGTATTAATTTAACCATATGGTTCTATACACCCAAGACCCTCTAACAGTAATTTAGTACCATTACTAGTCGTATGTACAATGTATGTTTGTATACAACTTTCGTAACTACAAAACATTCAGCATGATTATATATTCTTCCAAACTTAAGAAACATTTTCTAATTGCATACTTAAATTTATCGATCAATTATGAACATGTAATAACATTTATTTCTTTCAACTACTAATTTTTAAATCATCTGCTGTTCGGTTAATTGAAGGATGTCGGCTTTCTGTAGAAGTATTTCATATTTATTATTTAATTATGAATAAGGAAAAAACATACAAAATATAGTTTTTAAACGGTTTATTATTTATAAAGAGAAACATTGACTCGGGATATATATACTATATATATACTATTTACTTACAATTTTTTTTTTAAGACTTCAAAGTCGAAACAAGCACAGGAAATTTCCAAGCCGGTTAACAGAAACTTGAATGAGACAAAAATAACCTTTAGATCAGTATATGTTCTTCTTCCCCCCTGTTGCTTCCACGTAACTCTTATCCTATTGGTGGAGCTGTGCTGTTATGTGAAATTATGACTACATAAAAACATCCGGAAAGACTCATTGAATGATTTTATAGTTTAAGGTTAATAAATTTCCATAAATTAAAGTTGAAAATTTATGAGAACATGTTTTCTGTAACAAAACTTAGTAAAAACAAACTAGTAAGGTTTATAGATTCTTTAATGATTATGTATGTATTCATAAACTAGTTCGATAAACATCGTTCGATAAAACGTCGAACAACACTGTTAGGGAAGTGATACATTTACACTGTACATGAGAGTGTGTGTGTAAGGGTTAGAGGGCGTCAAGGTCTTAGTGGAGACAAAAGACTGTTGCCAGATGTTAGAAGAATGTAGGATAGTCGGTTGGCGACCAGCGTGCGTGCAAGACGTTCTTCAGAGAGTAATATAGATGTATAACTGTTGTGTGGGAAATATAGTCAATAATTTGTATTCCCAAATCCTCGAATTTCCTTAACATGGTAGCAGAGCGTTGTTACTAGTTTTGCAAGATATTTAGTGCGTGGTTACGATCTTGCGAGTGAGTTTTCAGTAAAGAAGAAAAAAAACTTTCAGAGGAAAAAATATACTTCGAGCACGTAGGAACGCTTGAGTAAGAAAAGAAAAAAAGAAGAATCAATTAAAATGGAGAGATCGGAAATCATGATACCTATATCCGATGGTGAGGATTATGGAATGTAGAAGCAAAGAATCACGATGTTTCTCAAATATAAGGAATGCGAGGTTGTTACAACTAGAATGAAGAACGAAAGAGACGATGAAGACTGGGACAAAAAGGACTTGAAGGCAATTAATATAATTTATAGTGCAATATCGAACAGACAATTGGAGTATGTTAGGGAAGGAAAAACGGCGTATGATATAATAAAAAGGTTCGATGAAATGTACTTGAAAGAGTCGACGGCACTGCAGATCGTATGCAGAAGGAGATTGGAAAACATAAGACTGGAGAACTACAGTGATTCAGCATCACTCTTTAACGATTTTGGGAAATTAATCAATGAATTAAAAGGTGCGGGCGCACACGTAAGTGAGAGGGAAAAGCTGAATTACATGCTGAATACGTTACCCGAAGAATACAGCTACATAGCGGACATAATAGACGCATTGAAAGAAGAGGATCAAACGGTAGCGTATGTAAAAAATAAAATAGAGATAGCAGAGAAGAAAAATAAATCCAATCGAGGAGAAAGGCAAACCAACGCCTTTTCTGCAAAAAAGGAAGGATGCTTCAGATGTGGAAGATTAGGACACTTTGCGAGAGAGTGTCAAAATGGCGTCCAAGCGGGAAGCAGTAACGGCTATTGGCATGGGCCTACACGTGGTCGAAACAGAGGAAGAGGGAACAAAGGCAATACGAGCAGAGGACGTGGAAACTTTCATCGTCAATCAACAACCGGCACGGGCGAGCATGGAAACTCAAGAGCAGGCATATGGACAGCAACGGCGCACGCAGCAAACAGCAGTGAGACGAATGAAATAAGTAAGAACGAAATAGTGTGGCTATTAGATAGCGGTTGTACCGATCACATAATTAATAATATAAATTATTTCGATAAATCTATCGACCTAAAAGAACCGGTAAATATATATTTAGGCGATAATAGACCGATAAAAGCGACAAAAGTTGGGAATGTTATAAGTTATTTTGAAGCATTCGGAAAACAAAATGAAATAAATATGAGGAAAGTATTTTACGCGAAAGAAATGTCCGCAAATTTGATTAGTTTAGGTAAACTAACAGACAATAAGAATACGGTTATTTCCAAAGGAAATATTGCGAAAGTAATAGATGAGGATAATAAACTTACAGCTGTAGCGTTCAAAGAGAATGGGACATATAGAATAAAAAGTATATTGAAAGGGAAGAAGCACTTAGTAAACAGCGCCGAACGTAGTGGTATGAGTAAAAAGGAAAGATGGCATAGGATGCTAGGACACGTAAATTTTAAATATTTAGAGATTTTGGGTAAAGAGCAGCTAGTGACTGGCATACCGAATGAATTTGAAAAGGAACTTTTGAAATGTAGGGTGTGTATAGAAAGCAAAATGCATAACTTACCTTTCAAAAATAATCGAACTAAGGCTAGGGAAATAATGAAAATTATTCATACGGACGTATGTGGTCCCTTTAAGACTACCGGATTCAATGGAGAAAAATATTTCATTTCATTTATCGATGATTATAGTAAAATAGCTAGGATCTATTGTATAAAATCAAAAGATGAGGTCTTTGATTCTTTCGTACAGTTCGTAAATGAAGCCGAAAATTTAACGGGCAAGAGGTTAAAAATATTAAGATGCGATAATGGTAAAGAATATTTAAATAATCGAATGTATAAATTTGCTAGGGATAAAGGTATAAGAAGAAATAATTGCCCAACATACGTACATGAATTAAACGGGACAGCGGAAAGGTATAATAGAACAGTGATGGACATGGCGCGTTGCTTGTTAGCGGAAGCGAAAGTACATAAAAGGTACTGGCCGGAAATAGTTTGTACAGCGGCATACTTGAAAAATCGAATATTAGCGAATACTATAGAAGGAAAGACACCTTTTGAAATATTCTTCGGAAAAAAACCAAGTGTTAAAAATCTACATCTATATGGAAGTAAAGTTCTTGTAAGAAGGCCAGAACAAAAAAGAGTTTCCAAATGGGACAAGAAGGCAGATATGGGAATTCTATTAGGATATAGTGAAGTAGGATACAGAGTCTTATTAGGTGGGAAAATAACAATAGCTAGACATGTAGAGGTCATAGAGACAGACACTAAATGTATCGGTTTTGAGGAAAATTCATCAGAGGCAGATAGAAATGATAGCGAAGATAACTATTCATTGGTTGGTATGGATAAGGAAGAGTTAGAAGGTAGGAAAGATGAAAATAATAGTAGTATTGAAAGCTCAAACACTCCTAGGAGATCTACACGTATTAAGAAAACTCCAGTAAGGTATCCAGAAAAGGAAAATATTTACGAGATGCATGCAAATTATTGTAAAGTAGATATCCCTCGTACATTTGAGGAGGCGATTTGTTGCGAAAATAATGAAGTTTGGAAACGGGCTATGGATAAGGAAATAGAATGTCTCTATAAGAATAAAACTTGGAAATTGGTAGAAAGGGTAAAAGGCAAAGAAATATTAGATGTAAAATGGGTTTACACAAAAAAATCAGAGGACAGGTATAAGGCTAGATTAGTGGTAAGGGGATTTCAACAAAGAAACGTAGCCGATGACATATATTCTCCAGTGGCGAGTAATCAGACCTTTAAGATATTGCTATCATATTGTTGTCAAAATGGATTAATAATTGAGCAAATGGATGTAGAAACTGCCTTTTTAAATGGTGAAGTAACCTCGGAGGTATATGTAAATCAACCAAAGGGATATACGGACGGAACGAATAGAGTTTGTAAATTATCGAAAGCGCTTTATGGGTTAAAAGAAAGTCCGAGGGACTGGTATGAGTGTTTTGATAAGTATGTGACGAGATTAGGTTTTAAAAAGAACAATATAGAGCTGTGCCTATATACTTATGGAGAGGGAGAAAATGTTGTTTATTTGTTAATATACGTAGACGATTTGTTGATTTGTAGTAAAAACAAAGGGAAGATACAAAGTGTAAAAAAAATTATTAACTGATAAATTTGAAATGAAAGATTTAGGTGAAGTAAAAGAATATCTTGGAATAAATATAGAGTATGATTATTTAAAAAAAATGAAATGAGATTAAGCCAAAAGAAATACATAGAATCATTAACAAACAAATATAAATTACATAATAGCAAATTGTACTGTACACCTATGGAGACCAACTTAAAAATTGAAAAAGCTGAGATAAATAGAGAGGACATTGGATACAAGAATTTAATTGGCGCATTGCTGTATATTGGTGTAAATACCAGACCCGCTATAAGTTATAGTGTGAATTATCTGAGTAGATTTCAAGATTGTTGTAACGAGACACATTTTAAATATGCCTTGCGAATATTGAAATATTTGTACCGGACTAGAGATTTAGGGCTACATTATAAAAGAAATGAAAAGTGCGAAACGATAGATTGTTATGTGGACGCTGATTGGGCAGGAGATCATATAGATAGGAAATCGACTTCTGGGTATGTAATTAGATTGTATGGAAATGTAATTGGATGGAAGTCTAAAAAACAAAGGTGTGTGACAAAAGCCTCGACGTATGCAGAGTATGTTGCTCTATCGGAAGTGGTGAGCGAAGTAATGACTATCAGAGAACTAATGAAAATCTTCGATGTAAATGTAGACGATAACCCTGTAAAAATCTATGAGGATAACTCTGGAGTAATGAGTATAGCAAAATACGGAACTTTTACAAAAAATTCTAAACACATCGAAGTTCATTACCACTACGTTCACGAGTACGTAAAGGAAAATAAGATAAACATAATAAAAGTAAGTACAGAAGAAAACACTGCGGATATTTTTACGAAGGAACTGTGTAGAGACAAATTTGAAAGGTTTAGGTCATGGATGAATGTAAAATAAGAGAAATGTAAATAAAGCGATAAATGTTAAATATTTTGTTAATTCGACAAGTATGTAAATAAAATTAAGTGTACAGTATAAATGTAAGGAGGCGTGTTAGGGAAGTGATACATTTACACTGTACATGAGAGTGTGTGTGTAAGGGTTAGAGGGCGTCAAGGTCTTAGTGGAGACAAAAGACTGTTGCCAGATGTTAGAAGAATCTAGGATAGTCGGTTGGCGACCAGCGTGCGTGCAAGACGTTCTTCAGAGAGTAATATAGATGTATAACTGTTGTGTGGGAAATATAGTCAATAATTTGTATTCCCAAATCCTCGAATTTCCTTAACAAACACATAACATTGAAGCGCGAAATTTCAAATTCAAGGAAAGATAAATAACAAATATTGCGAACAAATGATATTAAATTTACAATAATCTCATATAAGAAAAAATAAAAGGGATAAAAGTAATACAGAAGATAGAAAAATCTATAAAACTGGTGGCTGGGAAATAGAAAATATATAAATTTATGTTATTAGAGTTTAGTACTTCTGTCGATCAATGTGTTACGACCGTTCGCGGAGAGACGCAGTCGCAGTAGCGAGAGGCGTAAATTCTCGCTACGATTCGGTGAATCGACGCCGCGAAGTAGTCGTTCCCCTGTTTCGGTTAAGATAAGAGGTGGTTAAATGAATATGACACAGTATAGTAAGTTATATTTCACCGTTTATTCCAACAACTTATAACGAAGGCAGTTACGCTGATGCGTATGTACGAGATGAATAAGTGACTGATCTGTGGGTGTGTCCTACCCGGTGGAAGGATATTGACCGTTCGAAGGATGTAAAATCAGAACTGTCTTGGGAGACGATGCTGTCTCGGAGGAAAGCTAAGGATGGGTGTGTCTAGCGCACGGGACCATCGGATTTGTTGGTGACGATTTTAGTTAGGATTTTAGTTCAAGCTGAGTTGACCGTGATTCAGTTCACGAATATCGGAGAGGAAAAGTCGTAATTCACAATATTACACACAATAATACCTTCACATAAAGGAACACAGCTCAGATGAGACTTTTTATAGTTAAACTTTTAACGTACTCATAGACACGAAATTTTTTTTTTAAATAGAACTGTTACATTTTACGACACGTATAACATCGAACATTTACCAACATAGCGATGCCAGCGTACATATATATATACTGGTGTACTGGTCATCTTTTTTCCACACGTTTTTAGCTTTTTAGCTGATTGTGAATGGGCGCCTAATCAGCCAATCAGAAATGGCCGGTATTGTATGAATCCTTTTCTTCAATGCTTGAAGAGCTGGATATTTATCCAAAACTGGTGCCCCAAACATATATTCGAAATTTTCAAGGGTCTCTGCAAATACGAAGTCCGCCCATGTCGTCTGAAAAAAGGTTTGTATACATTTATTTTGTACCTCCTCTGTTAAACAATTTTTTTAATTTACCTTGAAAAATGTGAAAAATCGAACTCTTAACTAAAGATCACTAGCTTTTTAGGAAGAATTTGGATTTTTATTTTATTGTCAGAATTTAATGGATAATTTTAGAAACTTCAACCTTTGGAGGTATTTGTTAATTAAAAATGACAAAACTGGTATTATATAAAAAAGAGTAATGTGTATCCTGAATCAATGTCGAATGGAAATTAGACAGTTCTATAAAAATAAGCCTTCTCACGATTCCACAACTTCATAGCTTAATTAAATACAATTCTTCGGCGATATAATTACAAATACATTTACAGGAATTGTGTAATATGATAAATATCTCGTTAAAGAAATTGAAATCGTAAACTCTAGATTCTAGTATTCTTTCACTTTCATGTTTCCTATGAGCCCTTCAATCGCTAAATATTTTGCGATGAAACACGTATTATTAAACAACATAATCATACTAAATTAATTTAATATGACTATTTATTATTATTATATAATAACACAGTGATGAAAGAAATAAACTGGTCAAGTAATCTAAGGAACGATAATACGTATCTATGTCAGTGACAGTGAGAAAAATTCAGATATCTGTACTTAAGTGATTACACTTATAAGTATCATTATATATTATATAAATATGATATTTCGAATGGTATCGTTTATCAATCATTAAACAAGAGTGTCATATCCAGAGAAATGATTTTACATATCTTAATCTTTGCTTTGATTACGATAGTAATAATTTCTATCAAACTTGATGAGGAAGATACATGAATAATTATCTAAAAGCTGAAAATCTTGGCAAATTCATTTGTACATAAACTAACAGGAGTGAATTTTAAAGATACACTCTGCTCTCAACAATTAAAGCTGTCTTGTCGCAACAAAGTTTCAATAATTTTTTATGGACAACATGGCCCAGTTTGCACAAAGACTAAAAATTTTAACATTAAATTTGGATAAAAAATCTTACGGTAGTAGGAATGATATATCCTTTATTTTTGCCAATAATCTGGTCGAATTTAGTCAAGTAAAATGGTATTGTTTCGTTCAAAAGTTGATTCTTCCTCGCTTCCTTCTTTTCAGGATTCTCCTCCATGCGATAGTAGCAGATATCTGAAACGTATATGAAACCCCAACCGTTACGTTCATTTGTGTTTTTTCCCCCAAACGAAGAGAAAATAAGTTGTGAAAGAAGGAGTAGCCTCTCATAGTTCCTACAATTTCTTCATTCTCTTTGCTTTCTTCAATATTGCCTCAACAAGTTCCTGTGGTTCACGATACTTGAAATATATACAATGTTACCAGCGTGGAAATTGTCTTGGAAACTTGGAAAATCTTTCAAGAGGAACAACATTGCTAACTGAGATTCGAGAAAGGAAAGGTAAGTAAATCCTTGCTACTACTTAGAGCTTTTTTATTTACTTCTGACGAGTAAAGTACTGTTATTAAAATTTGATTAAAAATACCAAGAATGTCGAGATATAAACAACCATTTGTGGAAAGGTCAGGAGAAGCAGAATTATCGAATAAACGTTATATAACTCTTAGTGATTAAGTAAGAGGAGAGAAACGAGAAAAAAGTCTTTTATCTAGGTCTTAATAAAGTATACTATATTTATCTAATTGTATACTTAAATTTATCGATCAATTATGAACATGTAATAACATTTATTTCTTTCAACTACTAATTTTTAAATCATCTGCTGTTCGGTTAATTGAAGGATGTCGGCTTTCTGTAGAAGTATTTCATATTTATTATTTAATTATGAATAAGGAAAAAACATACAAAATATAGTTTTTAAACGGTTTATTATTTATAAAGAGAAACATTGACTCGGGATATATATACTATATATATACTATTTACTTACAATTTTTTTTTTAAGACTTCAAAGTCGAAACAAGCACAGGAAATTTCCAAGCCGGTTAACAGAAACTTGAATGAGACAAAAATAACCTTTAGATCAATATATGTTCTTCTTCCCCCCTGTTGCTTCCACGTAACTCTTATCCTATTGGTGGAGCTGTGCTGTTATGTGAAATTATGACTACATAAAAACATCCGGAAAGACTCATTGAATGATTTTATAGTTTAAGGTTAATAAATTTCCATAAATTAAAGTTGAAAATTTATGAGAACATGTTTTCTGTAACAAAACTTAGTAAAAACAAACTAGTAAGGTTTATAGATTCTTTAATGATTATGTATGTATTCATAAACTAGTTCGATAAACATCGTTCGATAAAACGTCGAACAACACACAACATTGAAGCGCGAAATTTCAAATTCAAGGAAAGATAAATAACAAATATTGCGAACAAATGATATTAAATTTACAATAATCTCATGTAAGAAAAAATAAAAGGGATAAAAGTAGTACAGAAGATAGAAAAATCTATAAAACTGGTGGCTGGGAAATAGAAAATATATAAATTTATGTTATTAGAGTTTAGTACTTCTGTCGATTAATGTGTTACGACCGTTCGCGGAGAGACGCAGTCGCAATAGCGAGAGGCGTAAATTCTCGCTACGATTCGGTGAATCGACGCCGCGAAGTAGTCGTTCCCCTGTTTCGGTTAAGATAAGAGGTGGTTAAATGAATATGACACAGTATAGTAAGTTATATTTCACCGTTTATTCCAACAACTTATAACGAAGGCAGTTACGCTGGTGCGTATGTACGAGATTTTTTTTTTATTTATTTTTTGAAATTACAATCAATTCTCGCGTTGAGAATATGTACGAGATGAATGAGTGACTGATCTGTGGGTGTGTCCTACCCGGTGGAAGGATATTGACCGTTCGAAGGATGTGAAATCAGAACTGTCTTGGGAGACGATGCTGTCTCGGAGGAAAGCTAAGGATGGGTGTGTCTAGCGCACGGGACCATCGGATTTGTTGGTGACGATTTTAGTTAGGAGAGTGAAGGAAGTGGCTTCGTTGTCAATTGGTTAACGAAGGGTCTTAACCGCCCTCGAGAGAAAGTGGTTAGTGGGAGGAAAGTTGCAGCATACGTGAGAAAAACTAACTTTCCCTTGTCCAGTCGGGGTAGACAATAGTCTTTAGAAATTCTTCGGAAACAGACGTTTGTTTGGTTTGAAGGACCTTTTCTAGGAAATCTATGAGATTTATGGAAGGTACTTGAAACTATGGAGGATACGCTGCGAGTATCCGGTGACATCTGGTTGCCATATTGCTCGCGGTGCGACGTAACAAAATGGAATAGAAAGATTATACCACAGACGAAATTATACTTTATACTTTATTATACTTTATACTTTATTATACTTTATACTTTATTATTACATTATATCAATTGACATCTTTGGAATTACAACGATTCGATACACATTTTAACGTTTTAAACGTTTTAACGTTTAACATTCTAACATTCAGTTAGAACTTTGTATTGATTAGAGATATTGTAACGACCAGAAATATCGATACATATATCAATACTTTTACCTCGAAATTCGTAGATTCGTACTCTTCATTGTCCATACAAATTGTGTCATATATGTCCAAACCAAATTTAATTTCCAATTTAAAACCAAAATTCTTTTTCGAAAATGGCACTTCCAATTCTTCTTATTCTCACTATTTAATTGCTAGCCGTATCAAGTAACAACGAAAAAAATAATAATATCTAAACGTTAAGCAGGTCCATATTTTTGGGGATACAATTAAAAAAGTAAATCGTCGGTGGAATATTGTTTCACCTATCAAGAATTTTGGAAGATATAATTAGAAAGGTACAACCTGGGTAGAAAATTGTACTCCTTATCGAGCATTTTTGAAAATATAATTGAGAAAGTGGAATCTGGATAGAAAATTGTTTTACCTACGAAGCATTATAAAAAGTAAGTTTAATAAAACTATACCTTGGATATTTCATATATTTTTTCATATTATACGCATTCGTTAAAATTTTACACTCCCAAACATCCTGCTATACTTGCACAAAAAAGCGCAGTCTAATAATATCCCCCTCACTGCTCCTCGCATTTTCTTTCTAATCATCTCTCGTTCGCTTTTCCTGATATTATTCTCAGCGTAAGTTCAGAGTGGCGGTTTTTAAACTCAGGAACGCGCGGCTGTTCGTTAAATGAAATATCAAACGTAAGAATTGCCGCAGTCTTAACGCGAGATAATTCATTTCGTGGCACAGAGCGCACGTCATAGAATATTAATTCATATCTCATATAAGTTGCGAATAAAAAAAGCAGATAAAACAGGACAAAAATCCGATAATTACCGCGAATCTTTACGCAATTTCAAGAAATACAAAAGAAATTTGTTTGTAAGCATGCTACTAAGTATTATTAGAAGTACTGTACTTTCGATATTTTACATATTCTTGCATATTTTCTACATTTTTCTGTATTTTTGTATCCTTAAACTTTCCGTAAACGCGTAAACGTCTGCGCTCTGACAATGACAAGGAAGATTCTACTGATAAAAATAAAGCATCGAATTTCACCGAACTCTCAGAAATGTAATTCTCAGATCACATAAATTAAAAAGAAAGAACAAAAGAAAATACAAATATATATATATATACATACGTAGCCACAAATCAATTTGGATCACGACAGATAAAATAGGTAGCAATAATGTCTCCACGAACATTATCATAATTTATTGGAATTTACATAAAAGCCAAAGAATGCTATTGTTTCAATGACACGGCGTTTTGTCGAGTTAGATAAATATGAATTGTGTGTTTGAACAAGTGTTCGGTCGTGTTTCACGCGACGAAAAAGGAAATCACAAGACAAGGTGTCGCCTCGTTGGAAGCAACAAATCGCAATACGAGGGTGGAAATTGGGTGACACCGGGAGGATTACGAGGGATGAGAAATCTGTCGAGAGCGTGAAAGGCTCGCGGTCACCGGGTTTCTCCAGTTCTGTCGCTTTTAACGCCGAGTTCTTCCGCTTCGAGGATAGAAGCTGCGAAATATCGAGGCCATTGTCCAAAGATTTTCAAGAATATCCGATGCAACGTCTTGAAATTTACGAGAGCAAGTCTGATAAATTCTTATCTCTGGTCCATTCGTGGCCAATTTTTTAATACCCTCGTAACTTGTAACGACAAATGAAAATATTGGTACAGGCCAATTTTTTTTTTTGGATAAAATCTTGTGTGAATTTACAAAAAATACGATTCTTCGTTTAATTCTTTTCCCTTATTGTCTTTACATATTTGGAGTTTAAACGCGTTATAAGTACGTTTTTTTTTAACATGATTACGTAGAATTCTTATTCTGAATAAATTATTTGTTTCCGCTTCATAACTGTTTCTAAATTACAGTGCATTTAATCATGAAATGCACAGTAACATTTTATACTTTTTACGTTCTAAGAAATTTTCAGGATCGGTTAAAAATTAAATTACAGTAATGGTAATACTCAATATTAATGTCAGACGTGGATACTTCACTGTTTTGTATAATAATTTGTTATCTTGGCATCGATCAAGGTATCTAATATACAAAGCGTACAGATTAATAAGAATTTTAATTAATCTTTCTTCTATAGTATTCACCGTTCTTTTCGAGCTCGTACCATTTCAAATAGACTTTCGAATAGATTTCAAAGATTTGTCTGTTCAAATAAAACGCGATCTTTTTTATTTCCCTATCAGTCGTCCCGTTACTGTTCCGTTGTTTCCAACAGATTGCAGATTCGTTTAAAAAACATTTGTAACGAAAAACAAACCCACTCGCAGAAATGTTATTCAATATCGCATTTATAACTTTCATAGACATCCTCCTCTCATTGCTATCATTGTAAACAGATTGAAACTTCGTTTGCAAACACTCGCGATTAAAAAAAAAGAAGAAGAATTAATCTTAAACAATTTTATCTTGTGTTCCATTTATAATTTTCATAATTGTCTTCCCGACGTTGTATCATTTTAAATGGCTTTTTTCTATCCATCTATGTTGCAGCGAGATCAATGGTCCTAATTAGTAAATTGCACGATGGGTTCATAGAAATTCACTTTTTATGAACGCGATGAAACGAAATGAAACCTAAGTAGAGATTTGTTTTCTCATCAAGTGTAACGAGTTTTATACTTTGGATAGATTGCCTCGTTGTGAGAAGGTCTTAATCGTTTATAATTGCGATTAAGTAATTGCAATAAGTCATATTTTTAAGAAACGTTCTTACATGCTGTCACACACTCTAATTAGAAAAGGATCATGAAACATTCGGTTTATGATATTATTTGTTTGTAAATCTTCCTGCTTCCGGAAACTTTTTTAAATATGAAAATATTTATATACAAAATTAAATATTTTTTTCAATATCAACACTTCTTGCGTTTATGTTGTCCTAGTCAGAATTATATTATTTCGTGTATCCTGTTGCTTTTTATATGATAGTCCTCCCGTTGGCCGCGGATTCGTTATCAAGCCTGAGGCCCTCGTCACTAGTGTCACTATCGACAATAAAGGTACCCCACCCGCGACCGGACGATGGAGAACTCCAACACGGAATCGCAATCTCCCGCGAGCCCTGCCCGGGAGGGCGCCTCGAGCTCGGACTCGGAATGTGACTCGAGCTCGGATTCGGATTCAGACTCGACATCAGAAGTGGCATCCGAACACACGTTGTCGGCACGGGATCGTAAGAGTATCGTGCGCGCACTAAAGCGGTCGCTAGGGAAGAAGAAGAGGAAGAAGAAGAAGAAGAAGAAGAAGAAAGGACACCGGGCAACCTGGGTATCGCTACCGCGCTTCAACTCCGAAGCCGCGGACGCAGATCCAGCCGCCTGTGCACAGCCGTCGGCCTGCTCATGAGGGACCACCGCCTGAAAAACAGCGCACTGTATTCTGCCCTAAACCGTGCCCTAGAGGGTCCGGCAGCGTATTGGCTTACGCAGATAATGAACGGCGACGAGCTCACCTGGCCAGATTTTAAGGAACAATTCGCCGCGCACTTCGGTGGCCAAGAAGTAGCAGCCGCGTCGCTAATCAAGGTAGCCGAGGAACTACCGCGGGACGGCGAAACACCAGGAGCGTACGGAAATCGTATCATCACCCTCCTGGGGTCGAAGTGGCGAAATTCAACCAGGGAAGAGGTACTCGCCGCCACCGCCCTCCATCTGCTGGGCTCGCGCGATGAACGTTTTAAGCGACTAGCGCTCACGAGTGACATCACGTCGGTGAAACAATTCCAAAGAGAAATGAAGCCCTTCCTATACACGAAGTGGCCAACGCCCCCGTCGTGTAGGTCATTAGCGAGCTTCGGAAACAAACGAGGCAGGTCACCCGCCCCCCTGGACCAGGTGTGGCCACTGCGGTATTTACGGACATCCGACATTCGAATGCCGCAAGAGGGCGAAGTGGGAACCGAAGAAGGACCCCCGACGGCCGGAGGAAAGCCGACCGGCTGCACCACCAAAAGCGTTGTGCTTTCACTGCCACATGCCGGGACACATCGCGTCTCGCTGTCCATCGCGGCGAGAAGAAAAACATTGCCCCGAGGACGAGCGCCGAGTCGATGCCTACGTGGTGGAAGCCCCGACGGGTAGACCAAGCCAGCAGGCCACACACGATGACGTGTAAGTGTCAGGATGGCCGAGTCGGAGACGAAAGGACGCCGGGGCCCCTCTGGAACTTCAGGACAACACCCTAACCTTGCAACCTAGAGCCCAATATAGCCATAACGAAACAATCGCAAGTATCCAAACCGATAGCAATCGTACGTCGATCGGAGGATCGTGTGTACTGAGACACTCGACCGGAGTCTTGTTTCGGTGGCGTCGTTGGGATGACGAGCAGTCTTGCTAGAGAGCTGATCGGTGAAGGAAGTCGAGTGTCTTACGAGCAGGGAGTGGTGCACGTGTGAGTTAGAGCAAGGGAACCTGTCCTCCCGTTGGTCACGGATTCGTTATCAAGCCTGAGGCCCTCGTCACTAGTGTAACTATCGACAATAAAGGTACCCCACGCGCGACCGGACGATGGAGAACTTCAACGCAGAACCGCTACCTCCCGCGAGCCCTCCCCGGGAGGGCGCCTCGAGCTCGGACTCAGAGATTCAGACTCGACATTTATATTATTATATATATTATATATACTATTATATCTATATAATATATGTATTTATATCTATAAATATATGTATAAATATATCTATTTAAAAAAATAAAGTTGACCTTCATATATCGCCAATAATATCGCGTGCGTAAAAAGAAACTAATTACATTTAATTCTTTTTTTACATTTATTTATTTTTTATTATTATTTTTTTCACAACTAATTACATTTAATTATTACATTTACATACATTTAACTATTATTACATACATTTACATACATTTAATTATTATTTTTTTCATAATTATATCTCGTTTGAAATATTTTTCCACATAATTAATTGTTTCAAAAACACATATTCCAGCCTTCTAAATGATTTATTTTGCGTATTATACGAATTATTCCATGTATAAATAAATTGTTCTCTCTACACACAAACACGCACACAGTCTGTTAATTACACGAGTTAATTGTAACATTTTTCTCGATAAGTTGACAGAGCAAGGAAAATGAGCGACGAACCTACCTACAAACTAATCTACTTCAATGCCCGTGGTAGTGCCGAACATATACGGTACATATTTGCATATATTGGCATCGAGTATACCGACGAGAGGATCCCCCTACAACTCTGGCCTGAATACAAGGATTGTAAGCGTGAAGAATCGATTTTTACTTTCATCGTTCAACTCTCAGATATCTACCATTTACTCAAACTTTTCTGTATATAAAACTTTCGTTTCACGTGCAGGCTAAACTTACTTAAAGTAAAATTTCATACGGAATAAAGTCGAACTTTTCATTAAGTTTTGCTTCCGTAATATCGTGTTTATCGAATACCAACTTAATTCACTTACGATTCTCGAATTTTTGTGTTGCAATCTTTATTGTTTTCAATGAATCGAAGCATTTCGAATATTTTGAGAAAACCGTAAATAGGTGACTTAAAATAGGAATACAAAAATACTTCTACGTTTCTCGTTAATTTAAAAACTTTTTAGGACTTGTCGGAAAAAAAGGATAAAAAATTGAAATCAGTTCGGAAATGAACAAGAACATAGCTAAAAAGTCGAAAGAACAAAGCAGACATAAAATTCGATCTTCCGTTGCGACATTTCTATCGTAAATAGTATAATAAAAGTTTTACGCAGCATAGTCTTCGATATAATCTTATATGTCGCTTGCAGATAGAGAAACCAAAAATCAACGTAAGTCTGTAAATCAATCCTGTCGGTGTAAAACACAAAATTACGTTCGCAAGAGACATTCGATTTATATTCCTTGCATTTCAATTTTCATTACAAGAACCGTGTACATTTTCTAATATTTTTTCCGTGTCTGGTATTATCTTTTATCCTTGATTTTAAAGACTTTAGGTTCTTCCCAACAGTCAAAAACACGCGATACCCTGTCCATCGTAATCGTAAGAAAAGAAAAAAAGGAGAAAGAAGATATTTCTGTATTTCTTTACTAGGCCATGTTGATTAAAACCGAAATGATTTCGATTCATCTATTCACAAGAACGCAACGGCCTCGGAAGCTGTGTTGTGATTTCCTATCGATCGTTTCCCTCTACACAGTGTTCATATGAGCCATGTTTGTTCTTAGCAATGCCTTATAAAAAGCTGCCTGTGCTGGAGGTAGACGGGAAACCGGTAGCGCAGGCTGACGCTGTGGCGCGATACTTGGCGAGGAAGTACGATCTAATGGGAAGGAACGAAAGGGATGCGTTGATATGCGACGTGCTCGTCGATACTCTTGAAGATTTGGAGCAAGGTGAGTAACTGATGAGATGACTTTGCATTTGTCTCACCACAGAGACAGACGTTCAAGAATTCATTGTGAAAAGACGGGTACAAACAAGATACGTATGTCTTTCCGTTAAGCGAATGTTACAGTTTGTTTGCAAAAGTCAGTTTTTAGATTATAGAATCGTAGATAGAATTTAGAGGATAGAAACTTTTAGTAGTCACTTTTAGTTTAGTAAAGTCTTATCGACAATAAGCAGACTACGTTATGATACAACGATTCCAAATGAAGATTTCTATCGACATCACGAATTCGATGGCTTCCAAATTTTCTTCTCTGCAATCTCAGACGCTCAACTGGAAAGAATCTTTTAGATCCCCCGACAAACACTCGACTCAGGTTATCTATTATCGTAATCTTCCTACGGGATTTTTTTTAACTGCGTTGCGTTAACGAATAACGGGATAACATCACGTTTCTCTCAACGCCTTTCAACGTTCTACAACTTTTATTCTTTGCAAATCCCTGTCTCTATATGATAAACGCTGGTTATCCGCGGAATTTACGATTTCAATTTCTTTAACGAGATATTTATCATATTACACAATTCCTGTAAATGTATTTGTAATTATATCGCCGAAGAATTGTATTTAATTAAGCTATGAAGTTGTGGAATCGTGAGAAGGATTATTTTTATAGAACTGTCTAATTTCCATTCGACATTGATTCAGGATACACATTACTCTTTTTTACATAATACCAGTTTTGTCATTTTTAATTAACAAATACCTCCAAAGGTTGAAGTTTCTAAAATTATCCATTAAATTCTGACAATAAAATAAAAATCCAAATTCTTCCTAAAAAGCTAGTGATCTTTAGTTAAGAGTTCGATTTTTCACATTTTTCAAGGTAAATTAAAAAAATTGTTTAACAGAGGAGGTACAAAATAAATGTATACAAACCTTTTTTCAGACGACATGGGCGGACTTCGTGTTTGCAGCGGCCCTTGAAAATTTCGAGTATATGTTTGGGGCATCAGCTTTGGATAAATATCCAGCTCTTCGAGCATTGAAGAGAAGGATTCATAGAATACCGGCTATTTCTGATTGGCTGATTAGGCGCCCATACACAAACAGCTAAAAAGCTAAAAACGTGTGGAAAAAAGATGACCAGTACACCACTACATATATGTAGTATCGTGGACGAAAGGTCTAAGAAATATCGGGCGAACTATGAACAATGTCGCGAGAGCCGAGGCGCCGTCGAGCCCATCAATGTGTCATCGGTCTTTTCAAGTGCATAGTTTCGTGGAAAAGACCTACGTGACCCTGGCTACGAGCGTCTGCAGAACACGTGTGCGGTGGGCCTAGGAAAAAGGCAATAGAATGCGACAGCGGCCAGAGTGTGAGTCGAGAAACAGAGTGTGAGTCGAGGAGCCGAGTGCGAGTTGAGCGAAGACAGAGTTTGCGAGTGGCGTTGCCGAGAGAGTGTTGATTGCGTTTTGGTAAAAGTCGAGTCGCTATCTAGTTATTTAGTTGCGCTGTTTTCTGTACGTTTGGCGTGAATAGTTCAGGTTGAACAACAATCGTCATTTTCTGTCTGATTAACATCTCTATTGTCCACTCCTTGTAAATACATTATATCACGATATTACATATTTTTGGGGGCTAGTCCGGGATTGGACAAGACAGAAAACGAAACGGTTTAACAGAGCTATTCGAGCTAGTTGTGAATTTACCGGTACGCGGTGCGGTAAAAGACGATATCGTTGACTGTTTAAGTTTGTGTAGTGTGAAAAATGGCAAACGTTGGGGACGAACGATTGTCGGGTGAAGAGGGTTCGACGCTGGAGGAGCTGAGGAGTAAGCTCGCGCGAATGAACCTCCCTATATCGGGTGCGAGGTCAGTGCTGATTGCAAGGCTGAATCGGGCGTGTAGGGCTGGACAATCGTATCCTAAGGGATCGACGGGCGGTGAAGAGCTAATCGGTCAACGAGATTTAGGAAACGTACAGAGAGCTGAGCGTGATTGTAACGAAGATGAAGATGTTGAGAAAATGAATACGAAGGAGTTGAAGGAGCGCCTCGCTAGTTTGGGTTTGAAAACGACGGGAAGAAAAGTAGAATTACGCGCACGGCTACAAGCGGCCATGGATGGTAACGACATATCGTCGGAAGAAGAAAGCGACGACGAAAGTGAGGATGAAGATGACAAGAAAAACGCAAGAGGATACAAGAGAGATACGCGAAGGGTGTATCAGGACCGTGATGAATATTGTCGAAGGGCATGTGTTGGTTCGACATTGAGTTTTAGAGACGTCGAAGATGCATTAGAGTCGTTTAGTGGCGACAAAGGTGAAAATGTCGAACGATGGTTCGAGTCGTTCGAGGAAGTCGCTGATACGTGCATGTGGTCGGATGGGCAGAAGGCAGTCTACGCCAGGAAGCTGCTGAAGGGATCAGCGAAAATATTTGCGAGCTTCGAGTGTCATGCCAGGACTTGGCATGAGTTGAAGAGGGGGCTAGTGAAAGAATTTTCGAGGAAAGTCAACAGTAGGCAAGTACATCAGAAACTTGAAGAAACAAAAAAGGAGAGTGATGAAGCATGTTTGGCTTACATGTACCGCATGCTCGAAATAGCCAGCCATGTGGACAAAGAGGAGGAAGCAAAGGTGGAATACATAGTGGATGGAATAATAGACGACGAGAACAATAAGGCTATATTGTACGGCGCTACGTCAATCAAAGAGTTGAGGAAGAGGTTAGTGATGTACGAAGAGCAGAAGAGTCGCAGAGCAAAGTCGATTGTGAAGCCGGCTAAAACCCAGAAGAACGGGAAGCCCAGTCAATCTGTAGATGCAATGAAGAAAAGAAGATGCTTCATTTGCGGTAGTGAGGATCATCTAAGTGTTAAGTGTCCGGAGAGGGGAGAAGGTGTTAGGTGTTCCGAGTGCAGCGGATTTGGACATATTGCAGCGAGGTGTACGGCACGACCGAAAGAGATTTGCGTAGTGTCAAGATCCGAAAAGGGGAAGTATGTGAAGGAAGTAATCGCAGGAATTAAGCTTCTATTCTCTGAAATTACTCTCAAATCTCAGAGTCAACCCTTCAAATTCTCCACACTGGATCTTCGATTCTTAATATTTGTAATATCGTAGAATAGCTTTGATTGGAGATCGGCTGAAATTAGAAAACACCGTGTACGTCGTCTTTCGTGGTTTGTTTACATCCAAGAGCGCCTAGTAACAGTGACGCGAGAAAAGATAAGCAGCGTCAAAACAGAAGTACGGTTCCACATTTCAAGGAGTGGCAATCGAGAGGCCAGAGTATGTGAGCCGAAAAGTGTGCGTGTGTGTGTGTGTGAGAGGACGAGAGCAAGAGCGAGCACGACCGAGCAGGAGTGTATTGGCGAAGATCAGAGCTAATTGAGTCGTCGAAGAGTAGAGTCGTTAGAGGTTTCGAGTCGTCGAAGAGTAGAGTCGTGAGAATTGATAGAGTTGTTAGAGAGAGAGAGAGTGTGTGTGTGTTAGATTCGTTGTGACGAGAGTGATCAAATAACTGTAAAGTTATTTGATATAGATACGAGTATTGCATTTAGTTTCCGTTAAATAAATATCGTTCTCTGTCCAATTTATATTTGTATATTCAATTTAATATTAATAAATTGTAAGTAATCGGAAAAAAATGTCTATCCTTATTTTCCGATATTACATATTTGAAGCATAAATTAAAAATCGACACATTGACTACTTCAAAGAAATTAGCCCGAACGAGACATAACTCGTTTATCGTGGTTTTCGCGCGAAGTAAATATGCGGTTTCTCAATCGTTGTGAGATTCCAACGACGTTAATTCTGTCGAAACGGCGACGCGCGACGACGATCGCACATTCTGTTGCTAGCGAGTGCTTGCAAATCGCGACGATATCGAGCGTAAAGACTAAGCGCAAAAATGGAGGACACTCGGCGGGGAATTGGAAATGCTCGATGACGAAAGGTATTTCAAGGTCTAATTACATCCACATCCAATTGGATCGCACCTTCGTTCGGTTGCTAGGTCAACAACCTTCGATGTTATTCAAATAATGCAACGGCTGGAGCAGCCGGTAGCGAGTCGTAAAAGTTTCAATAAAACACGTTCCTGCTAGTGAACGTATGTTAAGACTTACACCGAGTTTTATTTCGCTACGCCGTTTACTAGTTCGAAACGATCGATTGCATAATAGTAGCTGTTTCTTTCATCTCGGAAACACGATCGTAAACGGTGACAACGATCCAGCTTATTCCTGATCGTGTTAATTTCCACGCAAACTTTGTAAACATTATACGTCGCGACGCTCTCGTTAACGCGTCATTCCCTCCAACTCGAAAGTCTTGCAACTTTGGTGATCCGTTTTCTGTGTAAAATTGGTTACGAGCATCAGGGGACTTATCGTCGTAATCGGTAAATTGTTTATTAAGGATCTACAGCTTTTAAGGATTTCTCTCTAGAGATTTAGAGATTAGAAGTTTCATTAACGCGTTATCGTGTCCCTAACTCGATCTTTTTTCGTGTAAATTGGTCACGAGACTTACGAGCTTCGTTGTAAATAGAAGATTAGTAATATTTCGTAGTTTCGTGATAGTATATAGACATTTTAGTGCTTAAACGCGCAATTTTTAGTTCACTTTTCGCTCGCATCGGCGCTATGAAACGGATCAATATCTCAACACTTTCCTTTAGTTCTACGAATCATCTTTCGACCGGCTTTTCTTGGCCTACTGTTTCCTAACGCTGTCCTAATACTATCGTCTTGCTGAGATCCTTTTTCCGATTGTATCTTCTGCTTATTTTATTATAAATCCGAACTTTCATTCACGTCGTATGTTTTACAGCGTAAAATCCGCTAGAGCGTTCCAATAGATGTAACCAGTAGGTGCTCTAATACTCAAACGCACCTGTGCGTATCTCTGCATATTTGCTGAAAAAAAAGATGAATCTTACGTTACATTTTCAATATGCGTAATAAGCCGAAAATTTCTCTGATGCTAATCCTTCGTAACAAAAGGATGGCATCACTATATGCATGAAAATAGCATTTGGCAATCGTTAGAAACACAATACATGGATATATATGTAGTTGCCAAATTAACCTTCGCGGTGTTCAAAGTGAACGGCTAGAAACGATTGCTTTTTGCTATACGCGCATGGTTCGATTGCACCATAATTCGTTATTAAGACGTTTCGAGAGAGGCAAAGGATGTGGTGTCGCAACGTGTTGCGCTCGCACAATGCTCCTTGGATAAAATTCCCGGAGCGCGTATTATCTCGTACGCCGCGCGAACGCGTTAAACCTTCGCGCAAACAATGAGAGCGTGAACGCGAAAAAATAGCGTTGAGCACGTAACATTCGGCCTGATATCGTTGATTGGCCGCGAATCGTCAACATGCACGGGACAGTTTTACGTAAAGACATTCGATCCGTACAATTATGTTAAGACATCGACCATAGAACGTACTACGTTGATGCAATTAAAATTTCAATGAAACAGGAGAACGCGCTAATAACTAGTCACCCCGTTGTTGACCATAACGTACAAATACTTTTGTTTAAGAGCTGCTCGTTAGTGTTTACCGCGTGCAGCGATTAAGTGACGAACAAATTACGTTCAAAGGGTATAGAGATCGTTCTCGATTAAAATTCTCCTAACTTTCTAATGGTATTAGAAATTATAACTTGAACGTATGTACGCGACTGGCAATAAATATCAGGACAGCCGCGGATATTTAGTATAAATCGAATATGTGTTCCATTGTCCTTAATTTCTTTTATTATCGATTATTATTATTATAATTTTTATATTAATATTAATATTATTTAATATTTTAATATTAATATTATTTAATATTTTAATATTAATATTATTTAATATTTTAATATTAATATTATTTAATATTTTAATATTAATATTATTTAATTTATTCTATTATTGATTCGTTCCATTCCGTTTACGTCATAATACGTAGCCTGCGGATTTTTACGCATATTTTTCAGAATATAAAGGAAGCGAAAGAAAAAACTAGAAGCTGGATAAAAAATTGTTTTACCTCGATTAAACGTTACAAAGCGTGCTACTTTCCGATGTTTTATATATTTCCACGTGTCACACGTGTACTTTGCAATTTTGCTCTTTCAGATTTCACAGAAATGCATAAAACTTCCGTGACCTAATTTTTTGGCACGTGCACGTGCTTCAAAATAAATTCGATGATATTAAATACCAGATTATAGGAACCAGAAATGAAGAGTTCTACAACGATGGAATGGGTAAATGATTGTCGATCAGACGAAAGACAATAGCAAACAACGATATAGCGATGATTAATTAATGGAAGATTTTTTCCTTTCAGCAAACAAAAATAGAACTTAACGGACTCAGTAATTGATAAATGATTACGTATAAGATAAGTGCATTTTCCAACTGTGAGTCATAGTTAACGTTTAGTTTAGCCTAGGTAGGATCTTAGCTTTGGAGTAAATAAGTATAATAGTAGCAAAAAATCGATAGAATTGTTAAAAGGCTGTGACTAATCCTGGTCGACTGGTCAGTTATCATCTGAATCTATTGTTATTTTGCTAGTATACTTTTCGAATCATTTTCAGCTATTCTATGGGCAAGCATTCGTTTCTTTCGCGCATGCCACGTATCGTTCGCTCATTAACTCGTTTTTGAAAGCTTTTACCGGCGAATGAAAAACGTAACGTACACTTGCATAATGCGTTCGAAGTGTTCGTTCGTTCAATATTCATGTAAAGGTTAGGCGATACGCGTGATAAGTCGCGATGCTACGAGATGTGATTAGATGCGGATGTTAATATCTTGTAAATACCTTTCCTCGACTATGATAATCATCGAACACTAAGAATTTCGCAAATCGATGCAATTAATCGGTGATCTTGTGGGAAGAAATTTCGATATCACGATAATGTTAACGATAGTATGTTAATTACGACTAGTACCGTTACTGTTACATTGTTTCATAATTAGTATTAGTTTAATATAGTCAACGACTCCTCCGCAAGCATCCGTGCAAGTGTTATTTATTATTATGCTCACCTTCTATTGGAAAGTTCTTGCCTTGCTCAGCAAGTCTTTTTGATTTTTTTCCTGTAGAACTTCCGCGTGTTACCGATTTTTAAGCTATGTACGTGTTTGTAGGAGAACTTTCTCTGAGCCGCGAAGTTTTCTTTCGACGATTCAACGATCGAAAATCAAAGAGAACCAACGTTCTCTCTTTCGATAAAGTATGTGATGATAGCCATTGCCAAAATTATTGATATATTTATCTGGTTGAAGACAATCTAGCAAATTATACAGCAAGCCTAATGAAATAATAATAATCTTTATCATTAAATTGCGCCATTATTTCATAATTTCATTGAAGGATAATAGAAATTCACGAAGCCTTCAAATTGGATTTCATATTATAATAATGTAAACATCGTTTGACGGTATTATCTGGTTGTGAATAGGGTTGATTTGATTCAGACAGCGCCAGTCATCATGACATCGACTTCCTATCTCGTTATGTAACATTCATCAGAATAACAGACGCAATTACCGTCACTGAATTATCTTAATGACATTCGTTATTAATGAGTAAGTGTTTTCGACATACGTCGGAGGTCGCAAATCTTGGATCATCTTTCTTTATTATCTGTTTAGATCCAATCCAGTTCCTTCACAGAACTTCTTTCCCTTCAATTTACCTAATTTAATAATTCTTCAAAATTTTCTCATTTTCATTTCTCATTGCATTGTTTATTATATATTCTACAAACCCGTATGAACACAACGCAATAAATTGACACGATAAAAGCGTTGAGATAATAACCACGAGACAATACTCGACAATAATAATACGAGACAATAATAATCGAAAAGGCTGATGAAACAAAGGAATGAGTAATTTGTAAAGACAGGAAAACAGCAATTAACGTACATCCAGCTACAATTGAAAATAACTTTCTTCGCTTTAAATGAAATTCCAATCAAATACGTTTTATCAGACTCGACTAACAATCAATATTATTAGCTCAACAAATACTCGAGATTCCCAATGTTTTTTGTCGAGTTTCAAATAGAACATTAATTACTCGCTTGTCGGAACGTCCATCGGCATCGAAGACCGTGAACCAATCTACGTTATCTTCTCCTTCGTTTCAGGCTGTCGCTGGCGATACCAGTCAACCGCGAAGGTTACTCGAGATGCAGCATGTACGATGTAAATTACACGGAAATTTTGCTAAATGGAGGCCACGTACCGGACCCATCGTGGCCAACGAAAGATTGCCAACAAGGATGGGAATTTAATTATACCGCCGTCCCTTATGCGTCTGTGGCATCCGAGGTGACAGAAAATGTTCGACTTGTAATTTCCTGCTTTTTGAATATTTTATCTGTTCCTATCAATCAATCCCTTTATACTGTGTATGTCGTATTCGATTATTTGCATGATCTATTTCGATAAAAAATAAGCGTAGTGTACAATTTTTGGAAAGAAAGAAGAACGATGAAAAGGGTCGAATAAACGTTTGTGGAAAGATCGATAGTTCAGAAGTGGGAAAATTAACAATGTCGATTTCCACAGAGGAAAATTATAGTACGTAACAGAATTACTAGTACATATTGCAGTAATAATTAGTGCATGTAGTGAAATTACAGAGTACATTCTAAATTCAAGCGTTACATTGCCAAATAAAATACAATCGAATAAATATTTATAAAAATACTTAAAGAAAAAAAAGGATAAAAAATTTCGAATTATGAAAGCTGATAAAACTAGGTTGCGATAAAACTGAAAATGAAAATATCGGATTGAAAAGAAACTTTAATAAAACGTTATAACGAGCAACAGCGCGAACACGCAGATTTGTTCGACATAAATTGCAAGACTTTTTGCTCCAGTGGATTTCCATGAACTTTGCGTCGCTCGTCAGGAGGAGAATTATTCATCGAGGGGTAGGAAGCATCCAGAAGAAGGACGCGAGAACGCGCAGGGTCTTAAGCTTCTCCTTCTTTTTTCCTCAAAGGGAAAGAAAAAAGGACAGAGGCGCGCTTCATTAGGAATTTCGAAACTTTGATCGAAAATTCGTTTAATCGAGGCGTTGAAATTGCTATAAGATTTCCGTGATGCTGATCGTGATCAGAAGTAAATCATTCGACTGTAGTTTTCTGTTGCAGCTGGGATGGGTTTGTCAGTATGATGCATTGCCAACCATAGCTCAAAGTATCTTCTTCATCGGCGCTATCTTCGGAGGATTAATTTTTGGATGGGTTGCTGATCAATATGGAAGAATACCAGCTTTGCTCGGAGCTAATTTAATGGGATTTCTCGCTAGGGTGGCTACTGCGTTCACGGGTAGCTCCTGGCAGTTCACTTTGTGTCGTTTTTTCGTTGGATTCGCCTTTGATAATTGCTTCGCTATGATGTACATATTAGGTAACCGTTTTTCAATAATTTCTTTTTTGCCCTGGAATTGAGTTTGAAAGCCACACAGTGGCTACAAAAAGTACTTGTACGTATGTATCTTTATTTCCCAATGAAGCGTCTCTCTTCCTTTTTTTTAAATCAGTTTTTACGTTTCATTTTGATAGCATTAATTATTTATAAGCATGTATGAAAGTATTACAAATGATACGAAAGCTAATATTTTAATCAGTCTTATCTTAAGACTTAGTCTTAATTAATTGGTATATATATAAATGCTGTTCTAAATACGATGGTGTACAGTTACTTTTTGTAATTACTGTAAGCAGGAAGATCTCTAAGTTTAAATAACAAAGT
Organism: Bombus huntii; assembly: GCF_024542735.1. Lineage (NCBI taxonomy): Eukaryota > Metazoa > Arthropoda > Insecta > Hymenoptera > Apidae > Bombus > Bombus huntii. The sequence continues at coordinate 463,837 of NW_026099323.1, forward strand.
AATCTCTACAACATACTGTAAAACTGTTGTTATGCTTGATTTACGACTGACGTTTCTACAAGTATATGAATTTTGCAACAGAACTCACGTTGCCATGCAACAATTTAAATGAAATTGAAAACCATTCAAAGTTACGAAGAAAGATGCTTAAATACATATGAATATACATGAGGTCATACATATTTATTTTTTAACTGCGGCGTTTATATCAAAGAGAGGGAGAGAGACAGAGAAAAATTAATTTTCCTGTTTTATAAGAATTTCATGCAAGATAAAAATATGAAACTTTAAGATATTTGGATTTATATATACCATTGAATATTTATAATATTTAAAGGTAGTTAGTTCGCAATCATTTTCTATACTAATATTTTCCCTCTATACTCGCGATCAATTATGTTTTCGCGATCAGTTATGTATTAATTTTGTTTTCTCTTTTAACGAGACAATATTCTGATTACAAAGGATTAGTTGTTCAAAATTGCTTTTCATTTCTGGACAACTATAGCATACCAGGGTTTTCATAAATTTTCACTTCCCAACGGAAAGCGAAGGTAACGAATGAATGGTTCTACAACGAACGCTTCCACAACTATAAATCTATGTATATATATACATACATACATGTATATGGTTTTAATTAAAATGAACATCTTCTTCTAGCAAACTTATTTAAAATTCGTAAAAATATCACATAATAATATAAAACAATCAAGTAACATTTTAAATATTCCATTGAAAATTCTAATAAATTGTTTAATATAAGATCGATATAATTCATGCTGAATTCATTGTCTGATATCCATAATACAGGCAATTTATAATACAAAATTTTATTATAACTCTACATGAAAAAATTTCAATTATAATACTGTAGAAATATATTTTCCAGTTATTGTTCTAATATCAATATACTGAAGAGAAAATCTAGACTAGTCTCTGTCTTGAAAGATATTTTATACCCTGAAAGTACAGCGTTAAGACCCTGATTGAAACTTTTGAAGAGACTCTGTTGAAACGTAAGAACGCTGATTGAAAGTTCATCAGACGAGTCATTGAAACGAGTTTTCTTGATCGAATAGCAAGTTTGTCCTGCAGACAGCATTCCAATTGTGAAAATCGAGACCAAAGAAACTCAGGTGACGTGCATTAACCCTGAATCGATGACTCAAGCCGAGGTTGGAAAAATTTACAATTTGTTCGACAAAACAAGGCCAAGTTGACGAGATTCGTGAGCAAGTGGCTGGTTCGTTAATGATTTGGCGTTCGAATTTTCTTATTTCTATTCTAATTATCAAGGTCGATTAAACGATTGATCACGAATATTCGACGGAAATATTGAGAAAGAAGGCTCGATCTGTACGAGTGTAAATCGTATTTTAATCAATGACTTGAGAAAGTGAGGTATTGATTGAAACTAAGATAAGTGATACTAATTCGTTTCGAGCGCGTAACAAATTACATCATCGGATTCATTGATTTGCAAATAATTCTATATTCAGTTCCGTATTTATAATCGAGCGTAGCGAAGATAAAATGAAAGGGACGTGATTATCCGAGGGTCTCACAACTAGAGGAAAATCGATGGGAACGAGGAAATCCTTAATTGTAGAAACTGCGTAGAAAATACCGTGGAAAATATCATATATATTTTAATAGAAATATTTTTGTACTTTTTTTTAAACATTAAAACTTTAGAGCTTTAAAAGCTTTATGTATTAGTATACGTATTTATACAGACTTTGAAATTCATAACAAATTTCTCTAGATAGATGCGGATATTTTGTATTGTTTCGTATGTATACTTGTGTCACTTTTCTTTCTAACGATATTTAGTTAAAAAGTTCGTCTATATCATTTATAATAGATTTTGTTTTTATTTATATTAATGTTAATTTTATATTAATAAAAATCACTGAAATTTTCAGTATCATCATTATTTAGTATCATCGAATTTCTTTCTTCTTTATGTTCCATATTATTATTAAAATTCTCTAATAAACATTCAAATATCCTATAGAATATTTCCATTATTTTTCACGTATTATTTGCAGTCATATTTTCCATATTTTATTATCGATAAAGTTTGAGTTGGTTCTTTAAATTCCTATTCAACATTCCAGCTAACCAGTCGATATCAATAACACGTGCCTTTCTTCCTGCCAGGATTTATAACTTATTCAAGCAGAACCTCATTCGACCAGCTCGTTAAAAGCGTAGAATTCGATCAACTTCATACAACTCACATACAAACTGCAGATAATGCTAACAGTGGGAGGAAAATATGAGACTGCAAAGCGTATAAACCTAGTAGTTTATAAAAGCATTTACATATTTGCCACAGAAAATTTATATGTATGTAGAATATGTGTTATATAAAACATTCTGAAATTTCATTAGCATTGTAATGATTATATTGGTAAAGTTTGAAGCATTTCTGAAGATGCACATAGAAGTTACGAGATATTTAATGCAAACATTTATTTAGTACAAATATACAGCATAAATAGTTATCTTAAACATGTAATAAATGGTTATCAAATATCGGGATTTATTAATATAATAAATGTTTGACTATTTTTATAATTAAATATTTTTGTAATTACTGTGAAATATATAATTACGCTAAATAATTTTGTATCTTGTATATAGATTTTTAAATTTACTTAATTGAAACTCTGCATTATAATAACCGTATTTATAATTCTGACGTCATATTCGATATAATTATTATATGACTTTATTACGATCCTAATGAAATTCCAATATATTCATGAATATATAACAGAAACGTAATAATACTTTGTTGTACTAATTATGATACCATCATATATAATAAATATAAATAAATAAAAAATGTCTATAAATGCTAAGATACTTTTACGAGCCAACAGGCGAGAAGGAAGAAACGAAAGAAAAGAAAGAAGAGAACGAACGTTAATCAGTTTCGAAACGTTAACAACGTCCTTGCGTTGGACGGTGCTCGCGTTTATCGATTGGTCGCATTGCGAGATATCGGTCAGATTATTATTATTAATACGATCGTCTGTAATTTATCTTTGCTAATTGTGCCGCACGGAATCTTCGTTTACAATAAATGAGTTGTCGCTTTTGATCGAACGGTAACACGATATGAAATTACAGGGTGACGGAAACAGCTGGGAGAAAAGCGAATACTTTTTCTGCGCGAATAATGTAATGTTAAAGGCAGTAAACCTTGAGAGGCGAAGTGATGAAACGAGTGGTCTCAGAGAAGCTTCTTTACGTCTTCTTCTCCTTTCTGTATCCTTTCTATGAGAATAATATCTCGTCTTCAGAAGAGATCTCCTCGCCCTATCTACGCGTTGTAAAGGCAATACAAACTGAATGATACATATATTTAAAAAACGATATTTTGTTGGTTTTATGAATATTGATTTTTATAACGTGAGGTTCTTCTACTCTTATTTTCTATTAAATTAATGATACATATATTTTAGAATGGCTGTCGCAATGGTGATGATGATGATGGTGATGATGATTTGCGAAAGAAGATGTTGAAAATTACAGACAGCATAAATAATATTTAGATTTCATGGAAGTTGATTTTTGTAATGCGAGGTTCTTCTATTCTTATTTTTCATTAAATTTCTATGTAGAAAATTATTAAACATTTGGATATAACTGGGAGATTATTTCCGTTCATGCGTACCGGAGTTACTCGATGGTCTCGTACCGAAGCTGATAACCAACCCAGATTTTCAGGAAAGCGATTAATAGCTTAAAATTTATTCGTGCGAGATAATAATCCAAAATGTAGTTAAAGTTTTTAAGCATTGTTTGTTAGGATTACGAGAAAATGATGAATTAACAGTTATGTATAGACACGTTATATATATGTAGGAGGTCCAGAGCGTATTGGGAAAATTTACGGCGAATTAAACAGGAAATTCCGAGATATCTGCTCAAAATATCTGATTTGTGGAATTATCCTATAGCTATTTTATTTAATAAAAATTAATTCAGGTAATTTTAGAGAATAGAAATATCTGAAACTCGTGATTTAAACGAACGTTCGTCATTTTGGTTTATTATGAATTATAAATTGGTTCATTATGAAGCATGAAAAGTAAAAATCAATGGTACAAAGTGATCTTAAATAAGGAAGCGAGTTCCATGCTAAACATGGTTCGAGCATCGCAATTATAATAAAGCAAAAAAAAAAAAAAAAAGAAATAACCACTGAGCGGTAATTATCAGGAAGCCACTAGTTACAACTAATTGAAGGTGATTCCGGATTAGAAGCAAGCCACTATTAAGTGGCTAACACGGTTGCTTCATTAAGAGCAATTACTCCCTATTTTACGGCAACTACAAATAGACGTTGTTCACTATGATATATTTCCACGTGTTTATCGCATCTTGTCCTGTTATGCGATTAAAGAGTTACAACCTTGCGTTTCTAATTTATTGGACGTATACGCACCAGACATTAATTTCGTCTACGTATTCGTGAAATTGCGAGATTCATTCATCGCGAAGGTCAGTTCAATTGTTCAAGATAACTTCTCATCGTTTTAATCTGTTTTCTTGTACGAAAATAGAGTAATATTTACTTGTCATTGCACTGTGGATATATATCGATATGTTCGTTCAGGAAGTCAATTGTTTTCATCGAATTAGACTCGACTTTCCGTAGAGAATGTTCGTTTCGACATAAATATGTGTCTCAGGCTTATCGATCTTTCAATATCTACCATAAATAGCTTAACAAGGTAACACACGCTCGTGTTTGAATTATGTAAATGATCCTTTGACTCTAACGATCCGTTTATTCACAGTTAATTTATGATATTGCTAGTTACGCGTGATTCTACCTTTTGTATCTTTAAGAAATACAGGGTGATTGGTAATTGGTGGTACAAGCGGAAAGGGGGTGATTCTACGCGAAAAAAGAAGTCGAAAATATAGAATAAAAATTTAAAAATTTAAAAATTTAAAAATTTAAAAATTTAAAATTTAAAAATTTTAAAATTTTAAAATTTTAAAATTTTAAAATTTTAAAAATTTTAAAAATAACGTCAATTGAGACAACGATCTACAGTGAGATCCGTTATAACGAGACGTGATAAAGTGCACGCGTACCGAGCGAAAATTCAAAATCGATTTTCTCGAAAACAAAGCCTCAAACGAAAAATTTTTATTCTATATTTTCGACTTCTTTTTTCACGTAGAATCATCCCCTTTCCGCGTGTACCGCCAGTTACCAACCACCCTGTATAATTCGTAAATAGAAACGTATTCTTGTCGATAAGTATCGAAACACTTACGGAAATTTAAATGGGCTTGAACAATCATCGGGAAATTATTAAAGTCCTTGTTATTAGATCTAAACACGATTTAATCGTAGAACTAAACACGTTTGTTAAATTAATCTATATATTGTATATCTACTTTTTATATATTTGTAACTCAAATTTTTCTTCTTCATATTGCGTTAAGTTGCCCCAAAAGTTTCTTTCGTTTTATATTATTTTATTGAATTACGTATGATCTATTTTGTCCCAATGAATATAATTCAATAAAATAATATAAAACAAAAAATAGTATGCGTCTATTATCTCCTTACGAGACGAAAGAAATTTCTGCGACAACCTAATATATTGTTCCATTCTTTATTCACAGAATATTTCTTTCACAGATGATTCTTCTAAATATTATGTTTTTTATTCCAGTATTAAAATACGCTGGACCAAAGTGGAGGACATTCGTGGCGAATATGTCGATCGCAATATTCTTCATGTTTGCAACTTGCATTCTACCCTGGATCGCCTATTATTTGGCCGACTGGAGGATGACCTGTATTGTCACCTCAGTTCCTCTTGTTCTAGCCGTAGGTACGCCATGGTTGATACCGGAAAGCGCTCGATGGCTGGTCAGCCAAGGTCAGATAGACAGGGCCATTAAAATCCTTGGTAAATTCGAGCGAATCAACGGCACCAAGGTGCCCGATGACATCTATAGACGATTCCGGGTAAATAAACCGAATACCGCAATCTTTTCCGTATTTTCTACTTTTATGATCTTTCCTGCTTTATGTGCGTTCTATAAATACCAATTTATATGCCTTTAAGCATATCATATAATCATTTTCTTTGAATAGAAGTCTAATTGGGTCTTTTACGTAATGAAAATTTGTTTACAATCTAGTAATTTTATATCTTATTCATCACCTAAATTGCCAGCGATAAATTGCTGTCAATTTCTGTTATTGTCTGTTATTGTCTATTTCTGTAATGTTATTTATTGAATTTGTATATTGTTTTTATCTTTGAAAATTTTTATACAAATAGATTAAACATTTGGAAACTGCTCAGTCTATGAATAGATCATGGCAATATCAACATTAATGTACGATATAAGGAGATAATCGACTTTTAGAGGTTTGATGTTTTATAAAGTAAAATGAAAAAATTTGCGAACGTCCAAGTAAACTATTTCGAAAGGATCGTCTCATACAAATATAACATAAACTTTCTTCCGGATTTTATCGTAATCTTTGTACACATAACAGATTCACATAAATTTGTAAGAAAAACAGACAAACGACATTAACTAGTTAAAAATTTGCTAATAACAGGAAACCTGTGCCAGAATCTGCAAAGAGGAGGAAGCAGACAAAACGTACTCCGTGTTGGATCTATTTAGAACGCCACGACTACGGAATATCACGATTCTATTTATTGTTATTTGGTTCGTATCGCTATTAAACAGATATCAAATAGATTGACGTAAAATCGGAATTGTATCTTGTAAAAATCTCACGAACAGTTTTATATCTTTTGTCTAAAAATACTTCATTTCTGAAGCAAGGAATTTGCTTCTCACATGAAATATGATAGCGTGCTTTTCTTTATCATATGAAATTGTTTTACGAAATATAGGATGGCGATTTCTTTGGTGTTCGATGGTCACGTACGAAACGTCGATAATTTAGGCCTGGACGTGTTTGTTACGTTCACGATTGCTGCAGCAACCGAGCTGCCTGCTGACACGTTCTTCACGCTCGTTCTTGATCGATGGGGCAGAAGATGGCTGGCATGTGGTTCCCTCGTCATTTCTGGTATCTTCAGCATCTGGGCTTCTGCCGTTTCCAATAGTTCGTACATTTCGTTTTTATATATTCACCCTTCTATATTACTGATCAATCTTCTAAATAACCTAAGTCGATAATTCTGACTTAATCAGACGAATATTTTTCATTCGTATAACATTGTGCTTTTTGAAAGGAAGAAAATGTATATTTTGGAATATTTATAACATGCAAATGCTTGTAGATTATTTGCTACATTGCTAGAATAGTTTCCAAGCCCTATCATGTATCCGTTGTATAGATATTTTATTTCCCCTTCTACTGCTTTGATCATAAGATCGCTTCGTATTTCCGCATATATCAAAGGGCGTTGGCAATAGTCCTCAAAATGATGGGCTTCAGCGCTCCAGCAGTGCTATATGGCTTTCAGTAGCCGTAATCCATAATACAATCCCTTAGATTCAAATTGGCTAGATTAACGTTTTATAGATAAGAAGCTTATTGCTTGTGCTTAGCTTAGAGCTAAGCACGCTTATATTAAGCTTAGCAAATGCTTGTATCAACTATTGCAGACAACCAGACAAATTACAGACAGATAAAATAATTTCTTCCCTTTTTATTCCTTAAAATTTTCTAAAATTATTTCATGAAAAATTAGAATTAAAAACTAATGCTAAAAATTTTTTTTCAGGTATATATACAGCTTCTCTGGCAATTCTCGGTAGATTTTGGATAAACATTTCATACAATATCGGTCTGCAATATGCGGCTGAAGTATTACCAACTGTGGTTAGAGCTCAGGGTGTAGCTTTGATACATATAATGGGATACGTTGCTAGTATCCTCGCACCCTTCGTAGTCTATCTCAATGTTGTGTCCTCGTTCCTACCTCTTCTTGTGCTGGGCACACTCGGAATTATGGACGGTCTTCTGACTCTCTTTTTGCCGGAAACATTGAATAAGGATCTTCCGCAGACGCTGCAGGACAGCGAGGATTTTGGAAAAGATCAGAAGATGTGGGATGTACCTTGTATCGGAAGGTAAAATCACATAAAGGAACTTTCGGTCTCCTTTTTTCAAAGATATTCACAGATCTTCAAGCTCGAAGTTCAAGATTCTCAAGCATTCTGTTAGATCTACATCTTCGTATGCTTTCGTATTATTTTCTTCTTAAAATCTGTTAAATCTCTCAAAAGAAAACTGGACTATCTTCTTTCTTCAAATGCTTTTTAAATCTTTTGAACAGAAGAGAAGGATCGAGTTGGGAAGTTATTCAAATCTTTAAGCGATTGGATTCAATATTTTTAAACGCAATGTTTTGACAGGAAACGCGAGGACGAGGAGACACCACCGGTCGCCATGTTCCGATCATTTTCTAGATGCAGTGCGAGGAATTCGATGAGAGCGTCGCTTCGCGGTGAACCTTTAAGGAGTAGCATGCTACGGAGATCGAGTATAAAATCGAGGAAAAGCGAAAACTCGATCACAGAGGTCGAAAGGCTGTAGCGAAACGTTCACCACGAAGTACAATATTTGTCGCGTTGATCTCGAGCAAAGAATCTTTAGTCTTCCAAAAACGTGCAATACATGTATTAGAGTAAGACAAGTTACTGAATCCAGGAATCTTAAATTCCACCGTCATTAATATTCATTATCACAAAACAGCGGATTTTTATGCAATTATGGGTGATTCGAAGATACGAAAATTTATAGAATGCGTATGACGTAAAATTTTGTAAAATATCCAAAAGTACAGCACTATCGATGATATTTAATGGATAGAAACATACTTTTGCCCAAGTCCTTTCGATTGTATCAAATCTTTCAATTGTATTATTGTATCCACGAAAATATGCATTTGCATAAAGATCCGCAATGCAATTATCATCGCAATTTTTCATCAACAATGATTGATTAAAAATTCAATCATTAGGCGAGCGAATAAAAATTAGGGTAAGAACGTAGGTTAAAGTAATTGTCGTAAATTGTCGTGGGTAGTTAATGTTAAAAATTAGTACTTTCCTTTGTTATAAAAGTTCCTGAAATTGTTCGTACAAAAGCTCCATCTTATAGAATATAGTGCAATAATCGTTATACTAGTAAAATAATAACATCATAAATATACAAAATATATTAACGAGATGAAAATAATATGGACAACGTGGTGTATGGCCACGAGTTTTGTACATATGTACGTGTAAGTATTTGTAGATCGATTAGCAATCGCAGAGACCTCGTGCGCATGTCACGCGACGAGATAGCGCGATTATTTTTATTATGATGTAAATCGTTCTTAGATGTTTTGTAATAAAACTTGCCAGTAAAACCTTCCCTGGATTCTGCTAATAGTTCTTCACCACTTGTTCCTTAGTCGATTGAATTAACGATACAAATAAGTATGAGATTATCTTAGGAAATCTCATTAATATTTTTGTCGACATCTGCGACGTAAAAGCGGGGTAATAATATTTTGAAGTTTTGACGACGCGTTGCTTACTATAGATATTGTCTGTACAGGATTCATCAATTTTTAGAGAGCCTAGTCTCGCCAAGATGGAGATAATCCTCTTTAAAGCTGAACGTTTTAACACGTAATCCCACTAGCAAGCCATTGCAAAAATGATATTTCGATTAATGATGGAAAATCGCTTTTGAAGACAGAAAAATCTTCTTCGAAGGAAAAATTTGACCTAAATCTTTCGAATAAAATTAACGTAAAATTTGTGTTACGCCACGAGGCTTACCACAGGCTGTATTTTCTAATCGTCGCTCGCGGCCCTACAGTGTCGCAGGCAGACCGCCCTATCTGCCCGTCGGATCATATACAATGTATCGACGAGAGCATAGTTGTTGCCAAGCAGCGAGCTCTAGAAACGTCGATTTTTGACCGTTACGTTTTTCACGCAAGAAGAGGCATACGTGATCATAGGCGCGAGCGGTGGCGTGACCCGAGCATAGTGGGGGTCATCTTCCAAATGAGACAAAGGAATAATCGAAGGGGATCAGTTCCTTCTGACGAGTCAAACGTGACACTTCGACAAATCTGACGAGCAAACGAATTTATCTAGAGATATCGTAAAGTCGAGTCAAATTTCTGTAACATATTCATCATATTATTGTAAAATATATCATTCTATGTTAACCTGTTAATACAGTGTTACATTCATTAAACCACCTCTGTTGTCTTAACCGAAACAGGGGAACGACTATTTCGCGGCGTCGATTAACATAGTCGTCGCGAGAATTTACGCCTCTCGCTGACGCGTCCTCGCGACCGCATCTCTCCGCGAACGGTCGTACCAACTGTAACAAAGCATTTATTGACAAATTTAATATCTTTCTCCATAATCTCCATAAATCTGCAATACCCTTCCTTTGTATTTGTGTGCGTTATTGAATTGAATAAGACACCGATATAACAAGTTATAAATCACAGTTTATTCCAACAACGTCTCTCCGCGAACGGTCGTAACAATCTGTATATAAAATCGATAATTTCAGCATTCAACATGCTGTATATTATAATGCCAAGTTCGCGTTATGTTCATAAAGAGTACAGAGATAATCTTCCAAGAAATTTCTCCCTAGAAGTGCTTGAAATCTCTTCTTGGAGAATCTTAGAAATGCGCGAAGAATATTCCAATTTCAGAGTGTTTCGAGAAATATCGTCGAGCTACAAATACCTGGAATTCGAATCGCAGCGAGTATTCGACGTATGCGTGGGAGTCGTTCGTGCTGTTACAGTGGAGAAACATGTTTTTGTTTTTACGGAGGTACAATTCAAGACTAATTGTAGATGTAACGCGATTTAAAGCTATAATAAGCGTGGAAAAACCATTCGCGATCGGCCAATTACTTTTTCCACTGTCAATTTATTAATTACGATTGCTTCTGAAAGTTTTCCTACGCGTAACTGCTAAACGAGAATTTTCCCATAGATCCCAGAAATTTCGTACACTTACTTTGCCATACCAGCTACCACAAGCAACCAAGAAAATATCGATGTCTTAATTTTCGCAACTTTCAGACATTCTTGAAATTTAGATAAATACAAATACAAATGCAAAACAATGCCGTTATAGATAAATACAAAAATTTCGAAGTTTTCCGCTTCTCAGAGAAATTTTGCTTGCATGTGTACGCAGTGCTCAGAAACTCGGCAGATTTAAGCCTAAAAGGATTAAAATTCGATGAAAAGATTACGAGATAATAAACTTCAAAGTCGATTACCACGGAAGTTTACATCGTGTGAAAGATTTGTGGCGGATCGGTATCAACAGGACGCCGACAGGTCGAGGCATCAACGCGGCGCAACACCTCCCGGGCGATCCGCGGGTACCAACCGCCAACACTAGAGGGCTACGATGACAACGAGTCTGTCTGTCTAACTCGCTAGCGGTCGAATATACGAGCGATTGATATAAATACCGCACCTAGCGAGACTCCCTCTACGTCTAAGGCAGGGACTACCGGGCATAGCCTTACTGACGAGTCCACCGGTAGTCCCGGGACGAAACGCACTCTCTCTCTCTTTTCATTCGTCACAGATTAAAAGGAATATTCTGACGAGCAGCTCTTAATAGTTTCAGCGTCTAATCCTCTAAAAACGTGACATTAATTGTTCGTGCCAAAGAGGCAGCTACGAATTGCAAAATATCGCGAGAATTCGATCTCGACGGGCGTAGAAAAGGCAGGGACGGGAGAACAAAAGAGGATAACGTCTCAGATTTAAAAATGCACTTGTCACATGATTTTTAAAACTTGTTTTTTTCGGTATCTAAAGCACACTTACAAACACGATTTTTTTTTTTTTAATTCGGTGAGCCGCGGAGAGCTGAATACGACTTTCGTATGGAAAGTCACGAAGGTACGATACGTTATATTTTTGCGAACTACTTACTTCATCTAGTCGGTTTTTTTCTTCTTTTTTCTTGAAGGAACGCATGGATCTATATCGCTCTCTTTCTCTTCTTCTTCTTCAATGTAATTTTCACGTAGGAGACTTATCCGCCTCAAGTACGTATTATAATCTTTTATTGTAGACCATCGACGAAATGATTCTTCTCGATACCGTTTAGTAGCATCGTTATGGAAAATTCTTCTCTCTTCTCATTTTAATTCCCTTAACAGTCAATGGAATCCGATGCTATGCGCACAGCTACGTACGTGCAGTGCTATATCATCTCTACTCCATAAATATCGTTTACTGCCCCAATGTTAAGGTTCAACATACGAGAGTTCGCGACCTTTATCGTAGTTTCTGTTGCTAATTAATATTAACGTGATGCAATCTGAAGCGACGAGTAATGAATATGCCCCTCTAGCGTGACGAGTTATCAATCATACATGTTACTAGACGATTGTACCATTATTCGGTGCCAACTAGTAAGGTTGCGGAGAAGCATGTTGTCGACGACAGACGAGATTAATCTTACTGATTGCAGTCTTGACACAGACACGCACATATGTAAATGGGACACTTGTAAAGTTTCTATCACGATCGTTGTATTCTTTTTTTGCTTACGTAAAATGTGAAAGGCATTGTGACTCGTTTGCGATCATTGATAGTTTGTTTGGTGAGTGTGCTGTTATGAGTGGGATTAGTAGATGAAAAGATGATTTAACGTGGCGATTTTTATGATTGTAAATATTGACATCTTTTGACGCCGATTTGTATGTTTTTTTTTAATATTAATATAGAGTGGAATAGATACACCATTGGGGATTAAATGTTTTTAATCTTTCGTTTCTAAGCTTTAATTAATTACGTTTCAGAGTTACTCGAATGAACTATATCTTAAAGAATAAAATTCGAGTTTGATTATGCGTTCGTAAAAATTGGATTAAATTTGAGTTATTGCCACTTGAAGACACTTCGTTACAATAATCATTGTAAATAAAATTAAGAAGTTAAGTAAAACTAGGAACATTATATTTGTCTACGATTTTTTACATTTCTGCGAGACGCACATGTTTCATTGCTAACGAAATAATTAAGTTTATTATAAAATATGAAGGTAAATACGCTTCGTATTAGCAAGTTAATTTTCGAAAGCTAAATGTAGATATTATTATTTGAATGTCATAAATACCCGATACAACAAGTACATACATGAAGTGACACACACTTGTGTATTCATGAGTTTTTAATTGCCTTCTACGAGTTTACGAATTATAAAATTTTATAATTACAAATTACACACTCGAATGATAGATTATTTAAATATTTAAATACGTGTAATAAAATTTCGATTTATTCGATAAATATTATGTTCAGATAAACTCTCCGTTTTGTCTACTTTTCATATCTTTTGGAATCTTGTTAAAAAATAATGAAAAATGGGGTTCGTTATAAATTCATGATTTAGTTAACGATGTTCAAGGACGTTTAATCTGAAGGATCAGAAGGAAAATCACGATCGTTACGAGACAACGTGAGAAAATTCAATGCCGCAGATTGTCTGAAATCAGCCATAATCGCATTGTTACTTACTGAGCGATTCTTAGATCCTTTAGTTCTGTTTGTTTTGCCGACGAAACACGTATAACATAATCTGTTACCGATACTAGGTGATAAATGAACAATAAGGAAGTGAAACTGGTAAATTCCATGAAGGAATACATTATCAGTTTGGAAAAGATAGATGATCAAGATAGATCACGATCATTATGTATTAGTATGGCAAAATGAAGACTGAAATATTTGTACAATATTACAGTAAATAATTAATAACAGATTTCGTGTTAATAAAATGATAAAAAATATTAAATTTAGGTTTAATATTTTAAGCATTTAAAAAAGATGGAACAGAAAACTGTGATAGGCTTTGATCTTTGAGTATTAGATGGTACGATAAGTATCGTTTTCGAAAAAAGAGTATTAATAAATGTAAAGCATTTTAAAAATGAAAATTTTCCATTAGCAAATTTCTCGTCTCCTCTAGTCAGAAATTAAAATTGAATGAACTGTTTTTGGGTAATATTATGGAATTCTCTTTAGTTACGTGTTTATAATACATAACAGAAATGTATCTATTATTCAAGATCCATCGTTCTACTGTTATGGAAACCAGAAGCGAACACAGATTTCCCTCAGTCCGACCTCTACACAGTCAGTGAAAGCATTTTCATACAACAAAGTAAAGATAAAAAATTTTCCTTCGACGACGCAATGCGATTCCAGTCACGTTGCTTAATGATCTATCAAGGTAGACAGGATTCTTGAGGAACCAATGTAATTACGTGACTACGATCATAATTTTTCTAAGGTCTCTGTACCCATAAACAATATTGTGATCCCGTTTGTTATTTAATATAATTACTTATATCTAGTTATATTTAGTTATTAAATATTAGCATGATTTACTATATGTAATTCAGTAAATCGGTACAAGATCTAAAGAAAATATTTCTTACGTATGATTTTGACGAACTTTGTGTAAAAATCTATAAAACTAGAAGTTGCTTAGTTTATATACAGATAAAGAAAAGCATCGTTTATATCGTCGAGATATCACATTTATATCATTTTAAAAATAAAAATTCTTCATCAATGCGAAGAACATTTTCATAAAAAATTACGAACAGAATATCTCGATTCTACAATCTACTGTAAACAAGATAAGTATCGATAATGAATAAATCTTGACATTGAATTTTATTCAAAAAGTTTTATTCAAAAGTGATATCAAATAATCCGTAATGACATTTATTACTCCAATCATATCAGTCAACTACTACCTACCGCGTAATACGCGATCGATTTTCAAACGCACCCTCCCCGCCCCCCGCCCAAATAGAGTTTCCAGTGTAATTCTGTTATTCTTGAATTTTTGGCTTGTTTTTCATTTTTTAGCTCACTTTAAAATTTCTTCTGGCTTCAATTGTGCTACGATTTAAAGTTTTCCGTGTATACGTTTAGGACGTTACTGCGTGCGGAAATAGTACAGAAGGCCTCTAATTATACCGTCTACAATATTATTTATAGACTTTGAACCATATAGTACGTAAGTATGTAATTGTATATCTGTCGTGGTTCATTTTATCCTTCTCTGTTGCGTGAACCAGCGGTTAGGAGCGACACTAAATCAAGTGGGAATGAAACTCGTTGAAACAACGCTAGACATGGTAACGGATCCATGACTGTGCTTCTGTTATTATCAACGCCAGTAACGGTTAAACCTATTGCATGTGTGTAAGTTGGAAGTTACGTACATAACTTATGCACACCCGTTGTGTGTTTCGCGATCTCATATTTCTTTTAATTTGAATTTTATGAAACTTTTTGTTCGATAATTGATGTGCCATATTACATCCGTCACATTCAATGTTATATGGTGTAATTTCTTCAGTTGTGGTGTTATGTAAGTTACGAGGTCATTCCTGTGTTTGGACATGTGTTTGGAATGTAGTGTGTATCTTTCTCTTCGTATGTACATAGTGAGTAGAGACTGTCTGTCTTTCGCTAGAAGAATATTCTGCATATAGTTATTTACTGTTCTTGATATTTGATTTTGGAAATTTAATTTTCGCTTTGCTTGTATCTTCGAGCGTAAGGTGAAATTTGTACAGACATATCTAGTAATTTGTTAATCGTACTGTTCGAAATTATTGTGTGTGTGAATATTTCGGTGAATATAAACTACGAAAACCTGTCCTTGATTTTTTATGGTAACAAAGCAGTCTTTTCAGAAGAAACAATATTCATAAATCAGTCCCTTCGCAAAAAGCTAATTCTACGAATCTTGTTAGAAGAAACCGGTTGACGAAACTACGTGTCCCTTCAGGAGAGGTCTAATTTATAGAGGTAGCTTGCAAGAAAAAACCAATCTCACAAAAAGCTTGAGCATTCTTAATTAATCCTCTTTAGAATTCAATTACATTTATGCCTTTTGTAAATATTAATTCTAAAATAACGATGCTAACATTTCTAACCTACAGAGTATCAACAAATAACATAACGCAATTCCCCATTTCAATTAAATATGAAAAATATACTAGAGTCGATCCAAGATCAAACCCGGTAAAACAAACGACAAATTTACCTGAAAAATCCACTGAATTCGTTTCAATACATCCGTTATTTAAATTGCAAAAATCAGTTGTGTTTCAACGTCAATTTTTAACACCGTCCATATATCGCAATTTTAGTATGCGACAAGACGACAATACAATTCATTTCAACACCATTGAAAAGTATGGCTGGCTTCGGACAACCGGTTTCCGGCGTGGCGCCACTATGCTTTGGAGAAACAAGGAAATACATATGTATGCACCTTGCTTTTTGTGAGACAGAAGAACTCTGTGTTTCTGTTCTACCAACGTCGCTGTTGCGACGATTTGCCGCAAACCTAAATGGAGTTCGATCAATGGCAACGCGAGCACGTAGTCCTCGATGTTCGCGATCGGAAAATCGAGTTTTCCAAACTATTTCTAGTTTCGCCGGTTCCACTGTCAATCAACGTTTCTTCCTTTGGTTCCGTTTCTCTTCGATTCTCTCCTTTTTTATTGGCAAACACGTGTCACCGAGTATAGTGTTCGTCTTCGCTAAGCAAGCTTCTATATCAGCGATACGCGAGCCGGTTTCCCCTTCATATTTGTACAAGACTTCGTGAACATCGGACGTTTTTCTCCTCTCTTTTCGAATAAGAAAATCCTATCGTTGTTTAACTAACAATTGCATTTCTTTAAATGGAAATGTGGTCGTGTCTCCTTTATATTTTCAATTAGCCAGGGAATTTAGGTTTATTGCCGTGGAAACTTGATCGGTCGTTTACGTAAAGATCTGCGACTTTGCTTCATCTTCGAGGAAAATTTCATCGAATACAATCGTTTCACTCAATGATTGGATCAGTCGAGAGGGAGATTCCGTGACTGCCTGTATAAATATTGATCATAGCGTCTCTTGAAGGGAAGCTGTACCAATCTTGTTGATTTAACTACTGATCCTACTTTATCCTCGAGAAAAATTACTTACTTTGATTGTTTGACCATTAATTTTAGCGTTTCTTCGAGGGAAACAGTGTTGATCGCTCGAGTCTGCTTCTTTCTCAAGGTAAATTGTATTTACTATTTACTCGATCAGCTATTTTATTTTCTTTTCCCGGAGAAACCTTGTTTCTCGCCTGTTTGACCATCCGCGCTATTTCTTCTTTGAGATAAACTGCAGCGATTATTCGTGTAATCAACAAATCTACTTTTTCTTTCTTTACGAAGGAAATCGTGTGTTTAACGAAATCTCGCTTGTTTAGTCATTGATTCCGCTAACTTTTCCAAATAAATCGTCAATCATTCGCTCGATTGCCAATTCTAATTTTGCTTCGAAGCAAACTGCGTTGATTATTCGTATAACCTTTTTAATAGAAACTGTTTTTCGCCTATTTTATCGCCAATTTCCTTTTCAAAATAACATGTATTAATTATTCGTTTAATCGCAGATTTTATTTTATTTTATTTCTATTTCTATTTCGTTTTATCATCGATTTTCCGCCGTCTTCAAAGAAACCCACGTGAATTACTTTAATTACTTTTCCAAACTAATTTTATTTCTTTACTTTTAAATTAAGAAGCAGCAACGAAAATGCTACAATAACGGAAAAATTCTTCGGTTATCTCCACAAAGAACACGAAGGTGTCGAACTTAGTGTATTGAGACATTTTGTTCGTTGGAAGTTAGTCGACGACATTTGGAACGGAAAGATACATTTGACATGATTTAGTGTGACGTTGAGAGAGAAAAATGGTTTGATCGAGGGTGCCCTTAATTACTAATTTCATAACTTGCTGTTAATCGATCTGACAGTGATATTAGTGGATGTGGTTGGTAGTGCCTGATTAATCGTGATCGATATTTTGAACAAAGAGCAACGAGAAACGATCAGTTTGGAGTTTCACTTTGACGTCGTGATAATTATTATAGCGATAATTATTAGTTCTACCTAAGAATGTTACTAATAAATTAGGAAAAAGAAATTTTGATTGGATTCTTGATAATGAGTGAAAATTAATTTAAAAGATTGTATTTGGAATTTTGAGAATCGATCGAGTCCTCAGTTTCAGTGCAATGTAACGTTATCAGTCGCGTGAGTTTGGCTCATATGTGATTTATGTGCAAGCTAAATGTTTCCAACAAATTGTAGCATATTGATTTCTCAAAGTCCTGTATCAAATGTCTTGTAATTATAAGCAATTGTTTCGTTTGGACGATCAAGGGTAATATACTCTATTTTTGATTTTAAAAATGCCGCCATTTGTGTAGACGTACACACGCAAGTATTTATTATGTAGACACGATGGCTCGTAGACACGAACGTTTCTCGTTGTCGTATTTTCCAAACAGGTCAGTTATTTCGAGCACTCGACCACTTTCTCGCTCCTGACAATGACATTAGTCATTCTAATCGATGTCTCGAAATCGATGGTTCTTCTGTCAGCTGTTTCGTTTCCGTGTTTATTCCATATGATAATATTGTTTCACGTATTCGCTTAAATTTAATTGGCAAATGATTAATTTCCCTGAATCCATTTTCAAGTAAACATATCAGTTTAACCTTTTGCTCTATCTGATACGAAAATGAACAATTTGATATAAAAATTTTGCGAAAGATCGATATATTATTTTACTTTTAACTTGGAAATCGTTCTTTTAATTTTTCAATATCTAATTAACCACCTCAGTCCCTAAGACCGTCTGTTTTAACGAATGGTAAATAATCAAATAATTGCGTTGATACATCAGAAGTACCATCTTCTTATATCCCTGATATTAGTGTTAAAACAGGTTTGAAAAACCTTCAATTATTTCATTTATTCTTAGCCTTCGATGGCTTAAAATTTTCTCGGTTATTTTCCAATAGAGTTCAATATATTGATCGAAAACTTAGTTTAGTTAAGCACTGTAACCGGAAGTCACCCTTAAGTCGCCGGGTAAGAGGATTACGAGTAATAAACAAACAATATTAATCAGAAAATTATTCCATTCAATTTTTCTCCTGCATTTAATTAAATATGACAGAGTCAACAAACTTTCCTTCGGTTCTTCTATCTCATTTGCAAATCTATAATATCGATATCCAAACGATAACTCGAACACCATTAACCAGCACTCGAGGCTATTTCTTTCGTCGAAACTTTCCTCAGACATGCAGATATCACGTTGACATCGCCGCGTATACCGAATCAGCCCTTTTTAAAGATGATCTCGCGAGCGTGGTTCGTATGCAATTCAATTTGAACGAGTCGCGTGTCACGATTCACTTGACTCCCGGCACAGTAATTGGCCGGCACTCGAGCAAACACTTACACTTAATTTAACGTTTAACCGAATCGAAAACAAAGCGAACAGTTGCCGGACTTCGCTCGTTCTTTCAGTTCATTTCCGAACGTCTTTCGATCAGCATATCGGGTCTCCTCTTTCATCTCCGTTGCCTTTCAAAATCTAAAATCATAATTGAGACTTTGCTGCTCGAACTATGGAAGGGGAAAACGTGAATGACGGGTAAGATTGTTCCTGCGTTCTGTCAGAAAATAATTTCCTGTTTGTGGGAGAGGAAAGGAGCATTGTAATTGGAATCACAGAATGTGAAACATCAAAGGAACTGCCGAATGACATTTATTTCAAAGACTAGAAGACTGAAAACTTTGTTATACGACTTTTATACTGCTACGCCTGGAAATCAAGGATGGATTCTGTTTCAGCGAAATGAAGGACGAGAAGAGTAACTCTATATTGCCCACTGAAGCGACTCGATTGAGACCAAGATTGGAAAGTTTCGATGATGTTCTGCCGTATGTCGGTGACTACGGGAGATATCAATGGCTGTTGTTATTGTCGTTACTACCTTATGGCGCGACGTACGCGTTTCTGTATTTCTCGCAATTTTTCATTACGATTATTCCCACGGAACACTGGTGCAGGATAGACGAATTAGTAAACTCGAATTTCACCGAAGAAGAGAGGTAAGTATGTATAATGAAGGAAAGAAAGAAAAGGAGATATACGTAGCGACGAAAGCTCCTTTAAACTTTGAACGATATTTTTGATTGTTCGTAGAAAGTGACTTTAAAATATTGTGAAAAATATGCGAGATATCGCGATTTCTGGAATTTCTCGAATTTTCGAACATTTCGAAAATTATTAGAAAATATTGTAGAAAAATTTCACGATAAGATACAAGATATTTTTGGATTACTCTGTCTGGACTTTGGTTCTTATTTTAATAATTAAAATGATCAATCATCTATCGTATGGGGTGTTTAGGATTAAGATAGCGATTCCAGTGACGAACGTTTATCCTTATTACGAACAATGTCAACGGAAGGACGTAAACTTCACAGAGCTGTTGAAGAGCGATAAGAGCCTGAGCTCATCGGGCTTCCAAACAAACAAAACGATAAAATGTACTCAATGAGAGTATAATTTTACGCAGATTCCATATCCTAGTATAGGAACTGAGGTGAAGTATTCACATCGTTGTCTGAATCGCATGCTTCGAAATTCTTACACTTCTGCTGCGTTCTTTGGGTCATTTCCGATCTACTCTAACCTTGTTATAGTAAATTTCTTAAGTTTAAAGAAAGTATAAGACGATAATTGTTAGTACGGATAATTCCTCGTTCCGATTTTACGCGAACGTTTTTTTCAGAGCATAAAGAACTCTTTCATTCATCGAACTGCGAGCAGAATCGAGATATAAAAATTCGAAGACCGCAGCAGGATTAAAATTATATTCTGAAAAATATGAATCTGGTTTTTCGCTGACTAACTCTTAACCTTGGTGATTAGCTAGATTGGGTATGCGACCGAGAATACCTCGTATCAACGGCGCAGGCCATCTTCTTCTGCGGATCCATCATCGGTGGTTTCCTAGTCGGTTGGATCGCCGATCAGAAGGGTCGTATCCCAGCTTTAATGTTCTGCAATGGTATCGCCCTTTTTGCCTCCATTTTCACTGCCAGCGCAAATAGTTTTTGGTCATTCGCCGTCTGTAGGTTTCTCACTGGACTGGCGTTCGATAACTGTATCAACATTCCTCTGATTATCGGTAAGCCTTCTACGAAGTAGAAAGTGCGAGAGGTTCGACCGATAAGCCAATGTTTCAGTCACGCGAGAGATAACGTTAGTATGAAGTCAATGTTTCTATTACGTGAAAGATGATGTTGCGTGAGAAATTTTTGATGAATTGTTCCTCGAAGATAATTTTGACGTTGCTGTACTCGATTGAACTATACGGTTCGAGTTCTTGATTCAAGAGCTTTTGCCACCACCAGAGATGAATATATTGATTTTGTTATTGTTAAAGATCGTTTCATCGATTTTCATGTCGTCGAGGATAGTTATATCTTGATATTCTTAAATCGAGTTATACAAGGTGGTTGGTAACTGGTGGTACAAGCGGAAAGAAGTCGAAAATATAGAATACAAATTTTCTTTTTTAATTCTTCCATCGAGACAACGATCTACAGTGAGATCCGTTATAACGAGACGCGATAAAGTGCACGCGTATCGAGCGAAAATTCAAAGTCGATTTTCTCGAAAACAAAGCCTCGAACGAAAAATTTTTATTCTATATTTTCGACTTCTTTTTTCGCGTAGAATCACCCCCTTTCCGCTTGTACCACCAGTTACCAACCACTCCGTATATTCGTTCGAAATGAAAATTATCACAAAATTTTCAACACGTAATTCGTTTAAATACGTTAGAAGCAAAACACGTGCATTATGTAGCGCTTTTTGTTATACGGACCAGCTCAAACTCGGAACATTCACGTTTGCAGAGTAAACGGATTAATTTAAAATCGGAATTATATTTATAATCTTACAATTATCCTACAATTATGTTGATGGTATCGTTCATTCGGCTCGTCATCAATTGCTCCATATTAATAATAACCGGTTTCACTCGATAAATCTTCCATGTTCTATTACTGCAACATAAAGAATAATCGTCGTTAAGTATCTTGATATAATAATCAGTTATTCCGAGAGTCATCGACGATCAATTATCCCGCAGTACTCGAATATATGGCTGTTTCGAAACGAACGTTGGTCGTGAATATCGCCTTTGGCGTATACTTCGCAGTGGCCAGTACAATTTTACCATGGATAGCCTATTATATCGCGAACTGGAGATATTTTACTTACGTTACTGCCATACCGCTGTTATCTGTCGCTATCACACCGTGGATTCTTCCCGAGAGCGCCCGGTAAGTAAACTCCTAATCGTTCGATTATTCGAATTCTCAACTTGCGCTTTGAGATTTATGCAAATTTACTTATCGATCCATATCACTCGTATTTGCTCTGTTCAAGCTGGTACGTTTCCAACGGGATGATGGACAAGGTTGTTGAGAAACTACGGAGAACAGCTAGGATCAATCGCAGAAATCCAGACTCGCGTATTTGCAATATATTCGTCGTAAGTTCGATCAAATAGAATTCTAGAAAGCTTACGCGAAATCATACGGTACAGTGCTTGAATCTGTGCTGACAGATATATTTGATTCACGTCGAAAACACACAGACTCGCGAATGTATTTTAACATGCATAGACAGGTTTTAAAAATGAAACGCGATGAAAAATGAAATATGAAATGAGACTTGACTGTCGCGATTCCATTGTGGTATTATATCGATCTCGTACAAAATTTGAAGTAAATCTGGGAATTTATATAGAAATTATAAAATATTTACAATTTACAAGTACAATCGGGGATAAAAATAAGCTGCTATAGTTAATGGAAATAGATGTGAAGAAAGTATAATCAAATTAGTATCAGCCTCATATACTTGAGTTTTATTTATTATATTTCCTTCTAATAATATGCAGATAGTTCAGCAAATGATTGAAATGAATTTTTACATTTTCTCCACTAATCCACTTAGTTTTGTTCCCGACTGTATTTCGGATCAGAAAAGTATTTAATCAACCAACCACGCATTATATTAATAAATCTCGATATCAAAAGCCATGCCGACTAATTCCATAAAACAAAATGCAAAGTGCCACTGTTCGTGCTATCTATTAATGACGAATAAAATGAAAATAAAATTTCTTTTCAGTGTGTTATGAATTTTGAACTGTGTAAGGGCTAAAGGCACGACTCGTATTATATCTTTCGTTAATTATTCTCGAAATAAATTCTTGCAGAGTAACATGGAGGCACCGGACAAAATTCAAGAATCAGCGACGCTGCTCGATCTGTTCAAAACGCCACGGTTGGCGAGAAACACTATTCTTCTAGTTGCATTCTGGCAAGTATAAGATACGAGTTCATGTTACGAGAAAACCTTCATAAATAACCGATACAATCTTGTAGGTGTTTCATCCTGATCTCGTTCGACGGTCACGTGTATTCATTAAAACTTATCCAGAGCTCGGTGTTCGTGTCGTTCTCGATCGCCTGTGCCACAGAACTTCCAGCTGGGTTATTACTCGCCCTGTTGCTCGACCGATGGGGTCGTAGACTCTGCGGATTTCTCACGATGGCAATGACCTGTGTACTCAGTATCGCTGAACTTATGCTGCATTCCAGTAAATATATCGATCTGTTTATTAAAGTAAAATTAAAACGATTATAATGACGTATTATTGAGAAAAATCTGAAATTAAGTTGATGATGAATGTAAAAGAATTTTGGCAACTTCGAAGGTATTAATCTTGGAAAATAATTATTTTGATGGAACTAGAATTTAGGAATTATTAGGAATTAATTTAGTGGCGAAATTGAAAGAGGTGTGCACATTTTAGAAGCAATAATTTTCTATATGTTGGTTTTCTAGAATTTGGAGATTTATAGAAGTTTAAAGTTTGTGAGAAATTTTAATTTGATTTTGATTAAGCTTCGATCGGACTATATTTTTAATTAAACTTACAATCAAGTATTGTGTACCCAGGATTAATTTTGTATTTTTTAATTTATTCCCCAGTGCTCGCGAAATTAGTAATGTCAATATTGTCGCGATTCTGTCTGAACATGGCAGCCAATGTTGGTCTTCAGTATGCAGCAGAACTTCTGCCCACGCCAGTCAGATCGCAGGGCGTATCTTTCATTCATATTTTCGGAATAGTTGCACACTCTTTGGCGCCATATATCACTGACTCGGTAAATAAATATTTATACTACTATTGTTGTTACAACATTTTTGAAACACCGCTAAGTACATCCACGTTCAACTTCTCTTTAATTTATTCCAAAAGATACAATAAGCGCTATTAGAAATTATGAAAAAGTTCTCATGTAAATTTTCTCATGAAAATGTAAAATAGTTTTTTTCTTATCTTAAAACAAGTTGTTTCCTGAAGAAGTTAAATATTATAAAAATCTGATCAAAATATTTCTCACTTTCTAGAAAGCCCCTTTTGGAAGTTGCAACCAACGCTTTTCTTTAACTGATCTTTAATCAAAAAATTGAAATTTAAAATAAAAAATGATGGAATAACTTAAGATATGAAACTATATTGGTTGAAACTTTCTAATGAAACTTTTTAAATGAGAAATACTTTGACCAGATTTTCATGGTATTTAACCTTTGCTCATATAAATTAATATTTGTTCATTAGGCTGCAATTTGGGAGGGATTTCCAATGCTCATTATCAGCACGGTGTCCTTTTTTGGCGCTGCACTGGTTTTGTTCCTGCCGGAAACTATCGGCCAGAATCTTCCTCAGACTATCAAGCAAGGCGAAGAATTCGGAAGGGACCAACATTTCTGGTCGTTGCCTTGCTACCATAAGACACACTTCAATGGACATCAACACTATCACTCCTGTGAACGATAATTATCTGATTTTTAATAATAATTCAATTAAAAAACACGAAGGAGGATTCGTGTTTTTTTAGAAGTAACAATATTACAAGCGGATCAGTCTGACGATTTTTGTACGAGAAAAAATCGGAACATATTATTTTTCTATTCTCCTACATTAATTTTTATTTTTATCGTTTACGTTTAAGAATTTGTAAGCCTTAATTCTAAAAAGAGCGAGCTTAGAAATCGTGTTCCTATATAATTTTTATTATTATCTTTTAAGAGCTTTTATAATTTTAATGCTAATTTTCACTTGCGTTACGCACGTTCGAATCGTTCAGCGGTTGGTGCTAATTTGATATTCAAAGATATTACGTAGAATAATATCGAAAATGTTACGTAAATTAATAATTACGTAATTTATTAATTACGTAATTTATTAATTACGTAAATAATAAATTAGGGAGATATAAATTTTTGATTCCTTTAATGTTTTTAACATTTTTCACTGGAATATATTGGACAAAATCTTATTTAAAAAAATAGTACGTTTAGATAATTTGTCTTTGTGAAAAGAAACAGTTTTATATCTTTTGAACGATTATCCACGTATTTTTAACGATTATTTATCTATTCGTTATATTTTTTTGTACGATTTTAAATAACGTACAATATTAATAAAATCCAAGCTTGAAGACTTTTTAAATTATTGTTATAATTTCTTCAGCACCAACTGCTGGACTTTTATTTATCTAAAACGAGTTGTGCGTACATTTAAAAAAAATAACTCTAATTGACTGTTTCTATGGTTTAGGAAGAAGAAAAAAAGAAAGGAAAGAATATTGTAAGCAAATCGTGCCATCGTATGACGATCAGTGTTCGTCGTTGTGCCAATAACAACGCAATCAATCTGAAGAAACCTATTCATAGTATTCATAATCATCACTCACGTATACATACGCGTATACACTCACGTCCATAAGATTGATTCACCGAATAAAACTTCCATAAACCTTAATATAAGAAACAATTCTACTTTTTATTTGCACACACATCGACGAATCCCCCGAAACAAAAATAAACTGCTAAATATCTCTATAATTAAATACATTAATGCTCGATGATCCTCGTTCATCATTATACGTCTAATCTAACTCCATCCTATAATTAGGAGTTCTACGATAACGATCACTTATGTTACAATGTATTAACCCTTAACAGCCGAACTTAATTATAATTAATTATAGAAAATGAAATGCTTCATTATACGGATATTTGAAGTAATATTCTGTATTATACAGGGTGTCTGGTAATTGATACTGTGATAACCAGTGGTTAGTTAATGTGGTTAATAACCAGTGGTACAGGATAATACTATGTGAAAGGATCTGTTGAAAATATAGAACGAGAGATTTTCGTACGACGTTCGAGAGAATGAAATTCTGAAGCTTTGTCAACTCGTGTTCACACGACATTCACGAAACATATTCAAAATTTATTTTCTCGAAAATACGAAGAATCATCAGTTACGAAACACTCTGTACTATATCACATTATTATATCACTATCGTATTGATAAGAAATGTCGATATTATAACTCCTTAAGACTCCCTTAATATTTATTTGCGATTCAGCTTAATATGTATTGGCCCTGTGTAGTTTCAAGATTAAAAATATAAAAGAATTCATTCCTGATTACGATATCGTACGTGATTTACAAAATCATCGACCGTCAAGGGTTAAATGAGAATTCTCTCGTCCAGAATTATTTTCCAGACGATCGAATTATATCCATTGTATCACGAGGATCGAACTAACTTGTAGCCTTGAACAATTATGTACAGTTGAATCTCTAGCGTAGGAATATTTCAAAGAATCTCAGGTTTTGAGGAACGATAGCTGATACTTGCAACGAACAATAGTATGTCTTTTTAATCGGTAACTGAAAGCAGGGGCTAGTCTCATAAGCACGCGAATGATTCTAACGATCGAATGATTCTAGTTGCTAGAATCATTGTTTAAAGGTGGTATAACGGAGATTGTGCGCTTAAGACGAACAGGTCGGAGGATCTAAAGGAACGAGATTGGAAATATTCGCGTCTCTTCACGAATCAGAATTTTACTATTTCTAATTGAACACGTGACGGAGTTTCGATCTGTTTCAAGTAACATTTAAACCTGAGTGTTACGCCGGGCGACTCTCTGCCTGGCCCAGGTCACACACCGCGGGCCAGACGGACACCAGATGTCCGCTCTTCCGCACGGCGTACCCTCAATAGCCTTAAGCATCCGTCATAAACCCGAGTCACTTGCCTGCTAAGGTCCTTCAAACAAACATCTGTTTCCGAGGAATTTCTCGAGACTATTGTCTACCACAGCTTAACTAAGGAAAGTTGGTTTTTCGCACGTACGCTGCAACTGTCCTCCCACTAACCACTTTCTCTCGAGGGCGGTTGAGACCCTTCGTTTAACCAATTAGAAACGAAGCCTATTCCCTCACTCTCCTAAATAACATCGGCACCAACAAATCCGATGGTCCCGTGCGCTAGACACACCCATCCTTAGCTTTCCTCCGACACATCATCGTCTCCCAAGACGGTACTGATTTTACATCCTTCGAACGGTCAACATCCTTCGAGCGGGTAGACACACCCGCAGATCAGTCACTCATTCATCTGGTACATACGCACCAGTGTAACTGCCTTCGTTATAAGTTGTGGAATAAACGGTGAAATATAACTTACTATACTGTGTCATATTCATTCAACCACCTCTGTTATCTTAACCGAAACAGGGGAACGACTACTTCGCGGCGTCGATTCACCGAATCGTAGCGAGAATTTACGCCTCTCGCTGACGCGTTTTCCTCGCGACCGCGTCTCTCCGCGAACGGTCGTAACACTGAGCATTTTCAAAATTAACTCATTATCTATCAATTTTTCTTCTAAAATTTGTATATAATTCTATAAATTATTTACTTCTTTTTCCATTGGATTTAAACAGAACAATTTCGGAAGAATGTCGAACATTATGTTAATATCCTTTGTATTAAAAAAAATTCCTGCTTAAAAAGATCCTACAACTTTCATTTTATAATCTCAATTGGGTATGATGGTAGCTAATGAACGCTTAGCAATTAATTGTTTTAATGCATTCCATTTTATGTATGATCAGTAATTACGAATTCAAGGATACTTATTAGAAGTAATATTCTTATTATATCTAAATATATCAAATAGAGATATTTCTCGTATTAATACTGAAAGATCATAAAAAAGAAAATATCATAAAAGAATTTCAATCTTGATGTTTCATTAGAATAATATATATATATATATGTATGTATATATTTAAATTAAATAACAGAGATCTCAGAGTTTTCAAAGCATTCAACGTGTTGATGCATAAATGGATGATGAAAAAAAGCCACGTTGATCGAGCGAACGCAAAATACACTTCGGTTTAAAAGTCGATCGAAACTCTCATTTCAAGTGTCGGCGATTTATGAATCACCTATATTGATACAAAGGCGATTCGTAATAAAGGAGACAAGTTGAAAGCTTGACAATGCGCGAAGACAGCTCTCTTTTTGTGTTTCGAGTCTCGTGGCAATCCTTTGTTATTCACGGTATTTCATAGTTAAATCAATTCAACTAGAGTATTCCTTCAACGAGAAAAGAAGAAAAAGAGCAAGAAGAAAAAGATATAGATCTTTCTTTTCGATTTTTAAAGCGAAAGATGCATAAATACTATGGTATATTATTTCCTTATATATCGTTTCCTTTGATACGTATATCCAATACTGAATTTAATTGTACATTTACATAAGATACTCGAATCGTTTCTCATTTCCAACACTTTACCGACGTTATAGTACGCGAAATAATTACATCGCAATATGTGAACGCAACGTACTTTAAATGCCGCGTTCTGAATTCTTTAAATTTCTTCACATTTTTATACAGTCATTCCAATTGAAAAAAGATACACTTTAAAGAAAATTATCTTGTGTGCAACAAAGCTACTTCGTCGATGAAGCGTCAATTAATTGCTTAAACGTATACTTTGTGTAATTTGACGATTCTTGTCTCTTTCACTGCAATAATCGATACTTCCTCCTAGTTTCTCTCAATAGCTCTTCAATCTCAATACGTTCGTAATATCTTAACATCTAACATCACACGCACACGTTTAATAACTATATTTACAACAAATTTGGCAAGTTTCACGCCACTGGCAATTTCATGTCACTGACAAGTTTCATGTCATTGACAAGTTTCATGCCATTGACAAGTTTCATGCCACTGGTAAGTTTTACCCTACTGGCAAGTTTCGCGCCGTCGCCAAATCTAACCACTATAACCTAGTACAATCCATTTTTTGAACACTGCCAGTAAACGCTGGATTTGAAAGGCCTTTCTTCTTTCTATAAGATTTTTTCAGCATTTTGCTCCTGTCAAATTGAAATAAACGATTATTAGTAAATTTATATTGACATAAGGCGGAGGAAGAATATTATAGAATCTATACTTACGAGGATATACACGGAACCCACCAGAAACTTTGTTCCTTGCCGAAGTCGTTACCCTCCTGTAGGGTTTCTGGTAATTCCTGGTTCAACGTTTCTGGCAAGCCAAGGGTCAGGAAGGCGTGTCCAAAAGACAGCAAACCGAGGGCAACCAGCGGTAAAGATGGATCAATGTCAACCTAAATTAAACGAAAAATATTCTCCCTTTTATACGCTTCCCCTTCTACGTCTTTCCCTTATACGCCTCCCGTTATACGTCTCCCACTATACGTCTCTCTCTATACGTTTCCCTCTATACCTCTTTTAGAAGTAATAACAATTAATTCCGCTTTCCGCTAATTCCTTAATTTCCCTTCGATTTTTGGGAAATAAATGGATACTACCATAAGTTCATTTTCGGTAATAACATTACACAAATAATAGTATACTTTGAGGTAAATTTATAATTCAGAACAGAATAACTTACACAATAATCAAGAATGTCCTCGCAAATATTCCTCTTCGTATTTTCTGTATACTTAATATTCTTTTAAATATTAAGAAAGAATATTGGTTAAAGACAGAATTTGAAGAAGTTGTCAATATACAAAGGATCATTGATGTTACCTGTATAACGAGATTTTGTAAACATTCGTTTCATTTAGAAACGAAGCTATAGTGTAGTATCGCAAACCTGTAAATAATTACAGACAATAGAAAAGTTACATTTCCTTCGCAAAAAAACGAAACGAAGGAAAATATATCGAAAATCTATCTTGTTTCCGTGATTCGTAAGATCACAAGAAGAATCCATGGCCGACAAGGAACATAATTTTTCTACAAATTAAACCAACTTAAAAAAACGTATTTCAATAACAGATAATATTAGTCGTAAATTAAAAAAGAGGTTGAGTAATTTTCGGATCGTAGAAATACGATGTCGTTAACAAAAATTTCGATTCACTTATCAGATAAATAATGTAAGGTCCCAAAATGTGGACGATATAACCGATGATATGGATTAAAAACACGCCCTGAGCTCTCACCACAGTCGGCGGCATTTCCGCTGCATATTGGAAACCAATATTCGCGGCGATATTCACCCCAAGACGCGCTATAATCGCCATGGCAACCGTTGTCGAACCTTGAATAAGTTGAGAAATATGTAAATGCCACGATCGCCGCATTCCACGCACGATACATACGCCCGATGCGCGCATGGTCCAATTAAAAATTAAATGTCATCCCTGTCGAGTATGTGACGTTGAGAAATAAATGTCAATCGTTAATGGAATAGGATTTAAAGGCAAAAAAGAAAAAGAAAAGAAGAGAAGAGGAATATTTGTATAAAAAGATTTTATAAGATTCGATTATTATTAATACTAAGTAAAATGACCGGATTGTATAATTGTAAATTCTCTATAATATGATTTTAAATAATACGGGTCTATATTATTATGTCGTTCAAGTCTGTTGTCTATAAACGATAAAAGAGAATTCGAAGGAAAGTTTTGTTGCAAGATGAGGAAATAAAAATAGTAAATTGTTTTATAACTACAACGTTCTCTTCTAAATACGGATTAAAAAATGTCTATTTTCCACTCCTTAATGTCCTTGAAAACGCGGATATCCCCTAACGCTACCGCTTATCTCCTTACTATCTAACAAAAACATTATTCTTGCATCAAGCACGAGCTTTCATTTCTCAATCTCCCAAAGCTTTCACTGGAGAAGCTTCAGAAAAGCGCTTTTTAAAACGACCGTCGATCGATAAAACCGGATTTTTTCTATAAAATTCACCCCCGCTTTCTCACTGCTATTCACACGTTCCTGCTATTTTATTGAATAATATCGATTGACAAGTCATTTATCAAGAAATAAAAAAAAAAAAAAAAAGAAAAAATGTTACCAGAGGGGGTAGCGATGGCAACGAAGGAGAAAATGCCACAGAGGAACATCGATGCGAAACCCATCCATCGTCTGCCCCATCTGTCGAGGAAAAGGGCGAGTAGAACAGCGGCCGGAAGTTCCGTGAGGGACGCTAAAGAGAACGACGTGAAAACGTCGGGGTCCAGAAGTTTCATGTTCCAAACGTGGCCGTCGAACACCCACACCATCAGCAACCTAGAAAAGAATCAGCCGAGTCATACATAAATCACGCTGGACTTCAAGATCGTTTATTAATCCTTCGCATACTCGTTCCCTCGCGTTTGACGTTTATCGATGCTAATTATATACTTAAGCAGATTCTTAATGACCCACATAAAATGCCCCATATACTCTCTTAATGTTCATTCGAGTAGTTTGTATCTAGTTTATGGTAATTTGTGTCTATTTTAATACTGGTTTTATAAAGACAGGGAAGTAGCGTCGAGGCTGATTGGTAACTTGGTTGAATTAACGGTGTAATATAATTGGAATATCGTGAGGCTGAGAGTTAAGAACATATTCTTAGTTAATTTTATTTTAGGAAATGCAGGAAGATTCAGAATTATCATAATATTAAAAACAAAGAAAATATAAGAAACGTAAAGGAAGTATAAAATTGAATACCTTTCCTATCTACAGGGTGGTTGGTAACTGGTGATACAAGCGGAAAGCGGGTGTTGTACGCGAAAAAAGAAGTCGAAAATATATGTCGGGTTATGGTTAGAATTTTGTAACAACTGTTCACGTGAATTAGCCATTGTTTCACAAAGCCGAGATTATATTTACACGTATATACAGGACTATCACAAAGCTTAACAAATAATAAGTCTAATGAATAATAAGTTTAACGAATGATAAAATTAGTGAATAATAAATTGTATGAATAATAAGTTTAATGAACACTATTAACAATGTCTTTGGGTTCAAACGAATCCACGGTCAACGGGATAACTCTTCACTAAACGTAAACTAATCTTAGGCGCAAAATACGATTGTTGAAAATGCTCGATGTATCACTCTCCAAAGCAATCACACGAATGCCAGCCTCGTGGAATTTTTCTCGCTGTACGATTGCATTTGTTTTCTATACCCGTTTGGAAGCATCGAGAAGGTTCCAAACGCCGTTGCTAGGCAGTTTCTGCCTGAAGTTTGATTATTAATACAACGTATGTCCCATTGTATCGACACCTCCGAGGCAACATCACACGTGGCTAGGCCCGACATATAGAATAGAATTTTTTTTTAATTTTTCCGAGCGAAAATTCAAAGTCGATTTTCTCGAAAACAAAACCTCAAACAAAAAATTTTTATTCTATATCTTCGACTTCTTTTTTCGCGTAGAATCACCCCCTTTCCGCTTGTACCATCAGTTACCAACCACCCTGTATATCTTTTCGTATATGATTATAAGTTTCTCTGGTGTCTTAGTTTTTTCTAAAATAATATTGTAATCATTGCTGAGAATTTACAAGTAAAAAGTTCTAGCTGTGTAGTTTGTTCGATTGATGTTGGAAAGGTTAACTTACCAATAAATGATGAGCATGATAGTGATACGACCAAGTCGTGGCAGCTTGAAGAGATGTAGGACAGTGTATTGATTATGCGATTGATCCTTCTCATTCATCGCCTTGCAACTTTTCTCAAATTCGTCGAATATTTCTTGCTTCACCTCTTTACCGTTCACTTTAGCGAAGTTTTTCAGCATCTCGATCGCTTTGTCCACCCTGCCACTGGTTATGTACCAACTACGGAAGTATATGAAATACGCAAACGTTATAAAAGCCTGTAAGAAATTTTCAAAATCATCACTTTCACCAACCTTTTGTATCGACAAACTTTTTGTGCAAATTTGAATAGAGCTGTCTAGTTACGCATCAATCATTTATTTTGCACAGCTAAAAATGTGATGGCTTATCGAGAGAAAGATGTTGACCTTGAGATGTTTTATTATGTTTTATTTACGAGACAGAGGAATCGATGTAATAACCGATCCCAAGATAGTATGTATTGCTGGATAAAATATTACCCAATTTAATTCAGCTATAATTTTGGAATTTTTATGGTCCGATCTCAAAGGACTTTTGATGTTTTAAGAGAAACTTTAACGTAAAAGAAATTTCTTATATTTCTTTGAGGATTATTTTTAAAGAATTTTCCGATGATACGAAGATACAAAAATAATCCAAAGGACGAGGTAAGATTAAATGTCTACTATACTATCGTATACTAATTTACTTACGAAATTTCTTTGTATTATATTTTTATAATGAAAAAGAAATTGGAATTAAACTACCGTGCACTTTCAGGAACAATCCATGGTCCTACAAACGCAACCACCATAGGACACGCGGTGACCATGCTGAGGATCCTCCAATTTGAGATCCAATATGCGATCCAAGGCAAAAGACTCGAGGCTGCCGCGAAATAAAGTCCAAACGACATGTTCGCTACCAGAGTTCGATATTTCGGACCGACATATTCGATCACTGAAAGAATAATTCGTGATATCGTTATTGTATTACATCGTTATAGAAATCTTCCCAAATGTTTCGTCAATTTCGTTTCTTCATTTGATATAATAATATTGTTTCCTTATTTCCTTTAGGTTTGTCCTTTCTTCGTTTTTTACCAATCTAATTTCAAATATTCAGACTTATTTGTAGATTTTATAAATCATTAACATCGACAATGTAAGATCGTTTTGAATTAAAAAGAATTTTAAAAGGAACACTGCTTTCATCTCAATATCGAACGGAGAGTGCCTCAGTAATCGTGGTATAACCGAAGATTATTCTCCATAGGGAAATAGGTCACTCGAAAGATACAATTTCATACCAGAAAAGTATACAGAATTAAGTATCCTGTCGTTTAAAATAAAATATCTTAAAGTATCCCTAGACACATGTAATTTTAATACCAAACTAGATATACAATTACACAACAAATTTCAAATTACGAGATATAATTCCAAAATATAAAGTTTCAGTAAAATCATTTACCATTAAATATCTTAAAATTGATATCGTAAAATTCGAATAAAAATTTGACTTAAGAAAAAACAAACCGACATAGGGCAATAAACATTTATTCAAACACGTCATAAATAGTTAATCGTTACGTAAAACGGGACCGATACCGGCGCCTCATTATTAGGTCATAAATTATAGTTTTCCTATTCTCAACAGCTTTTTCTCTCTTATAATTTTCTCGATGACTCACCGATAATGAAAAGCACGTTGAAGCAGTTATCGAACGAGGTACCGACGACTAATCTCGCCAGACAGAAGCTCCAGAAGCTGTTGCAAAACGCAGTGCCGACAGACGCGATGAAACCAACCGCGTTGCACGCAACCAACGCTGGAATTCTGCCACAATGGTCGGCTATGTAACCGAATATTAAGCCTCCAAGAATGCTGCCGACGAAGAAGGCCGATTGTGCTGCTGAGCCGAGGAATGCGTGGTCGCATACTCATTCCAGCTGAAACAGAAAAGGGGGATGCTTTATAATTGCGGCTAGTTATGAAAAAACACCGCGTGGTTAGAAAATCGATAGAAGGTGAAGAGAATAAGGAAGACGACGAAAGGACGAGTAATAAATTCCGTAATTTTTTAATATCATCAGAATTGAAAACCTGAGTCGTAGGTTAGTTAATTGTAGTCTTTTGGTAATATTTTTAGTAATAAAATAGTAGAGGTAGTTTGCATAATTCTTGGATATGATTAGAGAATTTGTCATAGTGGAAGGAATATAAATTTGTTAAGTAGAAGATAGTATCTCCCGATTTAAGTAGGACTTTTTTAGTAATAAAATAGCAGAAATAGAAATTAGAAATGTAGTATCGGGAAGAAGGGCCTAGGAAATGTCGAGCTAACTACAGACAATGTCGCGAGAGCCGAGGCGCTGTCGGTTCCATCAATGCATTACCGAGTCCTTCAGGTAAATAGCTTTGCCGAAAAGACCTACGTGACCCTGGCTACGAGCGTCTGTAGAACACGTGTGCGGTGGGCCCAGCAATAGACAATAGAGTGCTACAACGGCCAGAGAGGCAGTCGAGAAGCAGAGTGCGAGTTGAGCGGATACGGAGTGTGAGTCGGCTTGCGACGATATCGTAGTCTGTCCTTTTGTTATCGAATATCACTCATTAAAATACATCAAACTTTAAACTCTACCATCATCACTTATCACTTACTCTAAGAATCCACAAGTTACTACAGAAATAATAATAATAACAATAAATATTCGATAAAAATGTCTTGAGTCGTAAGAAGTTACCAAGTGCGTATTTATACGTTCAATTCGAAATATCTGTCTATTGTACAGTTGTAACTTTCACTTTTCGATTTATGCGATATTATATAAACGGATTCATGTTCGTGATTTAATACGCCGAGACGTACAAATAATTAAGGATGACAAGGTTAATTTTATGTTCCGTTATAAACGAGCTCTGTTAAGATGCAAACAGCATAACAAGTAATTACACCTACGTCTAAGTTCGTGCAACCAACAAGGACTTCTTTTATAATGACTGCATTATATGCTATCGTCAGCAGCTTTATGAAAGACCGTAAATATTTATAGAACGACGGTTCCAACAGTTTTAATTTAAATAAAAATTTGTTAATCGGTGTCGAAAGTTTGAAGTTACTTTATATAAAGAATATAATTTTCTCTTGTGATTTTACCTCGACAGCTATAGATTTGTATAGTATCATCGTGTGATTAAAGGTCCATCCATATTGGCATGGTTTTATTGGCCAGGATGGGTCTGCCTCTCTGATACCACTCTCCAATATGTCGGTATAGTTCACATTGTTACATCGCGAAAACGAAGTCGCACCTTCCGCCAGCAATTCCTCACTCGACGCTGGAGGGATCGATAGTGCAATCCTACATAAAGCAAGAATACGTTACATTAACGGTGATGAAATTTGCAAGAAGTATTTTTAAGAATACTAATTTTCCTTTGATTTTCTTATCTTTTTTTAAATAACCAAGGAAAAATGACAGCAAATGGTAGAGAGAGGGAGAGAAATTGGAAAACTAAGATGAAAATTCTACTCAAAAGTGCATAGTTTTTAATCCTAATCTTAAATTAGTCCAATTCCTTGAAACTTAATTCGAATCCTGTTTAAATAAAAAATGTGACAAAAGTAATATACATAACAATATAAAAATCTATAATAATTTCTCTAATAAAGAATAACGACGATATCAGTAACAGTAATAACACATTATCTTTAATAGTGTTTACATTTTCGCATTTTTAAATTTTCTGTAAAAATAAAATTCCCATAAAAATCCGCGGCCTATTTATTATTTATAAATCTGCTTTTTCAAAAAAAAAAAAAAATCAAAAATGGGAAAGGTGAAAAAATAAAACAACAGGAAAACAAAAGCACAAAATATAAAAGAGGAAAAGAGACAATGACCGTAAAAATAGGAACAAAGGCAAGAGCTGGAAGGACGATCGTCCCGTATCTGTTGCACTCCGAGGCATTCGAATTGTGTTGGGATTTAATTACCGATCGCTGCACGTATCGGTGAGTCTATTTCCAGACAAATAAACGGTACGCGGGGAGATTCGAGAAATTATGCGAAACGAAAAAGAATTTCCTAGCTGATCAGTTCGCGGAACACGTGAACGTCTAGAATCTGCCGGAGGTCGTCGACCAAACTGGTTTCCGGCGGGCCCCCGGAACGCTAAGAAATCGTCGATCTACAAAGCGATAGTTTCGCCTTGGCCAGGGTGATTCAATGGAAAACAAGCGTAACGAACGATTTTCCTCGTTGACGCATCGTAGAAAACCAGATCTCGCATGCGTCGTCAAGAATGGTAACACGATTCGTTGGAATCGTGCCATCCAGACTTCCTATCCTTTCACAAGTAATTCCTTACGTTCTTGAAATAGAACACGTGAAAAAGACGTTGATAATAGTATAACTATGGAATCGCGATTTCCAACTATTTTTATCTCGTCGCAAACTGGTTACAGGTATCTCCCCCACTCCCGTACGACACGATATTTACATATGCATTTACATATACAACGCGATACTTGGGTTTTCCTGATTCAATAAACACAGTTGTTTCGTGCAAGTTATCAGATATTATATTGTGGTTTTAAAGAAACAAATTGTCGCGATGCGATACGCTATCACAGCTGAGAAAATGGAAATCTCCGTGCAAGTGGAAGATTCTGTCGTCGAGAATATTTATTGCGACCTGCATGGAAAACAAACAGGCTTTCGAGAAGCCTGGTTTAAACTACGTGCACGTGACTTGAACAGATATGTACATATGCATATAAATTGTCTCCTATAGAAGGTGGTTAATTCTAGACATCGAAAGGAACGTCTTTAATGAAAACATGTATTGATTTGTTATACGATCAACATGATTATTGACCATTTCGATCTGCCCGAGCTGAAAATGTCTATCGCGTAACAGGGTAAATTCGAACATAAAGAAACTATGTAGGATCGTTCGTTACGTATAACTCAATAATTCAAATAAGACAAATTGCACATGAAGTGTCACTTACTTTTGTTTGTCTGTGAGGTTCCATCGTTCGAGTTCCGGAACGGTACACCAGTGTTCAGCTGGCAATAGCGTGATGAAGAAATGCGTGAAGTAGAGGAACGCGTAGACGAAGGTGAAGGAGCATGATGAAAAGGAACCATTGGTAGCGGCTGGCCTCGCCAACGTACGGTAGTATGTCGTCGAAGGTTTCGATCTTCGGACGTTCGCCCTCCTCGGCTTTTACGGACTCCACCATGACTGTCATTATCTCGATATCTGCGAATCAATGATCCTCGATCACCTACTTAACTCAAATTACACGTTACGAGGAAACTAAGTTCAAGGTGAATGGGGTCTTATTAGGTCGCCGAATAAATTCGTGTTGCAATGCGTTCATACCTTTTTATGTGTTTTAGGAATACAGATCGATAAACGATCAAGGTGATCGATCTTATGATATACAGTGGCTCACGGAAGTACTCGAACACTTTCATATCACGAAACGTTCTATAATTTCGTTAGCACTCTAACGAGATACGATTATCGAGATTATAATAGTAAAATTTGGAATCAATCTGAGATTGTATATTGAAGATATATATACATGAGACAATGTATATATATTTCGCAAATATATATGTTAAATGAAAAATTAATATGTATATAACACATGATGATGATTTTACTACGTACATCGTGGCTTATTATTCTTATTAATTTAGCGAATAATTGACTGCTCAAATACTCTGGTAATTTTTATATATAAAATAACAATAATATATGTTTCCAATAAATATATGAAATTTCTATATACACGTTTAGATCTGTTTCAAATTTTCTCAATGTAATTACGACGATCGTGTCTCACTTCAGTGTCAATGAAATCTCAAAGTGTCTCGTATAAAAATCACCAAAGGTTTGTTTAAGTGCCCGAGTACTTTCACGTGAGCGACTGTTGTTTTAGTAGCAAGTTCTCTTATGTCTATCTCTTCGTTACATTTAGCCGGATAATTTCTCATGTTTATCAACGTGTTATGATGTTTCTCTTATTAAGCGGAGAAATCTCTTCTTCGCTAAATTTTCTTAAACGGGTTCAAGGTGAGGTGAACGACATTGTTGAAATCAAGATGAAGAAGATGAAATCTAAAGTCGAGATGAAAGGAAGTAGATGTTTGTATTGTCTAGATATATTGCCATGCTACTTTTTGACACGATATAATCTTAGGTAAAGGCTAATTCAAGGTGATACAGAGTGTACTGGAAAAAGTGATTTGAATTTGCTAGAGAGGAAGAGAAAAGGAAAGATCCTTGAACATTTTTGCAAGGTTATTGCAAAAAGGAGGATACTATCGAAGGCTTATTGCTGTCACTTGTACGTTCTAACTGGAGTGTCCTTTAAATAATTTGCTTCTTATTAGATCCTTTTTGCAAATAGGAAGATAATATTTTTGAGACGTGAGGATTGTTAAATAAAAATGTAATGTAATCAGATGTAAATTGTCATTGGAATAGAAGAGTTTGTTTAGAAGAAATGATCATGAAATACACAAAATGTATCGTGCGTAATGTGTAAATAATAATTAATTCTAAAGACAATTAATGAAAATTTTAAATAATAGAGCACCATACCTCCGGTTCCTGCTTATTTTGACACTGTGCAGAATGTCACACGATTGTTGCCTTTTTTTTTTAAAGATTATTCAGTTAAGAAACAAGCACCAATAAAAAAGCAATTATAGTTAATTATTAAAAAATCCAAGTAGGTATTACATAAATAAAATTATCAAGGAAGATATTTATCGTAAAGATTGTGTGCTTATGAAAGAAGTAAACGAAATTATTGTAGCTCCATAGTAATTTGTATTAATCTTTGAATCTTGTTTAAATAAAATTTTCGATAAAAATTTGATTCTATCAGTGAACGATTACTACAGTTAATTACTGGATAATTAAAACAAGTAAGTAAAATTATTGTTACAATAATCCCGACAAATTCGTGATATTATTCAACTAGAATCGTTAAGAAAAAATTCGACACCGTTAGCGAACGCCATTTTACTTTTACTTCACGAAGGCTAACGTTATAAACGTTGAATCAAGAGCAATCATTTTCAATATAAAATATACGCGCGAAAGCTTTTGCTCCCTTTGATAATTGAATCCTTAATTTTCCGCCAATTAAACTCTTTCCCAACCACCTTCGTCTTCTAAGAAACCTTTCATACCCCAAAGAGAAATCCCCTTTTGCACAAACTCGCTTTTTTTCAACCATCGTACAACACGATATGATATTTACACCGTGCAATTTACACGATTCAGATCTCAATCTTGCAAATCATTTCGAAAATAGATCGATGATTAAATCGATTATAAAATCGTTCCTGCAAGTTTTAATTGATTAATTATTTCTTTATTTGATGAAATATTATTTATTATTTAAATATCGTTAATTTACTAGCGTTCAATGAAATTTCTCGTAGAATTAAGTTCGTTTAAAATATTATTAATTTAATGACATTTTTTGTAAGATAATTGCGGTTAGATTTGATCTTTAACGAAATCTACGAGATGATCGCGTTCGATTAATAGTCCATACATAGATGTTTCATAAGTGTAGATGGTTATTTATTACGGTTCTGTGTAATTAATGTTCGTTGCGATTACCACGAACTTAGATAAAAAAAAGAGTATTAATGACGAGAGAACCGGAAGTGACCAGTCCGTGACATAACTGTTATTTTCTAGGGTCTTGGTAACATTTGCATAAATTATTTCGCGTATACTGTAACGCACTTTACGTTACAACGGTATGTCGATGGACACGAGAAAAGAATTTTTCTACCACAAATTGAATGGCATTTTTGGCGATAATGATTATGTGGAATGATGACTACTTTAATTGAGATTCTAATCGAGATTCAAGTGATATATGAAGTTTGTACTTTCCAATAGGATAAATTGAGAAAAATGTCTTCGAAAGAGAATATGCTATTTTTGAATACACCATTTTTTAATAAGTCTAACAAATTCTGGATCTTTTAATTCACAAGGTTGCAAATCTCCAAATTGTTCAGTCTAAATTTTCGAATCTTCTAATCTCACGATCTTCGAATTTTCTAATCTTCGAATCATTAAAAATCCTAATTTTCATAGAATTTTCAAGGAAGCTATAAAATAAAAATATAAAATATAAAATAAGAAAATTTGAAAAAGATACATAATGCGTTCGATCCAACACCATTTGCTCATAGTAAAAAAAAAAAAAAAAGATAAAAGAAATTGTATGCAAAATAGGTAAACGTATTATAGTAAGTATTAGTCAATTATAGCAGATTGCTATCATTAATCAGTAATTATCCGAGTCGTAGCTGCATCTGTATATACATGAAGTATACAACACTAAAAATACATTTTCCTTAACAAAAATACTGAATAAACACATTCCTACGTAGCAACTAGTCAGTTGTGATAAATTGTTCGCTTTGAACAACGATCGACTAAGTTAGCATTGATTTCCGGATTGTGCGTAAAGCGTGCAATAAAACGAACACGTGTTTATCCCTAACGTTAAGCCAGGACCACCTAAATTAATACGAATTTTCCCATCAGGTACCGTCCTTATTCTGACAAAAAAATGCAAGCGATATTTGTGCATGTAAATAATTTGTCTGTGTGTATATATAATAACTTATATGAAACAAGTATTGCGATATTTCTCGTGCATTGCTAGATATAATGATTTTAAATAATTCTGGCTCAAAAATTCGATTAAGAATTACATTGCAATTTCTAGAAAATTGTTACAACATTAAAAAAGCGAGATCCCTTAGAATATGGTATATCAAAAAAATCTTACAACCAATAATTTTACGATTAAAAAATGTAAGAAACCTCCCCAAAGTAATCGATCCGTGAAATTAATGAGAAACGTATGCTCCAGCAAAAGCTACGCGTGAATATTGAACACAGCTTCAAAACCGACCTTTCCCGATTGAAAACGCATAGCAGAGTAGCAATAACTCGTCCACCGACGCACCAATGAAAATGGAGGCTCGTAACGATCGTCATAACTCGAGTGTC
Source organism: Bombus huntii (assembly GCF_024542735.1). Classification (NCBI taxonomy): domain Eukaryota; kingdom Metazoa; phylum Arthropoda; class Insecta; order Hymenoptera; family Apidae; genus Bombus; species Bombus huntii. Next base: position 505,698 of record NW_026099323.1, read on the forward strand.
AAACGTTCTCGGTAACCGGTTACACAAAAGTGCGCACCTTGAACAACTATTACATCCCAGAACTAATTAATAAGAGCGATCATGGCTAGCATGGATACATATAGTTTGCATACGTGATTTTTCCCTGCGGGGCCAGTTTTCTCGCCTTCGAATCGATCAGGGAAAGCGATCGTGATCGCGATCGAGCCATTGAAATTCATTCGATGCACACGAGATACAGCATAGCGTTTTGATCTCGCGGAACTCGCACAAACTACAAAGTCAAACTTACAGACTCGTAACAATACAAAGTGGAACGATCGTTTGGTTTCACTTCCAACCGTAAGTCTTCCTATTGATTGGTGTTCTTCTTGGTCGTAAGGCAAAACGAAGAAAAGAAAGGAAAGAAATCTGTTATTAATATTGGAATACCATCGTTTTCGAGGAATTATCGTTCTATTTATTTATTTATAATGGCGTTATCGAGTTAATTGTTTCTTAATATGATACATTAAAACACTTATTGTAGTCGATAGAAACAGAAATTTTATTTAAGATTGCAATCCCAATTATCTGATTTTCCTGACGGACAATTTATATGGATCGATTGGAATTCATATAACAAGAGTTCACCAATTTTCTTCGCTACTCATCATTTTTCGTTCGCGTGATACGAGCTCACGTTCAAGTGAGTGCTTCAAATCGGTAAAAGTTCGATTAATTAATCGAGTTCTACCATATTTAACGCGAATAAGCTTTTGCATAATAAGCAACGAATGAAATAAAAATTTGTTGTAATACACAATGAGTAAGTTAGATTAATTATCGCTTTATATGATAAAAGTCCATGGTCCAGCGACAACATTGGAATTATTTTTTTCTTATTCATCTTGGAATTTATGATTGTTTACGGCGTTCTTTTTTGCGACAAATTGAGCTTATGGAAGTAATTTCTCTTCTAGAAAAATTGAACGCTTACGCCGTGTGCCAGGATAATGCGCAAGAACTAGTGTACAAAGAGTTAATCATTTTGGCTTCTGAAAGACTATATGAGTCACGGTTGTCCTATTCTTGTTGCTTAATTGCAGTGTTTGACCACCTGTTCTAGAATAGTGAGTTTACCTCTCACTGATCGGCACCGATTGGTATTTTGTAGTACAGTGCTTTGTTAGTCGATCGTGGCATTTAAACATACCAAGTTCATAGAGAAGAAGGCAGTTTTCTAAGTTTACGTTCTTTAGAAAAACATAATTTTATCATTAAAACGTCCGACCTTTTGATACCCATCTAAATATGTTATACATAGTCTCGATAAATATCACGATAATGGATAAGTATATATAGTCGCGTTTCTGTTCCAATAAAAGTGAACACTATCGATGAACACTAAGTGATGCTATCGAAAACACTTGTATATTTTTAGAAATTCCAAAAACAACAAATCCGATGTCAGTGATTTTGTCTGATTTGCTAGTTTCTAGCGTTAAGATTGAATACACAGCTGGCAAATTTTCTATTTCAAAGATCTATTTAACTTTGTGATTAAACAGCTTTCTACAAAGTTTTGCGGATTTGTTAGTTATCTTCGAAAGAATAAGCAAGCTTTAAAGGACTTTGATCTAGTAAGTTTATTCCTCTTCAACCTTATACTTAATCATCAAGTAACGCTATAATTAGAAAATCAACATAAATGGATTTATCATATTTCTTCTGTCTAACCTTCTTTAAAATAATTAGCTGTTAAATGAGCCAGAGTTCTAGGAAATCTCCGATGCTGTTGATCTTCAACGAGATACAGATATCTGACAGATACTATCAAAATTCTATAGACGTCTATCCTTCAACTCTCAGCATACCAATATTTATGCCATCATCGACGTTTCTTCACAAAGGGTCCTTAAAGAACTTTATGATTCTGTTACTCCTAAGTTACTTTGTACTGTTATATTTTTGTCATAATAGTGCCTACTAGAAATGTTTACCTAGTATATAAGTTTCACTATTATTACCATTCTATCGTATGTTGTACTCGGAGTTAGTCACAGTTTCTCAGAAACGTCTAACTTACTCTTAGTTATTCTGGCACAGACGCTGTGTTTCACTTACTGAAAAAATAAACAAAAGAAGCAAAATGATGTACGTAATATACTAAAACATTCTAAGATACCGTGGTAATTTTTCTATTTCTTGTGTAAATCATTTCAAATTGTTTTTTTAATGTTTTTATTCCTAATTGGTACACCGAAATGGATGTAGCAAATGTATATCACGGTATTATCCAAATAGCCTAATATCCGAACGTTCTATTATCCAAACACAATATTTCTTCGTAACGAATGCCCTTTTCCGTTTCAAATATGTACATACGTATGTCGTCAGTGTTCATACACAATGTACTCTTTCCTTGATTTGATTCATTGAATTGTGATTATACGAATTTGGTATGAAACTAGGAAGCGTTCTAACTATCGCAGGAAAATACGATGTAAACGAGAAAACTGGAAAGTGATGTAAGCGCAACAAAATTAGCAAAAATACACGATATTGGAGAAGCCAGAATCACAGACATTAAAGGAAGAAAAACATAATTGAAAATTCTTCAAAGCACGTAGATTCCTCGGATGTTGGCAACGGTAGAAAAGCCGTAAGTATTCTGATGTAATGAAATGTTTCACGTAGACGATAATAATGGCGATTTTATATAAATGAAAACAGCAGACGAAAAAGCTAATGAAAAGATATCTTCTCATGCCGAAGCACTCGTGGCACTCGTAGAAGAACTCCGATGATTCGAAGTACGATAAAGAACGTAACTCTGTGTAGTTATTTACGTTGAAAAAATTATCTGATTATGGATTCATAAATATTTAAAGAATCTGTCGATTACTCTTAAACTGTATTTGGATAAATGAAATTTCGTCTTCCTATTATTTCAGAAAAGAGAGGCTCTACTACATTGTCTGCAGTATGTTTCTAATAATTAGTAAAATATCTGAACTAAATAAATGTAGACGTGAAAGTCACTGCACATCAGTATATTAAGGGTCAGCACAAATACACTGACTGTCACATCACGAAGACATTTTAAAGAACTAATAAGGACAAAATTGTTTATTTAACAAATCAAAATCTCGATCAATTAACGGACCACCATTATATCGTGATACTTAACGAAACTTCCAATCTTAAGAGCCATATATTATTATATTATAGCAGTGTTATAGCAGTCATTGGCTCGGATTTTAATTAAATTGGTCGTGAAAGTGAGAAGAAGTAAAGAGACCGAGTAATCACGAAGAAATGGTATGTATGTAACTTGATCGGAGCAAATACCAAACTTTTAGTTGTTATCTTCAACGAGGGAAATTTGGTCATCTAAGTAGGTTATCGACGCAAGTGTTAATGAAAGATAAAACACGATTGGAGCAATGAAAGAACTTCATTCTTTTTCCTTCTTCGCGAAATAGCAAATATACAGTAGCTTACGTGAAAATATCTGAATATTTGTGCAAACATTTTGTAAATATATCATGTGTATTATGTTCGCGATCAATGAATATCACAGTAGTTCCTATATGAGTTTTCAGATTGACTAAAAATTTGACTGACCTACAATAGTCATGTCTCATTCCGATACTAAAGAAATTTTTAAATATTTTATGTAACGCATACAATAAAGATACGTAAGTTATCTATGCTAAATGCTGAAATACTTATAGAAGTCCTTTATGGATATAGTAGATATTATAATATGTGTGTTAGGCGAAACATTTTGAAGTTTAATTATCACCGTAATGAGACACGGCTAAGATAACACAGGTACGGTTATATCGAACAAGTTTTTCCCGATATGCTTCATAATGTTTCGTGTAACAGATAACATACATTATGCACCAAAGCCTTTTACGACCAGCGTTCAAATACTTTCACGACGAACCACTGTACCAAAATTCAAGTCTCACGCGACACATCGATACGAATGATCGGTGCAAACAAACGTTTACCTTTTCCACGATCGTTCGAGAGCAACGCGAAACTTCACTCGGCGTATCACAAATCTCGTCGTGGTTTTGTTTCTAAAACGAGAAACTCTCTGCAGAAGTCACAGAAATAAAATGAAATCTAGCTTCTTCACTTTTGTCCGACTCGATAAGTCGATTTCGAACAAACTTTACTCTTTTCTTCTTCTTCTTCTTCCGGATGTCTTTTCACTGTTTCAACAGGATAAAACGGAAATTGGAAAAATAACAAAAAAAATCGCGGATCGCAACGACTCTCGTGATCCTGTGATCCAAGTCCAGGACACGTGCTCGATCTCGATCGTCACAATGATCTTGGGTGCACGGATCCTCGATTTTTCGGACGCCGCGCTACATCGTCGTTTAAAAGGGGGCACGCACCGACTGTTCGCCGCGTGGACAATTAGCGGGGCTTTATAGCGTGTGCAAACGAAAGCGGAGCCCCACCAGCGTCGTGTGTGCGGCTATTGGACGATGACTTTGGTTCCCGTGGATCGTCCCGTCGACAGCAACGCCGAAGTCGAAGACGTCACTGGAGAACTGCGGGGATTTTACGATTCCAAAGAGCCGCTTCTCCTGCTTCACCGCGACCGTTGGGTTTTCTCGTGACTCGTTTGCACGCTTTTTTCCCTTCTCGCTCTTCTCACTACCATCGCAATCTTCCTTCTCCCTCGTCGCTTTGTCGCGACACGTATACGCGACCGGAAAGCGAGAGACATAAACTGGTGACGCGCAGGTGAGTGTACCTGCCGAGAACGTTGCGACGTTGTTGCATGGTTTGATATGTTTCCCCAAACTGTGTTTGGTTAACTAACTTAATTCGCCTGTTGGTGACTCATGGAAATTTGAGTGATATTACGAGGTGCAGTTGCGGAGTATTTGGAGTGAGAATTTGTGAATTTCCTGTGTTTCACCATGTTACGTATGGTAATTTACAGTGTTGTTTGTATAGTATAGTACAGATTGGAAGAGATACAATAATAAGCAGACAGCTAGGCTGGTTAATTGATCAGGAATATTAATTGAGTATGAATTGTTTAGCAAGGAAAAGAAAAAAGTATAATTCTAAGTTGCTTTGCTGCGTACATTGGGATTTATGATATACGAAAGATCGATTTCTTTCAGGTAGCGGTTCAGTCGAAGCGTTAGTCAGATATCGTGTAACTGATAGTTCCTTGAGTGGTTTTCAAAGTCGAACGATGAAACAATTTGAAATAATCGTTCCATTATCGACGAAATGAACGAATTTATCTAATGGGGCTCGTTAATTTATTCGACTTTTAATATTAATTACTAATTGTTATAGAAATTGATTTAACAAATTTGATATAAATTGATTTACCATTAATTAATCGATGGTAGAAAAGAGACGTTGAAAAATGAGTAATATGTAGCTTTAGTTTTACAGATTTTACAAAATAAATGTTACTATTTAAGAAAAAATAAATTTGATGGGGTAAAAGCTATATGGAAATATACTAACGACTCAACGAATTTAAATTTAAAGGACTTTAGAAACAAAGAAACAGAGACAAACTTTAGTTCTCGATGATACTTGACACGTGAATTGATTAACAGCTTGTCTTGCGTGATTAAATTTAATAGGATTAATTGAAAAGTTCGTATACCGTGTGTGAATCATGATAAAGTTGGTTTCATCGTAATTCACACGGTACTCGCAATGATCATTCAATCGGCAATTTTATTGCTCCAACATCACATCATTTACTTATCTTCGACTTGTACAATTCTCTGTGTTTTACGCAATTCTCTTTTTTATCCATCATCTTCTCGCATAGCACTCGAGTAAAAGCGAATCAACCGTTCAGTGAACCATACTTTGTTTCACTATGTTTCTTCACATGGTAAATGTTTTTTGATATCTTTTTCAAATTGAAATTCTACGGTTCTTCGGTTTGTTACATTGTGAACGAAAAAATCAACAGATATATAGAAGAATATCGAGGTTAATCGCATCGACATTTTCAAATTTTTTAACACTCAATTTTAACTTTCTAATAATAACTTTCAAATTTTCAAATTGTCGAACTTCTAAATTTCCGAATTTCCAAATATTCCAGTTTCGATGCGCTCGATGTTCCAAATCGTCGAAGTTCCAAATTTCCAAACTTCGATATCGCCGGAGTTCTAATTTTTTGACCTTCTATGTTTACCCGAGAGATAAAAAAATTATGATCGGATAGTGTCGATTATGCCAATCGAGGATTACAAATTTTCTATTCGTGCGACCTTCGACACCGAAAATAAATGAGCGCGATATTTTCCGTTTTTATCTTCCTCGAGCCGCAGTTAATTAAATCAATTGTCACGAAAGAACACGGTAGTTTTTCTGATTCCCGAAACAAAATAGCCCCATTGATAGCTTCAGGCAAATTCGCTGAGTAATGAAATCTACTCGCGAAACACGGAGACGCAGGGACTTAACCGTCAAAGATATTTGCTTCAGAAACCCGATACCCTTGAAAAAGAAAAAAAAGAAGAGAATTACATGTTATATACGCGAGATGCAAGATCGCTCTTACGATCTTTCTTACGCAACGAAACAGTTTGAAAACGAAGTTTGAATTTCGCGCGTATTCCAGTAAAGGGTTCCTCCTTGAAAATTTGCCAAAAGAAATCGAACGTGAAAGATTTCGTGAACGCGAAAAGCTATTCAAATTATTCGTCGATTTAATTCTCGAAATTTGTTGATAAATATTAATTATATTTTATCGCAGTGGAGGATAGATTTCGTAATAGACGCGCGAAGAAAGACGTTTTATCGATATTTATAAGAATTATAAGTCATCGTCTTGCGTTGATCTAAGAGGAAATCTAAAACAGAGGTATCTTCCTGCGAGCGGTTTGAACAACGTTCATAAAACGTTCTTTTTCGTTGGTTACAACGATCTGCTGCAAATTCGAAGATTGTCTCGGTTGCTGCAGTATATGTTGTTTCTAAGATTTGTCGATAAAAGCGCTAAATCATCGGGATTACTTATAAGTAACATACCTGTATCATTCCGTTTGATAGGTCTGTTCAACGTGTGTCGCGAGATGTTATTATTACCATAAACAGATAACGATTTTTGCTGACATTTTTTCAAAATTACGTCATCTTGTAGAGCATAGAAAATTGGAACAATCGGTATATCGCGCTGATTGCTCTTGTCATTTTTGTTCGTCTGTATCATAAATTAACGTTAGAAGGCATATAGTATCTTTTTTCTTTCGCCTTTTTTTTCTTTTTCTTTTTTTTTTAGGAAGGAGATTTCTCTTTTCTGTTGCAGGATAGTGCATAATTAATACTTTTAATAAATCCATTTTTATGCATACAATAGCTTTTGCCTGACTTTATAAAGACGTTATGAAAGTACGCACTGTGATTCTCACAGAAGACGTTCCTTTAATTACTCGATCGACAAGGTGATTATTAGCATGTTGTTATTCAGGGTCGTCAATTCTACGTTGCGAATATATAGGTATTTCTGATATCAATTACTCGTTATACTCGTTATGATTTGTATCCAATTTTCGTTTCATTATTTCCTCGTTATGTACAGTTTGTTTATAATTACTATGCATATCTACAGATTATCTTCTGTAATTGCTTGATATTGATTTCAAATTTTTATCGAAGTACAGTCATTCTTTATTTAATTTTGTAAATATTTATTATTTTGTAAATAAATAATTATTTTGTAAATATTTTAATCCAACTCGGAAGAAAAATATTCTGTTCTGATGCTGCACGATGAATAAATTATTTCAGCAACTCTAGTGCGTTTTGTTATTTAACAAAATCCAAAAGATGCACACGCCAAGATCATGGAAAGATACATCGTCGTTGATCGTTCTTATAAAATTTGCGTGCATGATAGCGCCGATAACGTTGCGACATGACAACGCAACATGCCCGGGGATTCGTCTACATGTCGTACGTACACACATAGGACGACAACATTTGCATTCGTAATCGCAGCTATAAACGGTGCTTCACACATATCGCAAACTTCCTTATCAGCTTCTCTGAATAAAATCGAAGAGAAGATTTGATGATTCACGATAAATATAAAGTTTAAGTCGGAAGCTTGTCGTTGAAGAATTGAAACACGTAAAATACTGCTGTTTAATTTCGATATCATTTCTTTTTAATTATTGCTGCCTCGACTATTTGGACAAGCTACAGATCATTAAGAAATAGACTTATACCGCTTCCAAAATAATTATGATTACGCGATTATGCTATTCAATTTATTAACGATGTTTCAATTGATTCAAACGAACGAATATTCTAAGAGTGAAATTATAATTCGTTTATATTAAAAGTTTTACATTAAAGTACACGTAAGTCTCTCGTTTTATCAATTTTTGTCGAAAAATATACTTACATCACTTTTAAAATAAACGCTTCAGTTAAAAGTGGAAAGAATTCTGTTAAATACGAAGATATGTGTAACTGAGGAAATTTTGTCGAAGTAAAATGTGCATATCTGTTAAAATGAATAATACTTTGATATTTTTGAAGTTACAATAATATACGAAAAGATTCCTAAAATCAAATAAAACAACAACTTTGGTGTGATGTTATTAAATCGAGCACCGCGGGTATAAAGATAAGATTAGTTTTATAGTTATGTTTAAATACCATTCGGCGTTCGTTTTTAAAGAGTAGAAAATCAAACAATCGTATAATGGAAAAGGCGATACCATAAGCGAAGCTCATTCGAATTTATTTCTTCGATTGTAAAGTCGTGACGTACCTTTGCATATTGTTCTTTCATTTTGGATAATAAAAATGTCTGTTGGAAGTATGCAAATGTGTCGACGTTACCTAAAAGTTAATGAAAAGTCGAGGAATTAAATTAAAGTCAAAAATTCAAAAGATCGACAAGTCACGAATATAAAAGAAAAAGATCGAAAAATTACACGAATTTCTGGATATACGTTGATCAACTCCGTACATCGAAAAGCAGAGAAACGCGAGTGACGATATTGTAACATTTTCTGTAATCTATCTTGGAACTTGCAGCTTCTTCTTTTTACGATAAATACACGTTTCTTCTTTTTTTTTTCTTTGAGAAGTTTAGCTCTAAATATTTAGTTAAGCAAGAACAAAAAATCCAGTTTAGTAGATCTGTTTTAAACAAGAAAGAAATTAAAGAAGTAAATAAGAATTGAAGAAGTAAATAAGAATTGAAGAAGTAAAATAAGAATTGAAGAAGTAAATAAGAATTGAAGAAGTAAATAAGAATTGAAGAAGTAAATAAGAATTGAAGAAGTAAATAAGAATTGAAGAAGTAAACAAAGAAATCCAAGGAATCGAGGAAATTTTAAAGCTAAATATAAATCATTCTCTCCATGTAGCTTTAAATTTTTCTACTTTCTATTTTAAACTGAGACGAATAATCAATGAATTCACGTTCTAAGCTCCGTAACAAAATTCCAGAGCTGGTGTCCTAGTTCTGGATCTAGTAGTGAGCTTGATCGAAATTCGAGAAGCTGTGAATTTTGTAATAGAAGCTCGCCCATAGTAAACTCCTATTCTTTTGTCTTGAAACTCGATACGACTTGAAATATTCGGTTTTCCCATCCCTGTAAATGGAATTTCGTTACATGCGAACCATCGATCGTGGTTAGACACAACGAGCCGAAACGATTTTTGCGTGCTGTCACATTCGGTTTTATTCATCGGAAAGCTGATGACCTTGAAAGCAATGGACGCCCAGGGAAAGTCCGTGGTTCCCAGCGAATCGAAGAGCAACTCGCAGGCAAGCAGCGACCGAAGAAGGTCGGCCAAGTGATTACCAGAAGCCACGAAGACGAGTTTGAAACCGGTTCATGGAAGAACGAATGAAGATGGAAGAGTGGCGAAAACATGAGACTAGATAAGCCGTGTGTACGACCGATGAAAGAAATTCAGGTAAAATTTCATTGGCAAACCGCAACTATCCTTGATACGAACTTTCCCTTGCCGAATTATCGATTTATTTGTCATTCTTACGTTCTTCCTGTTATGTCATTTCATTTTATTTTATTTTATTTTATTTGTAATTCTTAAATCAAATTCTTCAAATTTATATTCTTTACTATTTCTAGACTCTAGTAAACATCGTTTATCCTTGCATAGTCGTATTTTGGAAATTTGTATTTTATTGATATCGTTGCATTTTGAAAATTGTTGCTCTATTAGCATCGTTATATTTTATCTATAGATTAGAAGTTGTTAATTGTCCATTTTCATGAGCAATTAGAAAGATAATAACTTTGTAAAATGTTTTATATTTTTACGAATTCCTTGTGTTTGAGAACTCGATTTTACTTTGCGTGTCTCATTTTATGAGTTTAGTTTATTTACGAAAATATCTATTTTTCTCTTGTCCAATAAGTGTCAATTACAATGATCGATGTTACGCGGAACTTCCTAAACCTTGCACCACTATCAAACCAATGTTTCAAAGTCCAACTTTCGTCCCAAGTTGTGGCAGAATTTTTATTTACCAAGGCCCATTAATGTCGAAATGAGTAGAAAGGTTGGATCTATTGTGGAGTTCAATTCGGAGTACCTTGAAATTTTTAAGGCACTTGCGTTTAATAAAAGCGAATCGTTTTATTTGACATCTGAGTTAGCGAATTTAGGTGTTAACGTTTTGTGAGAGCAACTATATAGCGTCGAGGGTTCGATAACCAACACGGTAAATACGAAAAATGAAATTTTGACTATTAGTTGAATCAGAATTTTAAAAGGAAATAGCTATCATTTTACATATCAATTATAAAATTATTTAAATATTTAGAACTCTCAGATTAATTTTTTACAATTACCACGAATTACCGATAGCTATGAAGCTATGCTTTCTCATTGCGTGATATGAGACATAATTTTATTGGAAAGGCGGAATCGACTTGACTTTAGGTTTAAAAAGCAACATTAAATTAACATTCGTTCGTGTATAAATTAAAGGTGTTCTCAATAATTCGATGTTTCAACTTGAACACACAGAACTTACTCATTGTCAGTTTTAGGTATGTTCAGTTTTCAGCGATTTTTCTGGCAACACCATTATCTATCCATTTTCTTTATGTCTTCAGGCAACACTGTTATTTATCTATCTTTTATGTCTACAAAAATTGCAGTCTCTTCACATTTTCGAAATACTTCATCTCTTTTTTTATCGCATTTCCGTTATTTCTGAACATAAATCCTTCTTTTCGTCGTCGTGTTACGCGACACGCTATAATATCGCACGATAATATCGCCGACCAATTTTTGTTACAGATTAATAGTAGCATATCGTAAAGTATCTGCTATTTTCTGTTACGAGAAAGCGCGATGCAATTAGAAATTTTACAATTTTTTTAATATTCCAGAAAGTCCTAATATAAACGATATCTTGACAAATTCCTTGATTTGTTTTTTTTGTAGATAATAATACATTCTAGATAAAGCTTACTAAAAAAAATTATTTAAAATTATTTAATTTCATAAAACATTACTCACGTGTAAAAATCTGCGACAAATTTTCGAAACATGGACATCATTCGGTAATCTTCCGTGGATAGATGTTTCCATAGATCAGAATCTTAATGCAGACATCATGCAAAGAAATAAACACACATGTGTAAACTACATACATAAACATGTGTAAACTACAAGAGAGTTCTGGCTAATGACAAGGAAAATTGAACTTTCTAGGAAAAATAAGATATTTGCTTTACGTATGTAAGCGTAAAGTATGTTATTAATAAATTATAGCCTAAGTAGCGACCATTCTTTCCCAGTTGACTTTAGAGGAAAATAATGTTATTACCTGCCATTTACACTCTTCTATAAACGGATAAATGGTATGGATAATGTTTTCTACTTAAAATTCTAATTTTTTGTTACGCCTTGGAATAACCCAACGAAAATATGTAAGACCTTTTCCGTTACATTTCTCGGCAATTAAGGAATTTTAGATAAGTCAACTATAAGAACTGAAATGTTATTTCTGGAGTAATTTGAAACAGCGCGTAAATAGAATTGACTGTAATTTGAAAAAAACAAAATTTCAACCGGTTAACGCCTAAAAATAGAGAAATTAGTGGCTATGAACATGGCCGAAAGAACAATGTTGAGAAAGTTAAACGCGAATAACTAACTATATAGTTATACGAATAATATGACCAACTAACGAAGAATTAATAGATGCAGCATCAACGAAGAGGATGAGACTATACAGACATCTATTAAAAAAAGGGTAATTTCACGCTTGAAGATTAACGAGAGAACAATGTTGGAGAAATTAAAAACGAACGACGTGTAAAATCAGAAGAATTAAAAGATCAATGAGAAGTAGAATGCATCGGAGAAGATCAAACGATACAGCGTTAATATTATCCCGAAGCACGAATAAAAGAACGGTATTAAAATTGTCTGGAGTTCCAATTTCAAACAAGATCTCGGATTATCTGCAGGAAATCAAGCACAATGCAATTACTTTGCTTATCGGTTGAGAAATTTCTGTATCGCGTCATTCGCCCTTCTCTTGTGACGCAAATCGTGGTATTACGCATGATTGCTAATAAAATAAAAATCAGAAAGAAAGACAGCAAGCAAAAATGTAACGATGACGGTGATTATCAGCGCGATAGATCATTCGTTCTACTTCCTGATGTCCTTCTCTACACGATGATAGGCTCGATTTCTATATTTAAAGAAACGCATAGACGTAAGCAGAAGAATACCATATTAGTAAACTGGAAGCTGTAGCAGCCTTTAGAATGGCCAGAAAAGAAGAAAATATACGAGGGACACCGTTCAGTTCCTATGTTGCGGTTTCGTAATCTGTCGTTAATGTTAGAGATAATGTTTATGCTGGTCGTTATCGAATTGTCCGCTTTTGAAACAGACATGACCGTCACTACGAAACAGATATTCCGATTGGCTTGCATAATATGTGTCAGCTTTCACAGCTGTGCGTAATATTTGCCTCTCAGCGTGTCCTTCTTCCTTCGAGTTTCGTATCCATCTGATTTCTCCCGCCGCTTCTATATTTTCTCCTGTTTTTTGGTCATTCGTTCTTCATTTACACGTAGTATTATTCGATCGGTTCTACGACATCTTTCCATTCTTTTCAATCTTCCTTGTTCGTAGTATTTTACGATATCGAGTTTGCTTATTTGGGAAATATAAAATATCTTGACTTTCGTAAATCGATAATTTACAATTTCTCTTTGGTTCGCGAGCTCACGCTAAAAACTGTGACTTGAGAGAAATTGTAAATTAATAGAAAAATGGTAACTTTCCCTCTTTCGAAGTAACTTTATAATTTTCTTCTCTTTGTTCGTCTTTCTGAATTGTTAAATTTCAAGATATTAGCGATTTCCTTGACTCGAAAAATATTGACAAATTTTCATAGAATTATTTCAACGTCGTGTTCTCCAGGATGGAGCGAAGAAACGTGCAATTTCGAAGGTTTAGATGCGAGACGGTTAACTGTATATCAAGGTAAGAGCCGAAAAGCAATTTGTACGATCGTTTCTTTATACAAAGACGAGAGAAGTGACTCCCATGAATGGATGAAACGACCGCAAGCAAGGCCATCCTGGCTGCCTGGTTCCATTCGCTTTTTACGAACACACATTTAAGTTCAAGTTCACCGGCGTAAACGATCTTGAACGAGTTCGACGAAAAGACACGGTTAAATGTTATCTAATCGTCCTTCAATTTCGCTTCGGTCCTACTTGACAGGTATATCATTTTCTTAAGTAACTTCCTTACTTAACTCTTACTTAACTAGCTGATTAAACAATTTTTTCAACAGACTTTTTCCATTTCGAGATGTGTAATAAACCTTAGGTTGTTTTACTTATCTCGCGCTCTGTATCTTTTGCTTTTTAACGGCCACTTTCATTTAACGCCATTTTGCTAGCTATGCTTCCTTTAATTACACTTTAGTTATACTGTTTAGTAACTAAACAGTATTGCGTGTATAGCTTATGGTTAAATAGTTCAATCATCTAAATAGGGAACAATCGGAATGTTTTTTTTCTCTTATTTATTTATTTATATCTTACAATTTGTCCAGTAGGACATTTGGTAAAATATTATAGTTTAGTGATATAGCAATATAGCATGTGGATGGCTACCACCAGTGGGATACCATCTTCGAATTTGATTGATTTATTTCTTTAGGGTGGTGAGTGTTTGTATGTTAGGTTACGTCCTTTGTGAAATCTGTTTGGTGTTTCCTTTTTAATCTTCTTTTTATGTTTGATGCGCCGACCGTGGAATGTTTTTAGAAAAAAGAAAAAAATCATGTAAGGCAAAAGGTCGAAACAAGTTAATTATATTGGAAGTTTTAATTTTTTAAATATAAATTACGTGTAAGTTGGTAATTATAATGGCTTTAAAGAACTTTGTTTCAATTTCTAACAATTTTAACAATTTTAATAATTATTTGACTGGAGAATACACTTGCCACTTATGTATATTTATATATTCATTATGACCTTTTCATTAATAGAATTTTTCAAAAAACTTTTTAGTTTATCCGTATCGGCTTTGTTTTCAAGGGGATTTATCGTTTCTTTGAAGCACGCTTTCATCCATTTTCTTTCCTCTCACATGCACGCGTGTCCTTTCGTTTATCGTTACATTTATTGCGATAAAAATATTCTCTCCCTTTGTTTCTAGATTCTCGTTTCAATCGAATATTAATACACCGTTAAGAGCAAACAGAGCTCAGAACTCCCCTCTCAAGTCATTGCAGCGTGCACGTTAAAAATGATAAATATTGTCCATTTACGAAGCAATGCGCAGAATCGTTTGACTTGGAATATTTTAATTAAGGACATCTCTCTACGTCAGAGAAATAATAGGAAGAGACAGAATTCTTGAATCGATATATCCTTGATACTTCCGTTTTATCGTTTATAAATTATGCACCAAATTGACACAGTTTCCCTATCGATCGTTTCAATCCTGTAAAAAAGTACCAACAGTTTATAAAGGAAAATATTTGAAAATTGCAATTTTCTTTTAAACATGTCTCTTGTATTTTCTAGCAAGTACATTCCTTTTTTTTCGATCGAGTTACAGTATATTTTTCTTCGATTTCCGACAAGGAACCGAGACCTTTTTTTCTATAATTCGACCTTCCATTTAGCTCCATGGCCACAGGGAGTCTAATGGGTTCGACGAAAGGGCTAGTGCGTGACGAAAAAATGATCTTGCGAGATTGTGCTTTACCGGAAACTGCCATCATGTTTTTGCCAACTTTTCCTTTGATGTTCACCACCTTTTCGTTGAGGGAACTTTGGTTAGTGGCTTCTTAATCAAATCGCTCGGAGGTATGTTGCTTCCCGTTGGGGAAAATATATCCTACTTTGATAAAATTTTAATACACTCTTGCATTAATTTTGATACTTCTCTACCCTAATTTTATTTGTAGTACTTTTCCTGGATCCGACTCTCTATTCTTTTTATTCCTCTCTATTTTATAATTCTGTTCTCGTTTATTTGGAGAATATAAAATGCCACACAGTTTTTATTCAATTATTCTAAATCTATATTATCTAATTTACCATTATTCTTTCATTCGTCGAGTAAAATCATACTTTGAAGAATGGCATTTTAACAAAGTGAAACTTTCCTCCCTTAAAGACAAGTTTCATAATCTCCTGTTGCTTTTCATGGCCTATGTTATACAAACTACAATTCTCTTATATTGTTCTTAAATCAATCGCAATATTTCCCATAATCTTGATTAGTCAGTATTACTAATTTATAAATAAAATCGACGGAAGGAACTACGTCTCTTAGAAAGATAATTCCGTTTCAGTTTCTAGGATATTATCATATAAACGATCAGTGTTTATAGCGTTATAAACATGAATTAAAGATATGAACGATAGAACACCAGAACATCGTTAGCAACACGTTAGAAATGTAGATACGATATATATTATAATACCATCAGTTGATTTGACCGATTCCTTCACCATGGCGTAAGAAATACTATTTTCGACCTCCATTTGCTGGATTTTTTATTCGAACGCGAACACCTGTCCGAGAAAATCAATCTTCTGGAAACTATAAAATGAAATACTCCACTCGAACAATAATTGTATTGTGTTCTCTCTTAACATATTATTCCCGGATTATTCTCGCGTTATCTACCATTGATAAACATTTATCTTCGCGCTTTGCTAAATATTCCATATTCATAAAAATGTCCGTAATTCTAGAATATACATTTGGTCTACCAGGTGACAATTTTATCACGAACGTTCTGTTTTTCCCACGCGATCATTGACATTTGTAAATAATTTGTGATATTGTTTTTCAATTATATTTATGAAGATATAAAAACAAATAAACTTCAGCAGTAAATATATATGTACTGACAAATTAACACGTTTCAGTGCGAAATCGATGCACGTATCAACATCATTTATTTACTTTTTTTTCAATACTTCTCAACAATAACGAATTAATATTTGTGAAATAAAAATCAAGCGAGAAAATTGTTTCCACCTTTTTCTTTTTTCTCCTGAGCGGAAAGCAGGAATCGTAGAAATCCTCCCGACTTGAACATGTTAAACGAGAAAAAAATTCGCCATGTCATCGCAGTACGGCATTTGGGCGAGCACTCGCGACGAAGATAGAAGACGCATATAAATTGCAATCTCTCTGCAGCTTGATATCAGGAGATCTGTCGAGTAAAAGCCTGTTTATAAAATTTTTGTTGGTATCTCCCTGACTCGAAACATTTTGAATATTTGCTTTTTTGTTTATCACCACACATCAGTGTGAGAAGTGTTGCTTAAGTAAATAAATCCTACCACTTTATCGTGAGCGTCATGCAGAAATCATTTATCTTCCCTTCCGTGTCTTCAGATATTGCGCTGACATTCGGCGAAGAACAGACTTTTCGTGTAACTTTAATTTTAACTGAAGATCCAACTAAAAAAGTAATGAACATCGAATGTAGCAGTTTGTAACGTAAGTTACATAGCATGTAACTTTGTGATACGATACCTTCTTGACACAGAACGATCAAAATTAATGTAAGGTGGTTTGAACGATATTTTTCAAATTCCTCTTTGAAGGGGGGAAGAAATTTTCTAATTAGAAATTAAAATTGCACGTATCTTTGCTCAAATTCTTCATATTTAAGTCGTAACAAACGTTATTTAACAAGAGCTAACAAACAAGAACGCACAGTGAACGAGCTAATTTTCAAGTGATTAGACTTTGATGTTCTAAAGATTTTACTAATCCTCCCTTTTTACCAATCCTCTATTGCTTCCGCGGACGATTATTGTTTACAATTATAATATTACTTACTTACGCGCTGACGATATCATATCGGCATAATGAGATCAAAATTGAACAGCGACTATTTCTATTTTTGTGCATCGCACACCGTACTGCGATGGTAACTTGATAATTGCGAAACAAATTTAGGAAACGTTTGCTACGAAGTAAGAAGTAATAACAAGCAAGAGTAGTAATAATAAGCGAAGGTATCTTCGGTCCGTAATTGAGTTGCATCGATCATCTTCAATGCCAGTCAGACGAATCTCGTCGATAAACGCAAAGAAGCTCGTGTTCATGGTGATACATTTTTCTGTCGCATGGCTGAACGTTGCGTTACTGCGACGCTACGTTGATACTACACCGGCGTTCTCGATAAAAAATCCTCTCGAGCCAGCTTGGATTTTTCAAATGATTCGATCAGTTTTATGTAGTATGCGTATGAATCGTTTTCCTTTACTTCTTGTTCCTTTTTTTCTTCTTCTTTTTTTCTCGAGAATCTCGAGAAATCGTGCAATTAACGAACAAGGTAGAATCAGTAATTAGTTACCAGGATGACGGAAACGACGTTCTTACGCGTGTCCTTCTTATCCGTAGAATCTGGAATTTCTGATGGAATAATTTTTGTCCTGGCAAAGGCACGTGTCGAAGACAATTGCCAAGTCTCCGTGACGAGTAATTAAAGGATCGTTGATTGGTCCAATTTTAGAACGTTAGAACGCAACAATTACGTGAGTCGTCGGTAAAAAAGGGAAGACGTAGAAATGTACAGCTATGGCGTGCGCGTATGACCCTCTTTTCCGTATACGAAGGAATTCTTGATTGTATCGTTTCTTGTCCCGGCAAAGAGGGGTGTCGAAAACAATCGCGACGTTTTCACGGCGAGTAATTAAAATTTCATCGACGCTAAATACGATTTTAAAATGGATGGTTTGTTTGTAAAAGGAAATAATTTATTGTGGATGAAAGAGATTCGGAGAAGCCGTGCGCGCGAGGAGGACAGTGCAATTCCTCGCGTATGAAGCAATTCCTTGTACAGCAGCGTGCATGTGTGGTCGAAATGTCAACATTCTATAACTGCTTCAAATTGTTCTGAACAAGTTGCATTGTAATTAATCTGTCTTGAAGGCGAATAACAACTCATACGGTGTTAATTACTTGTATCTGCGGCATAAAAACAGGTGACTGTACCGTTGAACGGTACACGTGCATACATGTACGGTACTTACACGTACATACATGCATGCACATAAGCATATGTCTCTTTGTATGTATGTTTATATTCATGTTTCTTCGTACGCACATCGAATCGTCAAAATAAGGTGATTTAGAATGCAATAAAATTCGATGATCTTAATCTGTGACTAACTTTTAGTAGGACTAACTTTACCTTAAGCACATTTTTAGCTAGTAAAATTAAGTTTGCTTTTATTCGATCGAAATGTACGTTGATATCATGTTAAACGTGTATTAATCGCAATTTATTTACTTAATTATAGAACATTTGAATTTTTTATGAAATCTATATAAACGATGATTAAATGGTTAAAGCTTTTCTGTCAATTACGAAAAATATTCCCCCATATTGCCATCACATTTTTAACAGTTAGACGTTAATCATGACGTATGTAATTTTAATACATTGTATATGGACTGGATATATTGTACATTAATTATTTCCCCTTCGTCCATGATCAATTTTCAGGACATGCCATGTCCCTTATTGTTGATCAAGCAAGCTTCGACTGACCACATTTCCGAAGTTTGTCAACCGTTCCTCGGTGGATTCCACCGATGGACGTCAGATAGCTCTTCGGGCTTGTTTTCTACGATTTTCGATAACTGTAATTCCATTTATTCCCTACTGTTATGCGTTTTCAGCCAGGTATCCTTGGAAATATCGAGTTGGACACGCTCAGCTGGCTCATGGATTGATATTACACGAAAGAGGAAACAAATCAGTTATTTGTAGTATCGACGATTTTTTCCAGGTACGTCGTGAAGAAAACGATCGCGCACGTGGAACAGGAGGAGAGACAGAGACGCGATTTTTCCTTTTCATGATCATGGGGAATTATTGCAATCGATATTGTAAACAAGTCCTGGCGGAAATATTTTAATCAACTTGCGATTGGTTAAATAGAGTCTATCAGGTTGAAGCAATTTTTTATCTCGTCGTAACTTGAAAGATATAATTACCATGAGCGATCGCGTGTATTAGTAATAACTATCGTGTATAATTTAATTAGCTTTTAAGTGAAATAATAATTGCAGGGCGGTTTGAGGAAAATTACGATTTTTAATATCTTTGGAATTATACAGCCCTCCTTAGCTCAAGTAATTTATATAACATTTGTTCATTTCTCGAATCATCGCACATGACACGACTTGAGACATCGATATATCTTCATTCTGAGTTAACATTATTCTTTTCTTTTTTCATTCTTCTAAATAAAGTCTAATAACAGGATGTACTGGTATCTCTCATACAAGAATTCTATTGACATTACTTAACTTCCTTCTTATATTCATTAAGACAGGAAAAGATTCAATAACGAAGTTTAGAAAGAATAAAGAAAAAGTTACACACGAGTCAACATATAGCGAGGAATCGATCTCACGAAAGTTCCAATGATGTAACCCGCGAGAGAAAGAAGAAGAAGAAGGAAATAGCGTGCAAGTTCAGGAATCGCCAGCGATCGTATAAAATATTCTATATAACGTTCAACGATCCTAAAATAGAAAAATGTCTTTTGCGAAACTATTGAAATTATTCCAACCCTTGAAAAAATCATTAAAATAATCTTATCTGAAGAATTATTGAAATAATACCCAACTGAAGGATTATTCAAATAATTCCATACTTAAATTATTTCTTACGCCCACTAAAAGCGAAACAGATTCGCTAACAAGTTCAGCGAAGACCAAAGTCAAAGAAAAAGCAAACTCTTCCCCAAAATTAGCAGAGAATCGATCAGGCGGCAGTTTTAGTGGCATTAACTGGCATAAAGAAGCAGAGAAAAATGATATGCAGGTTCACGAATCGCACGAGGATGACGATAGGTCAGGCGATGATATACTCTCGTCGATACTCGGAGATTTCTTCGCGATTTCGTGCCGTGCCATTCAAATGCATTCAAATGTCTCATCAATAATTCATGAGGCCGGTTATCAAGGCTACAAATCTTAGGCTCGGGTCCTGTGCATCGTCTGTAATGTTTCATGGCACTCGAAAAGATTCTCCATGAGACGTTACAAAATTATATCAATACTAGTAACAACGACAACAACGGCAACAACGGCAACAACGGCAACAACGGCAACAACGGCAACAACGGCAACAACGACAACAACGACAACAACGACAACAATAATAATAATAACAACAATGATAATAATAACAACAACAATAATAATAACAACAATAATAACATTAATATTAATCGATTAAAACTTTTTCTGGAGACATCAACAAAGATGAACGATGAAGTGTTGTAATCAGGTGAGAGGCAAACGTTGCGTGCCGGAAATGTGAACGTGTCATCGTTAACGCGGCCGGAGGCCCGTCGTCACAATTTACCTTCCCACTAGGGAGAAACACTTTATCTTGAGTTTCCCTTCGCGGGCTAACCTTGCTGAATTGCTTCAAACAAATGATTTTTTTTTTTTTTTTGCTTTTGTTTTCCATGGGAATCTAAGGTGGATTTTGAAAGTTGACGAGTTTCGAATCGATTGGATTTTGGAAGGGAAGTAGTGATGCTGTTTCTATTAGTTCCTGGAGAAAATCGTGGAAACTACTTTTTGAGATTTGTACATGTATTTTAGACGTTGATTTTAAAAGACCGATATTTGTTTGGTACATTTATTTTTGAATTTTTATCGGTGGGAATTTACAGTGTTTTCACGATTCTGCTTTAATTTAATTTTTCACGCCGTTAACACGTTAGTTGCCACGGTGGTTATCGGTGACCAACTAGGTAAAATAAATTGAATCTTTTAAAATGGTTAAAACAGGAATTTCACGGATTAAAAAATTGTCAACAACATGAACCATTTAAATAACATCGTTGGAGAAAAATTGTACCTGTTGGGGTTATCTGTATTCTGTTAATGTGTAACAGAAATATATTCGAGTATAACGGTATAAGTTCAGTGTATGCTAATCCAGATCTGCACGCTGGTGTCACGTAAAATAACAAAATAAAAAAAGGAATTTGAGGTAAAAAATAAAAAAAGAAAACTTTATTTTTTTTCTAACATCAATACACTTTACAATTTACTTCCGAACTCTAGGCGTGACTTTCTAAGACTGACTCTTATGATTTTACTTTCGATCGGATCCGATTACTTTCTTTTGTCACCCCTCAACATCCCCACCGTCCATGCATTTGCTAGGCGTCCGCGATCGTTGCCACGTGCTCTTTCTTCTAGAACCTTCGGTGGAAGGACCGTTGGGATGTTGATGGTTCATTAGGCACTTCAGCGATATACATTGTCGCCGAGTGCCGCCACATCTTTATCTCTATCGTCAGTCCGTCGGATTTGAAGTATGCCGGTCGTGACATACCCCCCTGGTTAGATTGATCTTGGTCCTCTAAGATCGTAGTAGAATGGAATTATTTAAATGTAGATCAAAGGATATGTTTATGCTTTTTTTTCAGGAATCGCTATGAATTGATTTTCTGCATGTTATGGTACAAAAGTTATTTCGTTAATCTTAAATATAGCAATTTTACAATATTTGTTAGTGTTCGAGAAGCTAATAATTTCAGAGGCGTAATCATGTTGTAGTTTTCGATCGTGAATTGGTTGGGTTTGTTTACAAAGCGTAATTCCTATCCCGTGAATTTAAGGCAACTAATTAAGGGTATTGTTACTAGTGCTAGGGTCAGCATTATCCTGAAAAAAGTACGCTTTCAATCGGTTACCATGTATCTTTTTCTTAGCATTGTCGATAGAAATAATGTAATAAGGAGTTTTCACATCGTTAATTCTGTAGGGTCCTAACCATTCAATGTCCAACTTATCTCTTTTATGGTCGTTGTGAATTAAAACAAAGTCTCCTTTCCTAAACACAGTCTGAGTTTTAACAATCTTTCTTTCTTGGTCTCGCTTGTATCGTTGCTTATTCTGAATAAGTGTTTTGTGAGCTGTTTCCCAATATTTATTCAACTGTTTTTGCCAAAGTGAGTACATATCATCATAGGTAAGTGTGGGAAATTTGGATATTGCGGAAGGTAAGTTAGCTTTTCGCCCAAAGGTCAATTCAAAGGGAGAGAATCCTGTTCCTTCATGTTTCGCGGTGTTGTACCCTAAACAAATGAAATTAAGTACTTCATCCCATTCTTTGTCATTGTCGTGTAATGCAGTACGAATTAAATCTTTAACTGAGGCATGCGTTCTTTCGAGGGATCCGTTACTTTGTGGGTGAAATGAAGTTGTTTTGATGTGTTTGATTTTAAAAGCTTCTTCAAATTTCGTCATTAAATCACTAACAAAATTTTGTCCCTGATCTGTTAGGATCGTTTTTGGTGCCGAAAATATGTAAATATAGTGTTCAATAAGCGCGTTAATTATGGATTCAGTTCGTTGCGTTTTAAGGGGAACTAGTATCAGATATTTCGTAAGTTCATCGTGTATTGAAAGTATGTATTGGTTTCCGCGTTTGGTTTTCGTCATCGGTCCTATGATGTCCATAGCGATTTTGTCGTTAGGGTTAAGTGGCGTGTCTGAGATTTGTGGGGATTCTTTGGGTCTGATACGTGTTAGTTTCTCCTTTTGACATGTGTCGCATGTTTTCACAAAGTTTTCTACTCTTTCTAAAAGTCCGGAAATTTTGAATTTATCCTTGATCCGTTGATACGTTTTCTGTATCCCTAAATGTCCTACGGTGTCGTTATGGTTTTCCTTTATTGCTTGTATTATTTCGTTTTCGTCTAGTTTTAAGATGGGATTAGGTGCATAAGTAATTTTCTTGTACGTGTCGTTAAAATATATTAGCATGAGTTTAATCTGTGTTTTCTCTAATTCAGTGAAGTCGTTATTTCCTATGCCGATTTTTGTTGTATCTTTAAGAATTTTGTAAAGTCTTCTGATCCAAAGTGTCTCGTCGTATTCTCCTAAGTCGTTTCGAGTTAATTGGTAAAATGTTTGGTCATTTGGTTTAATTTCTAAGAGTTTCGGATTCTCGTTGTTGTCTTTCCATGCGTTGAATGAATTAGTGTGATCAATTACTAGGTCGAGGTTAACTACTTCGTCGCGAGTTACTGCGTGAACTCTAGATAAAGCGTCTGCAGCTGTGTTATCTTTACCCTTTGTATATTCGATTTCATAGTCATATTCTTCGAGTCTAAGTCTCCAACGAATCAGTCTGCTAGAAGGGTCTTTGCAATTGTGTAGCCACTTAAGAGCTTGGTGGTCGGTTCGAATAATGAAGCGTCGTCCTAACAAATATTGTCTTAATCTTTTCACGGCCCATACGATGGCTAAGAGTTCCTTTTCTGTCGTGGTATAGTTTCGTTCGGGTGGATTCAGTGTTCTTGAAATGTAACAACAAGGATGACCGTCTTGCGACAGTATTGCTCCTAGTCCTTCGTTACTTGCGTCGGTAGTTAAGGTAAAGGTTTTGTTAAAGTCTGGATAAGCTAATATTGGGAAATTACAGAGTTTGTCTTTTAAAGTATCAAAGCTAATCTGGTGTTTGTCAGTCCAATGGAATGGTGTGTCCTTTTTTGTTAAGTCTGTAAGGCTTTTCGCGATTTTGGAAAAGTTTCGAATAAATTTGCGATAATAACCTGCTAAACCTAAGAATGATTTCACGTCCGTGGCATTGCGGGGTAATCGAAAGTTTTTTACAGCGTCTAATTTCTTGGGGTTTGGTTTGACTCCTTCGGATGAAACTACATGGCCTAAGTATTCTAATTCCGGTTTTACGAATTCACATTTGTCCGGTTGCAATTTAAGTCCTAATTCTCTGAGTCTCTGAAATACTATCGCGAGGTTTTCGTTATGTTCTTGAATCGTTTTTCCGAATATCACTATGTCATCCAAATAAACAAAGCAGTATTTTCCTACAAGTCCAGCTAAGGCTCTGTCCATTAATCTTTGAAAGGTAGCGGGTGCGTTTTTAAGTCCGAATGGCATTCGATTGAAATGAAAATGCCCTTGCGGTGTCGAAAAAGCGGTATATTTTTTAGATTTCTCGTTCATTGGAATTTGATGGAATCCTGAGGA
The DNA here is from genome assembly GCF_024542735.1 of Bombus huntii. NCBI lineage: Eukaryota > Metazoa > Arthropoda > Insecta > Hymenoptera > Apidae > Bombus > Bombus huntii. The sequence continues at coordinate 530,232 of NW_026099323.1, forward strand.
TAAATCAAGCGCCGAAAAGAATTTTGCGTTTCCTAGTTGTGTTAAAATGTCGTCTATATCAGGTAAAGGGTAAGCGTCTTGTTCTGTGAGTTCATTTAGTTTCCTGAAATCGATAACTATCCTCCATTTCTGTTTTCCTGAGGCGTCTAATTTTTTCGGAACTACCCATACCGGAGAGTTATAAGGGGATTCGGATTCTTCTATAATATTTTTCTTCAACATGTCTCCTATTTGTCGCGAAATCTCGTCACGGTGACATTCCGGTGGTCTATACGATCGTGTGTTAATAATTTTGTCTTTGGTTAACGAAATTGTGTGCTGAGTTAAATTAGTACAGGGTAAAAGATCGGTTTCTAAATTAAAGATGTCAATATAATGAAGGATAATCTTTTCGATGGATTCACGGATTGGTTTTTCAATGTGATCTGTTCTCACTAGGCTTTTTAGTTTTGATACGTTGGAAAAGTCATGAGAATTTTGAATATTGCTAGAAATTTCAACGTTTTGCTCTCCAGTGTTGATAAAACATACTTTAGTTGGTTTGCCTTCCAAATAGATTGTTTGAACTCTGTTTTCTCCAGGAGTCAAATGTATTGGTTTCTGAAATAAAATGGTTTTGTCGTTTAATCGGATTTTGTCATTGGATATTGAATAGTTATACTTCTCTAAACATGGTAGCCCAATGATTCCGTCTTCGATAATAGGGAAATTGTTCGGTACTATGTGAAAAATGTGATTTTGTCCAAAAATTCGTTTCGTTACGTATTCGTTAGTTTCGTACTTGTCTCGTCCCATAGAAAATTTTTGTTTAGGCCCTATTTGTATCGCGTTGACAGTTTTGTTACGTTTCACCAGGTTTATCCCTGCTCCTGTGTCGACCAGAAATACTCGCTCTTCGGTTCGGGTTGACAAAGGTATTGCGAGTAATCTTCCCGTGGCGATGTTGACTCGTATGTCTCGTACGGTTCGTCCATCTCCTGGTTCGATGTTGTTTCTTGTATTTCGTCCCATTCCTGGACTGCCTGGAATCCTTGCGGGTGGTCGATCGCGCTGGCTCGGTGGTAGAAAATTTTGACACTTGTTGGCAATGTGTCCCAGCTTTCCGCACTTGAAGCACTTCATCTGCGCGCGTTCAGCAGGTGATCTATTTTCTACTTGGTTAAATGTAGCAGGTTTCTGAGCTACTGGCGTGTTAGGCGATCTTGATGGTACATTAGATCGTCTTACCTGCATATGCTGGTTGTCGGGGCGATTACTAACCGAAGGTAAGCGATTACATGACCAATTAGGTTGTCGTTCTTCTCGCAAGTAGCGTTCTACATCGGCTGCCTTTTTTTCAGCTTCCGGAAAATTCAAGGGTTCACTGCTTAATAGTATTCGCCCTATGTCGCGTCTGAGTCCCTTTAGGTACACACGAACAGTCTTCTTCGTGATTTCTTCAGTCATAATTTTACGTGTTAGTGGTTGTGGGTACTCATTGGTTACTGCGTACAGCAAACGGTTGAGTATTCTTCTAAACCGAATATTAAAACTTTGCACTGATTCCTCGCGTCCCTGTCTCAACTCTCGTAATTGTTCTTGGTACTCATCCGAAGTCACTTGTGCTGCTAAGTTATTTCTCAGTGCGTCGTACAGATCACTGTAACACTCAATAGGAATGTTGCGAATACTTTGGGCTGCTTTCCCCACGATTTTTTCCACTTTTATTGCTTTTAGCAATAGATCTTGCTCCATACAGCGATCCTTCATACTTCTCACTTCTTTGATGAAGTCTTCAACTCCTACATCATCATCTCCGTTGAGCGTTGGGATGTAGCGTATTGCATCCTTAGCTCGTAGAGTGGGAGGAGCGGGCGAAAAATAGCCTCTTTCTTCCACCTCGGGTTGTTCGCTGTCGAGGTGGACAGGTGGGGTGTCTGAAGCTGCTAACCCTGACAGTTTGCGTGCTTTTGCCATATTCACAGTACGATTGATTGCTGTCGACGCACTTTCATTGTCTTCGGTGATAATGGAAGCAAATTCATCGGTCGCAGGGGATCCGAACCCAGTCCGTAGCGCTGCGACGGTTTTCCCGAGATTCTCGATTTCTGCTGCCCTGTGTCTGTTCTCTTCGTCATTTTGCATAGACAAACGTAACATTTCCTCTCGTAAAAGGGCAATGTTCTCGTTCTGTTTTTGAATACTGTCCCATATTGCTCGCAACATTGGGTCAGTTGAGGTTGAAGTTTGAGATTCGTTTGCCTTAGACATTATTGCGCTGATTTATAATTTTCAGACGAAGACGAGTCTTGGCTACTGAAGCTAAATTTTCTTTCACGGTAACGTACACAGGAATTCAGTTTACCTTTTATTGTTACTTCACTTGGTTCGTGATAGTTACTTTGTTGTTGCGGATGACCGTAGTCCCAAATAATTCGATCTTCCGTAGATGATGAATGTCTTTTGGTTTCCGAACAAACACTTTTCACTATCCTGGCAGGATCGCCAAAATGTCACGTAAAATAACAAAATAAAAAAAGGAATTTGAGGTAAAAAATAAAAAAAGAAAACTTTATTTTTTTTCTAACATCAATACACTTTACAATTTACTTCCGAACTCTAGGCGTGACTTTCTAAGACTGACTCTTATGATTTTACTTTCGATCGGATCCGATTACTTTCTTTTGTCATTCCTCAACATCCCCACCGTCCATGCATTTGCTAGGCGTCCGCGATCGTTGCCACGTGCTCTTTCTTCTAGAACCTTCGGTGGAAGGACCGTTGGGATGTTGATGGTTCATTAGGCACTTCAGCGATATACATTGTCGCCGAGTGCCGCCACATCTTTATCTCTATCGTCAGTCCGTCGGATTTGAAGTATGCCGGTCGTGACACTGGCAGCGTGACATTACAATAGAGCCCCGAAGCCATGGGCCTATGGTATTTATGTAATATCGCGATATAATGTGTTTACAAAGAGTGGACAATAGAGATGTTAATCAGACAGAAAAAGACGATTGTTGTTCAACCTGAACTATTCACGCCAAACGCACAGAAAACAGCGCAATCCACACTCTCTCGGCAACGCCACTCGCAACCTCTGTCTCCGCTCAACTCGCACTCGGCTCCTCGACTCACACTCTGTTTCTCGACTAACGCTCTGGTCGTTGCCGCATTCTGTTGTCTTTTTCCTAGGCCCACCGCACACGTGTTCTGCAGACGCTCGTGGCCAGGGTCACGTAGGTCTTTTCCACGAAACTATGCACTGGAAAAGACCGATGACACATTGATGGGCCCGACGGCGCCTCGGCTCTCGCGACATTGTTCATAGTTCGCCCGATATTTCTTAGGCCTTTCGTCCACGATACTACATTTATAATTCCAAAAATCCAGTTTGTTTACATCTCGCTGCACCATCTACACAAGGCATATTCCAGAAAAGGCTATTGGTCTGGAAGGCCCTTCAAATTAATTTAGTAATAGATAATGCTTAATAGGTTCGAAAATCAGGAAAACTAAACAGTAGAGCAGACGTAGAATTTTCCTGGAAGAGTGGAGTGTTTTCCTCCAACAGTGCCAATACAAAATAACACATTACAAAGAATAAACATTACCTCGTACATCTCAATCTATCTTTTAAAGCAAAATATATAAAAATTGAACGCGTTCAAGAAAATAAACATAACGATAGCTATACAGCATATGGCATATGTCAAATCAAATATAATATATTTTTTAACGTACCAGAATTTCAATAGAATTTTAGCAGAATTTTGCTGGATAATTAGTTTAGACGCGCGGTAGGTTGAACAAAAATTGAAAATCGCTGCATTATATCAATCCGTGTCTAAACAAGAATCACGTATTAGACGTGTAACGTCACGAACAACGATTACAAGTGACCTCAAATTCCCTAGAATTTCTGAAAATATCACGGAGCATTCAGGAGGCATTCTACGACCGGGTTAGCCAAGGACAGGAAGAGTTTCGTTAACGAGTACCGGCGATAAATGGAACAGTTCCAGGGAAATAGTTGCACGATACGGTAAACGTGGTTCGATGGAAGTAATGAGTCGCGTTTTACGTCAAAGTATATCTATCGAAACTGGGTCCATGGAAGTATCAACTAGACGACAGTGTTATACGATCTTTCAGTGAAACTCCATCTGCATCTATTACTTTATTTCATCGATCAATACTCGCTGATTCACTTCTAATAGGACGAAAGAACAAAAAGAATTCTCGCAACGTGTTAACAAGTTTCTATTGGTCGCAGTTCCGTGACTTTTTCCATTATCCAGAATCAATATACCGATAGATGAATATAAGATGAGGAAGAAAAAACTTCGCTTAAATCTAAGATCGTCGAAATGGTTTGACGTAGCGCGTCATTATCGTAACACGATCGGCAAACGCGTTAGCTTTGGTTGGTGATTCGTTCTCAGCGATTATTAGCGACGTTTGTAGGTTCTTTTCGTGGAAACCTTGATATAACTTGCCTCTCGATCCGCTTTTTAAACGTTCAGACTATTTATTCGAATGGTTTTTCGTTTCAATCGAACGAGCAACCTTGGTTGATTTAGTGAACGTTTATTAGAGAACTCGAGTAATTATGCGAAAGGGAATTATGCTCGATCATCGTTAGTGTCCGGTTTTACGTTACAATAAATCATGTACCTACTCGAATTGATAATTCTATGAACACAATATCGTGTTTACAATGTTTCCATTCTGAATTACGATTTTCCTGCTTTCAAAAACGATGGAAGGAGAAGATTGAAATTTTCCAGTTTTCGCGTTTCACAGTTCGTTCCATTGTTTCATGGGATACATAATTTACGATAAAATTAATTATACAGTACTTTGTCTTAATTTCATTGGAAATAGCATGTAATGCTTAGTTAACGCCATCGAATCGCGAATGACTCATAAACGTTTCATTTGGACTTATGTTATTATATTTTAGACAATTTTATTCTATTTCAATTTTTCACAGCATCTAACACCTAAACTGTAAAACTTGAGATATTTTATATCTGAAATTACTTTTCTGTCATGATGTTATTGTAAACGAGAATCACGCAGTTTTTCAAGGACTGATCGGAACCGCGTTCATTTTAGCATGTCACATGCCACGGGGGTCATCGGTCACCGACACTCAACTTGTCGGTGCCGCCATGGAGGTCACCGGTAACCGGTGTGCCAAGATTGGTAAAAATAAAATCAAAAAATTTGAACAAATGTCGATTGTTCATTATCACCATCGTTACTACAACGGCGTGACGAAATTAATACAGTATAAAACATATAAAAATAAATTTATTTATACATGAAGTATAGACCTATAATATTTCACCGTTACATTTATCGCATAATAAAAAATTCATTATGGCGCCACGGGTAATCCCTGTAAAGCTAGCATTCAACGTGTTGAAAGCTTCTTTCAGTTCGATCAATAGTATTGGCATAAGAATGACGCAAAGGCTCATCGTTGTTGCGTTTATCGAATCAACGAGTTTATATTTATACGTTTTCCGTGATAAACATTTTTTGTTTTTTTCCTCGTCAACCACAGAATTAAAGATTTGTCCAGCTGTTATTACACGTAAGTTATGCAAGGCAGTTTATTTTACATTAGGCCTTCGTGTCTGACCACAACAAATTTAAATATATTTATAAATTCATAATAATTTACATAAGTATAAATAGTTTTTATTTGAAAGAATTTTTAATTGATTTGCAAAGAAGAAGATTTAAACCGAAAGATGGTATCAGTAGAGACCGTCTATAATCAGATTTTATATACAAAACGACAAACTTTAAAATTCTCTACGGTCTTTAACGAGGTTATCTCATCCGTTTGAAATTCTTAACAATTAGTTAAAAATATGAAACATTTAGTAGGGGACCTGTTGCTCTCATCGCTTTAGAATCCGTAAAACTTTCGACCACAAAGTACTTCGTTTGAATAAAAAATCCTGCTCGGTACAGCACTTTACAATTCTACAAACCTCATTTTCTCTACTTCAAACCTATTTTACGCGTTTTTACGTTCTGTATTCGACTTATTTTCCAGGTACACAGTGTCCATGCTTAAAATTTCACACCGGCGCGATGGTACAAAAATTATTTTATACTGAATCTCGCGTTTTGTTGTTAAAAACTATGGATATTGATAAAAATAAATTTCACGCGAAACTTTAATTTTTGGAATCAAAAATCATTTTAATCGATCAATGAAATTATGAAAATTGTCCAGAGATTCCAAAATTATTAAGATTAATCTTCTCTTAAAGATCCTAAAATTATTAAAAATCAGAGATTTTTAAATCATTAAAAATTGAAGATTCTAAAGTTACTTTATTTATTTATTTACATTTCATAATTCTGCCTTCCGCAGTAAAGCGGACTTCCAGTTACACTTCTCCTTGGGATTCTAACGTTATCAAAAATGATTAAAAGCCTAAAGGCCTAAAAAGTTCTCTGTTTGCTATTTCACTGTTGTATGCTTTCTCACCCTTCGTCCCTAATCGATGAACATCGCTCTAATTCTTTTCTCTCCCTTTACTTTCAATCGCACGAGAGAAGCGTCGAAAAACCCACGACCACGAGGGATGAAAGGATGGTTTCAGGGATGGAGATTCGTGAAAGCAGGCCGCGAGGGAAGAAGTGAACCGAGATTGGTCCGATGTTTGTTCAGCACACAACCGTTTCGTATGTAGAAAGCGTTCATAGAGAGGTGGTTGCGCTCCTTTATGCGCATGCCCAATAAAACAATCTCCAAATAATATTCTGTTCTTCGAATTTACTTTTTCAACGTTCCATGCTTACGGGCTATAATTTTCTTAAGACGCTTAAAACGATCTCTTGAGCTTTCGCCTTTTCGGTGAAAACAAGCATTTTTTTATCTCCACTTTAGACTCGAACGCCAACTTCTTGACGTATTAAAGGATTTTAGAAGTTTCTTACCATTTTACAGTACGTTCTTGTTGAATTTTTGCTGGATGAAAAAACGCTTATCCGATACTTTTAGTATTTGCCTCGAAGCTGTTTAACGGTATTATCCTTTTAATAAAATTTAATTATAACGCGCTTTTACGAAATGATAGCGTACACAGTGACTGTTAATAATTTCTGGTCAGAGCGTAATTTTATTTTGACGTACTTTTTACTTTAATAAAATCCTTCGAGTAAAATGTTCCGCGATATTGTATAATATTCTTCTAAAAAAAATATATATTAATGCTAATCGATGGAACTATTAAAAAGATCGTACAGTTTTTCGAGAATGTTAATAGCCTTCTTGATAAGAAGACATCGCTTGTCCTATCTTGGTATGCGTTAAGGGTTGATGGTATAATTTACTATATTTTGAAGATCAAAGTTACGATATTCATAAGAAGTTTACCAAAGTTTTACCTAACGCCGCTTGATTTTATGTGATTATACTTGCAAAGTTCTGTATCGCTTATTATACAGTTTTGTTTTTATCAAAAGAAAAGAAAAATACCTCTCATAGGGGTAGTTTGCATATTTTGGTGGAGACTGGTGAGTATAAGTGTCGTTGTCGTTGAGGGCGATGCACTTGGTTTAAGTAGGCTAATGGGAACTTTCGAGTAGCCATCTTCATAACTTTTCGTATCTCTTGCGAACAGCTTCACAATCTGTATAACATTGCGGCTCTCGATTTTCTACAAAAAACACTAAATACCTTCGAGCCGTTTAAACACAGAGTGCAACTGGCAAACTTTCATTACAAGATCAAATTTAATTCCACTTGCCTCGATGGACGCAGGCTATCGTTAATTAAAATCCTCCCACCAATTTGTATAAATATATGAATATAATACGAAACCTTTTTAATGAGCTAAAAAAAACACGAGATTTTTAGCAAATTTAAAAAAATAAAAGAATTAAGATTAAATTTAGACGTAGTCGAACCTTATTTCGTTAAGTAATTTCCGTGAGAAGTACAGGAAACATAACTGAACATAATGTGGCAGATCCATCATGATAGATTTCGTGATTTTAATGTTACGTGTTCAAAAACGTTATATTAAAAGAGCAATAGTACTAGGATAATTAATATTTCTGAAATGTGTAAGTGCAGTTATACTTTCATGCTATTAAAACTGGAATTGTATGAGCGTTTTTATCATCTTCTTGAATAACTGCACTTACACGTCTATTTTACTAAGGTCTTCAGTTGTGATTTATTAAATTGTTTATCATGTTCATTAATTAAACTGTTAAACTGTTCATTAATTTGTATAGTTACAATATCGTACATATTCAATATGAAATTTCATTACTGTAATTTATGGATTGGTTTTACCTTACATTATTGTAACAATATACGTTTCATTATAATACGTTCCATATTGTAACAATATAGCTGCATAATTTGTGCAAATCAATGCAAACATTTGAGCAAAATATAATCCTTCGAAATATATCTCACAATGTCTTGACGCTTCGTAAAAATGTAAGTTAAATTTTTCAATTAAACATTCTGCTCGTTTCAAACCTCGTTATATGTTATTCAAACCCAATACGAAAGTGTTTTCGTGTTAATAATTCGTGTTTCATCGAAACGCGTAAATGTGGATCGCGATTCTAATCGATACCTATTCGATCTTGAATTAATTAAAAAAATTAGCAAAAGCTCGTTACGAGGAGTGCGCGCTTTCAAGGGAACTTTTTGCACGGCCGGGAATAGCGTCGCACCGCGGAGGCAGCCGATTCTTTCATCCCGGAAGCGCACTGGAACTTGGAGATTTTATTACGAGCGTACAGTGATCCTGTTTAATTGCATCCGCTACAAGGCGACCCTCGAAAAGCAATTTCGAGTGTACCGGAGGCTGGATTTATCGCGACCGGTATTCACTGTAAACAGCCAACGGCGTTCCTCTTAATTCTGCCGCCGGCTTCCGATTCTTTACCTTCGCTCTGTTGGCCGCGGTTTTTCTTTCGTTTTCGCGGCACCGCGAAACGAAGAAAAGGCGCTTCTATCGTCGAGTAGGTTTTACTAATAGTCGATGCTCTGTTCTTCCTTATTTATTTATTTCTTTATCGTTTTCATGATTTTTATGGTCCGGGATTAGGTAGCTACCGCGATTAATAAAATACGTAACAAAGAGCAAAGCGTAGAATGCAATAAGGCAAGTTAGAAACTCAAACAACGGTATCTATACTACGCTACAGCGTATGTTAGAATTAAGCAGGTAGCTTACGATATCATAATTGCTGATACAGATTAATATCTTTGAGAAGATAAAGAAGATCTTCAATGCTTCTGATTTAGACATGCTGCATCTCGTTTGGCAGAGCGAATTTATTTCTTAATTTAATTTACTTTTCATGCATTAACGTTGCTACGATTAAGAAGATTATCATCTACAAATAGGATAAAGTTATAAGAGTGTGTCAGTTTAGTATGTCGAATTTTAAGTCTCATGAGAATGGCTTTCTTTCTCCGATCGGAAAGAGATACTGGACTTTTATCGATGTACGTACGGATGTTATGTATGTTGAATGGGGATGATTCTTGTGGAATCCTATGGAAGGGACGTTTGTACTCTCTGGAGTTTTGTTTCTCATTCTACGTTTTTAATCGAATGGAAACCGAGAGTAAAGATCTAAAACACATTTAGCGCATGTCGAGATAAAGGGGTTTTTAAGCTACGCTGTGCCACATGTTTCGAGCACCTAATGTGCTTCTTGTGTTTAATATTAAATCGCCTTTTGATCGCAATATCTGCAATAATTTACAAACATTGTAGAACCATATTTTACTTTTAACTCAAGTTTGACCAAAATGTGTGACCATTCAATTTTTGACTAGTATGCAACTTTTTATGCACTTATGGGAGACTTAAACGCGAAACATAAGCAAAAATATATGAATAAATTCGAACTATAGTACTCGTTATAATATCTATCGAAAAAATGATTATCCATCGAGGTCCCATTCCTTCAGTTATATTCGTAAAGATATGAATTTGCATAAAAATCCGTAATCTATCTTTGATGGAAACTAAATTGAAAAGGTAAGCCGAATATTTTATTACGTGCTATATATAACTTATCACGTGATATTTAGACTTCTATTAATGATACGAGAATTTATGACTCCCCATTTTCTCCCTTTCTCTTTCTACAGTTTCTTTCTTTCTAAAGTCAATCTGCTGAAATAGGAAACGTCACATAATGCTGTATATCATTCAGAAAGTAAAAACCCCATCGATTAATAACGTCACCATCAAGGTGTTAGCTAATCCGTGGCCAGGGTCAACGTAATAACGCACACCTGAGATTGATGACAGCCGTTGATGTATCACTACTCTGTTATTATGTATTTCTGTAAAAATTCTGTAGTATCGGGAAGAAGGGCCCAAGAAACGTCGAGCTAACTACAGACAATGTCGCGAGAGCCGAGGCGCTGTCGGCTCCATCGATGCATTACCGGGTCCTTCAGGTAAATAGGTAAATAGTCGAAAGGACCTACGTGACCCTGGCTACGAGCGTCTGTAGAACACGTGTGCGGTGGGCCCAGCAATAGACAATAGAATGCGGCAACGGCCAGAGCGTTAGTCGAAAAGCAGCGTGCGAGTCGAAAAGCAGCGTGCGAGTCGAAAAGCAGCGTGGGAGTCGAAAAGCAGCGTGCGAGTCGAAAAGCAGCGTGCGAGTCGAAAAGCAGCGTGGGAGTCGAAAAGCAGCGTGCGAGTCGAGGAGCCGAGTGCGAGCTGAGCGGAGACAGAGGTTGCGAGTGGCGTTGCCGAGAGAGTGTGGATTGCGCTGTTTTCTGTGCGTTTGGCGTGAATAGTTCAGGTTGAACAACAATCGTCTTTTTCTGTCTGATTAACATCTCTATTGTCCACTCTTTGTAAACACATTATATCACGATATTACAATTCTATTGTGTATTCCATTGTGTCTCGATTAAACCATTCAACAGTCTATTAATAGTCTATTAATTATTAATAGTCTATTAGTCTATTAATAATTTCGACGTCCCTTTTTCTATCTTGATGAAAGATACATTGGTACATTTACGCGTCTTGAAGTGGCGTTTCCGGTTTATGCTGAATTTTATATATAAATCTTTTCTCTGTATTTTCGAGCTGACATTTTTCGGCATCTACATTCCCATACAAAAGTCTTCGTAATAGAAAGGCTATTTATACTCGAGTAAAATCTTCTAAAATTTCAGCGTAGAGTTAACGTATTTCGTAACAAAACGATTAACATAACTGTTTTATTCTTGCGTAATAAAACAAAAAGTAACTACGATATAGAAATAAAACTGACCAATTCTATCGAGGTTAATTAATCGTTCCGTTTCTGCGAAATGAACCCTATCTACGTATTTTGATACGTAAAATTAAAAACTTTTCAAACATCGAAATCGATCAGTTCAGCTTGTCAGATTGACTCCTACATGCTTTATTTAAACAAAGAATGTCAATGTTTTCAAGACATGCGGATTACTTGGAACTGATTGTACATTTGTCATTTTCCCAGTGTCTGCTGGTATTTCTATTCTTTCTTCTAAGAGTAGAAGCTATCGTAACGATTTGTTATATTCGTTACATTAGCATGATCGATCGTGCGGAGCAAATGATCCACGTTTCATGTACACACGCCCTCGTTACGCCGTGTTTTTCCCTAGTGATCGAGTGGATTTCATCATCGGTAAAATGCACTATATCAGACGTCGCTGACATTAATATTCAAGGTATTTAACGTTTAGAGACGCGGGCGTGTCGAGTAGTGCCTCTCGGTAACAGGCAATTCGATTGGCAAGCAACGAGGGAAAAAACTGTTACACAATAAAATAATAGCCATTATGACTAATCGCGCTAGTGGAACTCGCGAGTATCGCGACCCTGACTAATTGTAAGCGAGTACGCGAATTGCGGTTGAATGGAACGTGCTGTCGCGTCCCGGAAACTCGAAAAAGTCAAAGGGAAACGCAATTTCGCGATAATGAATGTGGAATGTATTAATGTACATGGTGTCTCATTTTGATCGTTCCACGCAAACATATATCCTAAACTATACGTAATTCGAGAAAGAGCGTACAATAAAATTGTACGGTTTCAATTGGCCCATCTTACGACGTTCAATTGGATTTGTCTAAGTGGAAGCGTTTACGAGATTCTAAGATAACCGTTGTTTCTTCCAATTGAATTATACGTTTTATCTTTCATACACCATCCGATGCACTTTTTAGTTCTCTACGGAAAAGTATCAAGGTAGTTGTATCTGAAAATTCTTAGCTTAAAAGATATCTCATTGTTAATTTCATTAAAATTGAGCGTGTGGAGGACAAGAAACATATGAACGTAAGTGCGCTGTGTTATCTTTCCTTGTCTTTCATGCGATAAGTTTTACAAGGTTGAAGCTGGAATACCTTTTGAACTAATCATTTTTCCATTGAAGTACTCTAATACTGGTTTGTAGGGAATTAAAAAATCCATCGAATAGCGTATGAAAAAAATGTATGTAGAAATCCATTTGAATAAACGAAGGTCACCTTGAGATCTCGAAGCTATGTATTTTTCGAAGAAACACTTCTTTCGAATAATATACGGTTTAAGAGATATTTGCCTGGCTCGATCAAGACGAGACACCTTGTATATACAGGCTGTTGCAAAAACATGATAGGTGCAAGGATTTTGTTAAAGGGAATAAGAAATAATTTCGAAATACACTTAGCATTGTAATTATTAATATATTTATTTAGTATAACATTGTATTTATTATATCATACTAGTTAATTAGGTCCAAGTGTATTAATTTTGGTATTTGGTAAAATTTTATATTAGGAAAATGAAATATAGAAACTCATTTAATTCTAAGAAATGGTTCTTTATTATTCATATTGCTCGATCATTTTTCAGCATGGGAAAACCATGATTATTCAGAAGCAAATCTGAATTTACTTGAAGTAGTTCTTATATTAATAATTTAAACTCCGTTCTCCGATATAGTGTTGCCAGAATTTCGTACAGGCGTAGAATTATAAGATCGACCAGTACAGATTCCAAAATCAACGCTTTCAACGTAAAATCTAATTTTGTATTTCTATGTAGGGTGACTTAATTTACTAGTCTATAAACGATAATTCAGTTAACGCATTAACAGTCGTCGATGTAATGTAATGTTTCGTAGTTAAAGTACTTACTACCAGGTAAGACAATTATCAATGGCTCTGAGGGATTTCCTGGATTTATTTGAGTTAATTCTAGGAAACGATTAAGGTTTAATATTCGTAGGATATCGTTCTGCAAAATTATTAAACGCGAGTATATTACATTGCAACGCGCTGTAGTTAAAGATCTATAATGTTTAAGAGGAAAAAAAAAGAAATAAAAAATATCGAGAGATTTTTGAAATCGATGTTCTTAATTTAAAATGTAATTTTGTCTCTTCTTATACTGACATTTAATGAGCTTAATTTACTCAACCCTAATGTAATTAAATTGCAACAACGAATATCTTCGCAATGTTATAATATTAATAATATATAAATATCGTAATATATATTTTTCCATAGTTTTCAATGTCTACTACAAGACCTTCATGTTTGTGACACACGGCATACTATTTGCCGCGATACGAACCGCATCGTTTTTGATTTTCGATCGATTTGAAAAGTTGCTATGACATACAGTAACTTAGTTGTATATCAATCTAGTGATAATACGATTTTGATTTGCGCAGAGTACAAGCTATTTCAACAAGTTGGTAAAATTTATTACCATGTAATATGATTTAATACCGTAACGTAATTTAAAAGTCGAAGGATCGAATCCTGAGATTCTAAGATGATTAATAATTAGTCTTGAAGATACGGTCTTGTAATTTAAAGGTATAACAGCATAATGATACAATCTGTAATATAAATGAAGATTCAGTATATCTTAAACATAAAACGCGGCTATAAAATGTTTCAAAATAGAAATATCCAATGTTTTAGAATCCTAAACCAGTTTGAATCTTCAACAAAACTCCGATTTTTTGAGGAACCTTGACAATACGCTAGCTTTTATAGAAGCTTTTTAAAGCTATGTTAAAGGAAAGAATCAACAAGTTTAACAATCATAATATTTAATACCATTCGCGTCACAACGTTTAAATTTATCAATACACATTATAAAAGTCCAAATAGTTGCATAAAGCCGCGTAAAAATCCTAAAGTATACGAGTTGAAATAAAACTTCTGAAACGGCGAACTTCTGAAAAAACTTCGGACCTCGACGATACGCTATCTTTCACGGAAGCTTTCAAAGTTATCGCGAAGGCAAAAACCAACAATTTTAGCAATTACGCCATTTAGTATAGTTCGCGTCACGCCATTTAGATTTATCAATATACATTATGAACGTGCAAATAGTTGCACAATACAGTGTTTAACAATACTAAATCGCACAACTTGAACCTCTTAACGAACCATCGAACTCCTGAGAAATTCCTCTTGACAATAGGCTATCTTTTACAATTCTTTGCCAGTTATCTCAAAGACAAGAATCAACAATTTTAACAATTACAGAAGTGTCATCCGCGTCACGCCATTTAAAACAATCTAACACTTGCGCGTGACAAGCGCGAAACTGGTGTCGCCAGCTCGATTTCCGGCAGACGACACGACGGCCAACTCATCTGACGCCGTTCATCTAACGGCGTTTAAGCTTACTTTAAAATCGATCGATCGCCTGTCGAACAATTGATTTATGGTGTTCGCGCCGTCCTATGTCAAATTCTTCGAAACATGACGTAAACGTCATGCAACATAGGGCGGAATGATGTCAATTGAAGAGAATTGCGCGAATTGAACGTTGTATACTCAGTTTCATCCAGCACTTTCGCGATGGAACACCGGTTTACGAAACCGTGGCATACAGTTTCGAATTTTCGTGGAAATTCCACGCCCGCAAATAAAATCACACGGATAATCAAGGAGTATTGTGTCCAAGTGGTCGACGTTGTTACAACGAACCTATCCACGGAATTTGTCGTTTTATATCCGTCGCGGATACAATCCGCGAATATGGCCGTAATCCTATCGTTTAATGAGTTTCCAGATCAATGACGACATGCGTTATAATATATCATTCGTTTTTTTGCACCACTATTCTTCATCGTCTGTTATTCTACGCGTTGCTCAAGTATTGTCAACTGCGACGAACTATTGTAAACTGCGTCGCATTGTCGCAAACCTCGGCTCATAATTATAAAACAACCCTAAAACTTTTAATACGACGAAAGCTGCCTGGTTGAATTTAGCAAAGTTATTTTCCCCTCCTTTTTTTTTTTTACTGCACGAATCAACCTACGCTAATGAGAGTTTAAGACAAGACGCGTACAATCTTTATCTATTCGACATTTTACAACTGTACGAATAATCTTCTCGGTGGATTAAAAGACCTCGCGTTTCTTTTTTTCAATTAAAAGAAATTGCCTGGCGATTCGTCAAATTCGGTTGAATGAACAATGAACAACGAACAATGAACAAATGAACAATTTTTGTACGATCTATGTTTGAAAACGAGCTCTTTAATTCGTTAACGACTCGTAATATATCGTGAATTGGTAGAATATATCGATGGTCATAACTTTTCGCGAGGATATAATTTTTACTGATTAAAAGGAAAGCTTGTTCGATTAACGTTAAAATATTCTCATTTTATCATTGTATATAAATTGTATATAAAACCACTAATTTTTTCAAATACATTAGAACAGGAGGCTGTAACTGGTCAGAATTTGTGGTGAAAATAAAGAAAATGTGCAAACTAATTAAACTATCAATAAATACGACAATTAATTGAATAACTCGCGCACCATATTTCCTTTGATCGAACGTGGATTTTCCATTCGCTCAGATGAAGTTGAAACGAATGGCAATGCTGCTAAAACAAAATACTTGTTGTGTGTCGCTTAGATTAACGAGTTGCAAATTCGTTGAACGCTGTAGCATACGGATAAGATGACTACTACATACATTCGCTGTCTCTGCTGCAAATTAATGCTACAGAGTGGAGTTTAAATTTTAAATGAGATAGGAATACAGAATAATTCCAACCTTCAGATGATATTAAAATTGACGTACATTACGAACTGAAAGTTTTGATGTAGCGCGATCCTTAGCATAAATCGTGAAAATAACGAATTAAATATTTGTCCCCTTAATATTAAATGGAAATTTGTAAAATAATCAAATGGAGTGACAGATGGATTTCGTTTGACTACTGCTCGCGTATATTAATTATTTGAACAAATTTATAAGAGAGAGTGAGCTACAAAATTATCGTGGAGAAATATTTGTAGAATGAGGTGGGTAGCAAATGAAGAAGAAATATTTGTATAAGAGAATGCAGTTGCAGAATAAAGTTTTCTCAATATTAATAAATTTTTGCAATAAAAAATCCAATTGAAAATATTCCAGGTGGTGTAGTATACTAAGCGAAGTACAAGCGTATCAATTAAAATTACTTTCCAAAAATCTATCCCGACCGAAAAGTTTCAGAAGTTGAAACAAGCTCCTCAGTGATTTTAAAAACCCAACGTCTTTTCAATTAAAAGGTTCTCCATTTAATATTCTTCGATCGAGAAACTTGTCAATTAAAAATCAGATGTTTCAAAATGCTGAACCATGTCAACTATCGTAACTTTTTATCAAAGGGGAGAGAAAGTAAACGAAACGCTGGGAAAATACAAGAGAAAAGAAATTACATGTTGTTTAAGAGTTTATCTCCTCTCGAGCGAATAAACTTTTCTCTCGAGAAATTCGTTGACTCGCACGATCTCTACGTCTCGAATTCTCGCGACTCTGCTTCTCGAGTGCCCTTGGTCACGGCATCGATTAACTTATTAAGAACCAAGTAGCAAAATAATACATAAAAATTGTGTAAACGCAACGTTACGGTGAAAACTCTCTATGATCGTAAACCTGAATCTCGTGTTTTTCATTTTTCATTTTTTTTTTTTTTTTTTTTTTTTAGACACAATCATCTTTTCTTCTGAATTTCTTTCTAGAAGAAGAAATGTTACGTCGTGTTAATAGATGGACAGAAATGCTGTGCAATTCTAAGTTTCCGTGATAATTTTCATAGTTGAAAATGGTAATTATCATCGTCTAGGCTTCCTTTGACGAGCATGTATGAAATTTTAGCCCAATGCAGGGTTAAGCTCGTGCCTCGACCGCATTATGCAACCCAGTTTCGAAGTTCAGGAGGGACGTCGGTCAAACAATGGTGTAACCCGACCTATGTGGTAATTGCAATTAATCTTCTCAATTTATTTTTGTTGTCCCGTCCCACGGGCTTCCTTGCTTTTTAGAATGTATCGATTTACCTGGAAATCGTGTCCGCGGCGAACAATCCAAATTCGATTTCAAGTTCCATTCGCTGGGACAATAGACTTGATCCGTCGCGGATTTTTGTTTCGTTTCTGTTTTGTACTTAAATTCAGGTAATTCTTTCACGAGAGACCATCTTCAGCGAAATATGTATTCTTGGAATTGTAGACAATTTTACTATTATTATATTTGTTAGAAATATTTTTGAATATACGTAAATATTATTAGAAAATTATTGAAAGATTAATCCTATGTGTGCTATATCTCTATTCACGCGGAGGACTTTGTTTTGAATTTTCCAAGCGTCCATAACAATGTATTTTGTAGTGTTTTATTTGAATTACATAGGACTGAAGATATCTCTTCACTGTTCCTTTAGGTTTTCAAGTTAAGAAACGTTGAAAAACTCTCTATGAAAAATTAATAATTAAAATATTGTATCATAAGATTGCATGTTAAATTTGGTTTATTTCAGTACCAAGTAACGACTTGTTAGATTAAATTCGTGTGAACCGATCGAAGTTAAGAACATAATGAGAGTACAGATTTTTTTTATTGAGAGATCAAATTAAAGATTTTGCCACTATTGTTTCGAAAATTCTTCATCATTTGTGAAACACGTTCTCTCAGAATTTAAAGTCGATCGGTTTTCTAATCAGAAACAAACAAATTGTTTGGTAAATTTATTATCACTTACGAAAATCACAATTTTTCAGTCGACAAGGTTTCCTGGCATGAAATATACGACAAAATTACGTGTTATTTATCGATGAGATTATTTCTCCACTGCCTCGGATTAACTCGAATTCACGCAACTAAATGCAGCAGATTTTTCTCCGGTACACATCTTAATTGCACGTTCGTCGCGATTAATCACAGTTTGATACAATGGAATGAAAGATGCATTAATTATTTCTGCGAAACGCGCTTCCACTAAGCTAACGACTTACAGTTCTCTTATATTTACCCCGCTAAAACAAAGAAATGAAAAACCACCCTCTCAACACTAAGATTGCTAAATCTGTTAAAATGACACAGACCGATTTTTCGTTTGTACATTACAATTGGCAAAATTGTTACGGTTTTCGTTATATCGCTTCAATCATAATTATTTACGCTATTGATCAAACATTTGTAATAAAATTCAAGAATTTAAGAGAAAGTCAGTTCAGGACTTTGTGTTCTGTTAGAAAACTTTTACATCAGAATTTTATCGAACTGAAGAAAATTACCACTGACAAATTTATCGTTTCAAAACAAAAATTACTAGGAGTAATTCGATGTAGCTATAGCTTAACAGGTTTTTAAAATGTGTACATATATTTTTACACATATTAAACCTTCATAATTCGAATACTAAATTCCTACAAGTAAATGTGATAACATTTCTCTTGACAATCTTTGCATAAAATATCTAAGACAAACTTTTAACGACTCGATCGAGGATAAAGAAAACCGATAGTCTTGAGAGAAAGACACCATATCATATTCACTTGTTTAGAGATTCTTAATGAGAAATAGTTTGGACAAACTGTAAATCCAGAAGACTCGCTACGTGCGTAAATGATGTAGAGACATCAGAGAGAAAGGAACCGAAATCGACGCGTAGGAACGTCGGTTTTTAGAAATATTCCATCCAATGTACCGATGAAGCAATGTACTCACGACAGGAATTCGAACGAAATCCTTTCTGGTCCTAGCCGCTACCGAAGAATAATGGCCGTGCAGAGGATTGCCACTTCACTCATCGCCGACTAACCTTGCACTAAAGCTCTGTCACCTCGCTCTGGCAACGATAACAAAACTTGCGGACGTAGTTCAGCATTTCAGAGGCCCTGCATTCGATCAGGGTACATGGAGAGCGTGCCAGCGTGTAATTCTTCGCCACTTAGAGTGGGTCATTAACGATGCCCTCCACGATCTTTCGAAGCTCGCGTAATTCTCGTGCACGCGCTTCTTATCCTCTTTATTCTTTTTCGTTACGTTCACCTTCTTTGCTTCTTTTCTTTTTTCGATCGAAAAATGCAAGATAAAGTTATGATCTTCGTTATTCTCTGACTCGAGTCGATTATTAGATTGTGTGGATTTTTAAACGTTCGCGCGCAGTTGAAAAGGCTTTCGATGAGAACATTCAACGAATGTCGAAAGCATTGTGATTTTTAAAACGCACGATCCTCTACGAGGAGATCTAATTTTCTATAGTAAACTTGTTCCATATTGTCGTTGCTACTATCTACCATATACATATTACGCGTGGTTGATAGATGGTTATGCAACGTACATTCTATGCATTTTTGAGAAACTAGAGAAGCTTTGAATAAAAATCACTATTGCATCATAAAAATATTCTATTTTTCGATAGATTCGGTGCTACATAAAAAGATGTCGTTCTTCATAGCGATCTTTTGCATAATTTATTCTTGTTAATCTCAACATTTCTTTAATTAATACTCTCCTAATACCTACCCAATGTAAAAATATTAATTTTCATTGAGACATTAATGTGCATAGATAGAACATTAATGTGGAGTTTTATCCATCTATAGGAAATTTAGAAACGAGAAAATCCGTAAGACGCCCCTAATATACAAAAATGTATTCTTTATAATGTTCCAGAATATTTGGTAAATAAACAAATTTCTGCTTACAATCTATTTCGTTGATCATTCATTAAAGTATAAACTTTGCCTTTTGACATATTTTTTCTTTTTTTCTCTCATCTAAATAATGCCTTTGATACACGAAGGTGTAAATTTATATAAATATCCTTGATCAAATTTGATTCTCACGCGAATAGTATAACGATGTGTTGTCACGATAAGCATTTTTGTATTCGAGTAAAGTCTGATCGAAAAAGAGGACTGAAGAGGGTTATACGATGGAAGAGAGGCTTGCAGAGAAGCTGGGAAACAGTTTACAAGTCGGGCTAGGAAATGGAAGATTGAGTAGTTTAGTTGTATGTTGGAAAAGAGGTTATATGAGAGGGACTGGGAAATAGAATCGAAAAATTATGCGTTCAAGCTTATTGAAAAGAACTTTTTTTAAGAGTGTTCGTAATATATTCATCGTACATGTTTTAAGGAATTTATTTGATACATCTGAGATTTATGTAGCTTTTGCTTGTGTAATTCTGCTCATTTCTTATAGATGCCTTTTCTTTGTCGCAATATAATGTTATTCTTAACATGCAATGACATTTCCAATGGTGTTCCCTATCCTCGCATAATACGTATCGGTAATTCTGTCATAATACTTCATCTATGCACATATGCAGTCGACCACGTCAGCGATATGTGTAATACGTTTGTATCAGCTTTAAGATTAAACAATACTGCTATTGAGTTGGAAATTCATCCGATTGTTCGCATCGTACAGTGTGTAGTGTAATAGTGGATATTAAACAATAAATATTTGTTACGATATGTATAACTAATTGCTTCAGTTCGCAGTCAGAATTAGCTCAAACTCGCGCTATATCTAAAAAAATGTTCTTAAGTTACACAAACGGTTGTCTGTCATCTCGGAAGATGCAGTCATTGAAATCAGCGTTTGAATGTCATATTTTCTGGATGATATAATTTTCATCGGTAAAATTAGAACATATGAATTATCACAAACCAGTAATTAAGCCAAGTTTACGCAACGTGTTTATGCACCAGTTATAGTTTACATAAGAAATTCCAAATTATTTACGTAATACGTCATACTAATACGTCAAAAAAATCATTTACTAAAATCCATGTCTCATCGAAATATGAAAAATACGAAAAAGAAAGCAGGAAACTATGGAGAACGATAGAATTCGATCGAGGAATCGGTCTCGTTCGGATAAAGAGGCTCTAGAACGCACGCAGGCCTAGTGGCCCCGATACTGGAAGAGGCCTCCATTGTGCGAAACCCACTGTTACGACCGTTCACGGAGAGACGCGGTCGCGAGGAAAACGCGTCAGCGAGAGGCGTAAATTCTCGCTACGATTCGGTGAATCGACGCCGCGAAGTAGTCGTTCCCCTGTTTCGGTTAGGATAACAGAGGTGGTTGATATGAATATGACACAGTAGTAAGTTATATTTCACCGTTTATTCCACAACTTATAACGAGGATAGTTACACTGGTGCGTATGTACGAGATGAGTGAGTGACTGATGTACGGGTGTGTATACCCGCTCGAAGGATGTTGACCGTTCGAAGGATGTAAAAACAGTACTCTTGGGAGACGATGCTGTCTCGGAGGAGAGCTAAGGATGAGTGAGTCTAGCGCACGGGACCATCGGATTTGTTGGTGCCGATGTTATTTAGGAGAGTGAGGGAATAGGCTTCGTTTTTAATTGGTTAAACGAAGGGTCTTAACCGCCCTCGAGAGAAAGTGGTTAGTGGGAGGAAAGTTGCAGCGGACGTGACAAAAACTGACTTTCCCTTGTTAAGCCGTGGTAGACAATAGTCTCTAGAAATTCCTCCGAACCAGATGTTTGTTTCGTTTGAAGGACCTTTTCTAGGAAATCTATGTGATTTATGGAAGGTCCTTGAAATCATGGAAGATACGCTGCGAGTATCCGAAGACATCTGGTTGCCATATTGCCCGCGGTGTGTGGCCTCGGCTAGGTAGAGTGTTACGCGACGTAACATCCTCCCCCCGTTGAGAGGGCACCGATCAAGTGATATGGTGTGCTGTCGTCAGGTGGACCTCTTATCAGACTTCGGACTGTTGATTGGTTCGGAGTCGTCTGGAGTCGTTCTGCTCGGTAGTGGTACCATCCGCTTGATGCTCCGTTCGAGGGTACTTGTCGCTGTTCGAACGATAGCCGTGCGTATGATGCCGTCTGCGCCGGGTTGGGCCTTGATGATTCTGCCCAATGGCCATTGCATCGGGGGAACATTGTCTTCTCTGAGAAGGACGATGGTGCCTTCTCGTATGTCGTGACTGCCCTTGTTCCATTTGTTCCGGATATGTAGCTCGTTGAGATACTCTCGATGCCACCGGCGCCAGAAGTGTTGTTTGAGTTTCTGAATATGCTGCCAGCAGGAGAGACGATTGGATGGCGTGTCCCTGAAATCTCGTTCTCGGAAACTGGTTAGTGAATCTCCGATGAGGAAATGACCGGGAGTAAGAACTAGGAGATCGTTTGGGTCTGAAGATATCGGCGTCAGCGGGCGGGAGTTGAGGATGGACTCGATCTCAATGATGAGGGTGTTAAGGTTTTCGAAGGTCAAGAGCTCGTTACCGGCGACCCGTCTGAGATGTCGTTTGAAAGACTTCACTGCAGCCTCCCACAACCCGCCGAAGTGAGGTAAGTTGGGAGGGATGAAGTGCCATTCGATCCGTCGGTCGGCTAAAAAGGACTGGACCTGTGCCTTGTGATCGTCGGATTGCAGGAGATTTCGGAGCTCTCGTAATTCGTTGTTGGCACCAACGAAGTTGGTACCGTTGTCGGAGTAGATTGTCCCACAGAATCCGCGGCGAGCGATGAATCTCCGCAGAGCAGCAATGAAGGCCTCGCTAGTGAGATCGCTGACCAACTCGATGTGGACTGCTTTAACTGCAAGACACACAAAGATCGCTACGTATACCTTGATTTTGAGTCGGTTGCGATCCTTTCGTTCCTTGATGTAAAACGGTCCGCAGTAGTCGATTCCGACGTTGGTAAATGGCCGAGACTCTGTTATCCGGGCAGCTGGAAGGTCGCCCATTATATAATCCACTGGAGGGGGATTGGCTCGGCAGCAACGGACGCACTTCTTCAGCGTGCTCCAAACTTGACTGCGGCCGTCGATAGGCCAATAGGATCTCCTTAGGGCGTACAAGGTAGCTTGAGTTCCGGTGTGGAGATTTAGGAGGTGTTCATGCTCGATTATGAGCGCGGTAACTGAGGATTTGGGTAGAATTATTGGATGCTTCTGGTTGAAAGGCATTGGTGAATGACTGAGTCGGCCTCCGACGCGCAGCATCCCGTCCTTGTCCAGAAATGGATTGAGTCTTTGGAGCTTCCCCTTCATTGCCGAATTTCTATCTGACCGGAGAGCACGGATTTCGTCTGAAAAATAACAGGCTTGCAATAGTTTGATTAATCTGTTGTGTGCATTGGTCAACTCGTGCATGGTCAGAGGTTTGCCTCGATCCCGGGTTTGTCTCCATCGAAGGCACCGAGCGGCAATTCTTATAAGCTTGGGCCAAGAGGAGAATCTCCCCAGTATGCTGTGGTCCGCCGGCGTCGCGGACAGACAGGTTGCCCTTTTCTGCTCCGGTGTTTCGTTTAACGGTACTGGGTTCCACGTTGGCCAGTATTCTTCCGGTTGTTGAAGCCATTCTGGTCCATGTTGCCAAATGGTTGTTTTCAGGAAGTCTTCGGGTAGTTGGCCTCGAGATATGAGATCTGCCGGGTTATCGGTAGTGGGGATGTGACGCCAATCTGAGGCGTGAGTCTTCCGTTGAATTTCTGTCACACGGTTAGCGACGAAGGTTTTCAGCGTGTGGGGTGATGTGTTGATCCAATGTAGAACGATTGTGGAGTCAGTCCAGTAAACGGTCCGAGCAATGTTGCTTGGCAAGGCTTGGAGGACCGTGGTGGCTAGTGACGCGAGAAGGAGTGCTCCACTCAGTTCCAGCCTTGGAATGGTTAGTGATTTGAGCGGAGCTACCTTCGACTTCGCAGTGAGGAGACGTGTACAGACCTGACCATCCAGGGTGATGGTGCGAAGGTAAACGCATGCTCCATATGCCCTTTCGCTGGCGTCACAGAACCCGTGTAACTGAATTTCCGCTGCGGGGTTGATTATCGTTTTACGTGGAAACTCCACGTTATTCAATAATGGCAGCTGTGCGTAATATTTGCTCCATTCCGTGTGCACGTCAGCCGGTAAGGATTCGTCCCAATTAATTTTTAGTGTCCAGAGTCGCTGGAGCAACATCTTAGCTCGAACAATTACTGGTGCCAGCAATCCGAGCGGGTCGTAGATCTTGGCGATTTCGGAGCTGATGGTTCTCTTCGTAATTCGAGAGTCGGCATCATTGGTTTTGACGGAGTATAGGATCGAATCGTCGAAGGAATTCCAAACAACACCCAATGTCTTGAAGGTTTGCGATTCGCCTAGTAGCAGCTTATCGTTTATGTCCGTCTCGGGAAATCCTCGTAGCAGTTCCCGGTCGTTCGACGCCCATTTCCGGATGTTTAAGCCGGCTAGCTTGAGCAGTTCTGTGAGCTCCGTTCTCAATGATTGTGCCTCGACCCTTGTATCGACTCCTGTGAGAACATCGTCGACATAGAAGTCTCGCTGTAAGACTGTCGCCGCTCGTGGATATCGATGCCCCTCGTCGTCCGCCAGTTGCTTGAGGCAGCGGATGGCCAGATAAGGGGCCGCTGAGAGCCCGAATGTCACTGTGTTGAGTTGATAAGTGTCGACTTCTCCATCAGCATTGCGCCACAAAATTTGTTGAAATTTCCGATCCTCCGGGCGCACAAGAAATTGGCGATACATTTTTTCGACATCGCCTGTAATGACGTATTGATGAGCTCGAAATCTTAAAAGGATGAAGTATAAATCATCTTGTAGTTTCGGTCCCGTATGAA
This sequence comes from Bombus huntii, assembly GCF_024542735.1. Classification (NCBI taxonomy): domain Eukaryota; kingdom Metazoa; phylum Arthropoda; class Insecta; order Hymenoptera; family Apidae; genus Bombus; species Bombus huntii. The sequence goes on from NW_026099323.1 coordinate 555,138, forward strand.
GTACGTCGTTTAATGAAACTCCGGTGGTGGTTGGGGCCGATCCGTCAAACACGACTCGGAGTTTCGTAGTTTGGCTGGACTCCTTGATCACGCCATGATGTGGTAAAAAATATCCGTCGTCAGTGCAGTGGTCCGTGGTAACTTTCGTCATGTGCCCTAATGCCAAGTATTCCTGTATTACGGCGTGATAGTCGGCTTCGAAACGCTTATCTCGTTGGAACCGACGGCAGAGAGATATTAGTCGCTTCATCGCCATGGCTCTGGAGGATCCAAGCGAGGGAGTTGTCTCGTTGAAGGGGAGAGCGACCATGTATCGCCCTTCGTGGGTGCGTTGAACGTGATTCCGGAAATGTTCCTCGCACTGTCGCTCCGCTTCCGAAATGTGCGCGGTGGGCGGTCCCTCGTCGATTTCCCAAAAACGGGCGAGATCCGCCTGCAAGGCCGTCGTGGACGCGTGAAATGCGTGTGCGGGTGGTTGCGAGGCTGGGCTCCCCCCGATGACCCATCCGAACCGCGTTTTTTGCAGACGCAAGTCGGTCCCGTTTGCTTGACTGATATCAAGTTGGCCGACACACAGTGACGCTAGTGTTGGCCCGGCGCTCAATAGCACGTCGATCGGAGCAGGTCTGTGGAATCTTGGATCGGCTAGTCGTAGATTTCTGGGTATCTGTATCGTTGACCGATCTACGGGTTGATCTGGGATCGAAGTCGATATGGTCGGTATGATTAGAAAAGTCCAGGTGCGTTCGTATGTGCCGTCAACGGAGGTGATCGTGGCCGTGATGTAGCGTTTCGAAGTCGTTGACAACGTGTTAAGTGTTCCGATCGGGACCGAACATTTCCGTTGGTTGAGTCTCAACGAATTGGCGAGTCTCTCGGTGATGAAGTTCATGCTCGCGCCGGTGTCTAGCAGAGCTCTACAGCGGAACGGTTGAGTTCTATTGTCCAGTATGTTGACCTGTGCGGTGACTAACAAATCGCGGTGGAGTGGGCCGGACGGGGGCGAGGTCAATGAGTCGGTTTTCGGTGGTTCGGTCCCTAGCAAAGCCGTTTGAGGATATCAGTGTTCCCCTAGCTGTTTAGCACTGGGGGAGATATTTGACCCCGATGCCGTCGTTCGCGTTGACCGAGATTCGCGTTTCGGGGATGTTCGCGGCGACGTTCGGGGAGACGTTCGGGGAGACGTTCGGGGAGACGTTCGGGGAGACGTTCGTGGAGACGCGGATGCGCGTCTCGATCGGTGTGACGACCGCGGGATCGGTGAACTAGGCGGAGATCGACCGTTCGATGATCGGTCGCTCGACGATCGACCGCTCGATGTGCGGCTTGCACGTAATCTACTGTGACCATGATCTCGATGTAAATAAGTATGGTGACGCTGTCTACAGATGCGACATGACCCGGCGGAGCATTGATTGAGAGCGTGTCCCTTGCCTAAACAATTCGTACAGAGCGACGCCCGTTTGGCTGTGTCGAGACGCTCCCTGGGCGATTTCGCCTTGAAGACGTCACAATACCGTAGTTCGTGTTGTCCTCGACAGTCCGGACATACCGGCGTCTTGAGCGTCGCGGTGAATGCATGACTTCGCGACGCGCTCGGTCGCTGACGGTTGGGTGGTTCGGAGGCCCTTTTCGTAGCGGTAAATGCTGAACTTGTTCTATCGCCGTTCGTCCGTGTTTGCAAGAAGTCTATCAAGTGCTTGTATGACGGTAATTTCTTGTCTGGTAAGGTGCATTGCCATTTGCGAATGATGGCTGGGGGTAGCTTCCATGTAAGTAATTTGATCAGAACGGTGTTTGATATGATAGGGTCACCGAGGTTCTTTAACGCTTGGAGATTTATTTTGACCGTCTCGAGGAAGTCATCTATGGCTTCGGGTGTCTCCTTAACTATTTTCGGATAGTCGAAAAGCAAGTCTAGGTGGCGCATGCAGATTTGACGGTGGCAGTCGAATTTTTCCTTAAGTATGTCAACGGCGATTGCATAGTTTGACTCGGTGATGGCTAGCGATTCTATACTTCGCGCGGCCCTCCCAGTCAAGGCTGATCGGAGGTGATAGAATTTTTGGACTGGTGTTAGTTGTTCGTTTTGATCTATCGTTGACGAGAAGGAATCGTAAAATGACTGCCAATTCTAGAGCGTACCATCAAATGTGGGTATTCGAATCTCCGGTAGTTTAAGCGAAGCAGACTCGCGACCGGCAGCTGATTCGTCGTTTGTCGATTGTGACGTCGTAGTTAGTCGTAGGTTGCTCAGTTGAGTAGTTAATCGGAGTTCTAGTCTCTCGTACTCGTCGGCTATTTCAAAGCCGCGAGCGGACTCCTCCTCGTCTATGCTTACGATTTCATTTTGAATGGCGCGGAGCTCCGTCTCGTATGTTTCCAGACGATTTTTGATTTGAATTAGCTCGTTCTCTCGCGGACAGCCGGATTGTTCGATTTCATCCAGTTTTTTCGATAAGCGTGTAAAGTGGCCGATGCAATAATCCCGGCGTCGACGCAAGGCGGTAAGTTCGTTACCGGTGGCCATTATTTGTTAGATAATTGAGAGTGGTGAAATATAACTTACTACTGTGTCATATTCATATCAACCACCTCTGTTATCCTAACCGAAACAGGGGAACGACTACTTCGCGGCGTCGATTCACCGAATCGTAGCGAGAATTTACGCCTCTCGCTGACGCGTTTTCCTCGCGATCGCGTCTCTCCGCGAATGGTCGTAACACCTACGAAGATGGAGATAACGTAATGAAACTAACTGGCTTGCTCTGACCAATTAACCAACCCAACTACGGCATAATGTTTAACGTACACTCGCCGCCTTCCCCTGTTCACGTGGCCACGTTTACGCGATGGATATAGCGTTACATGAAAACGCGTTGCGAGGGAATCTCGCGTGATGATGAATTCGCTCACGCGGATCATCCCAGCGTGAGTTACAAGTACCTTCACGCGATTGACGGATCAAATATTCATGGCAATTCGATTGAAATTATATTCGTGGGCCATAAAAATATTCACCTTCGCGATTTTATCGATCTATTCAAGACAGATTGGAAATCGATGTGTCGGAGATGAAAGAACACCTGTCGGAGATAAAAGAACACCGGAGCCTTTGGAACTTTGGATAACCCCGCAACATTGTAACCTAGAGTCTACTATAGCAGTAATTAAACAATTGTAGTTATTCAATCCGATTGTAATTGTTCGAGATAGGTGATAGTGATCTCTGGCTCGAGGCGACAGTCTGTCGCCCAACGTAGCCGCGGCCAACGGGATGACAAAAGGACGTACTCACAAAGTCTAAGTCTGGTTAAAACGTGAAATAACCACTGATCGCGAAGATGTTACTCTTTAGTCGATGAGATCGCGAGCGAGAATGACTTTCCCGTCCCGATGATACCACGGAGGAAAACTATATTGGGGCGTGTCTAAGGACACGAGATCGGATTCGTCGAGAAAAGCCTCCGTTCAGAAAGTAAGGGAAATTGTCGTTGCCGCTAATTGGTCAATCTCTATACCGGTGGTTAGAAAAAGATGCTGGCTGTTTTCGAGGGGAAGTTGCTAGTGGGAGACGCCGCTCGTTGAAAAATTGGTCTCCCCTATTTTCCCGTAGTGGGGACAAAAACTGTTTGTCTGTTTGATGGACTTTAGTTGACTAAATCTTAAGATTTATAACGAGCCCTCGAGCTAGCTGAACATGTACTATGGAGACGCATCGACATCTGGCAATTATCTTACTCCAGGAATAGGGTCTGCGCGTGGCGAGCCACGGGACAAAAACCGTTGGAATATTTACTGTCACGTGTCGCCACGAATATTTCTTTTAAGCTATAGGATTTTAAGCTTTTGAGCTATAGGATTACTCCATACCTTTGTTAAACAAAGCGTTCATCCCTTGGCCGCGGCTACGTTGGGCGACAGACTGTCGCCTCGAGCCAGAGCTCACTATCACCAATCTCGAACAATTACAATCGGATTAAATAACTACAATTGTTTAATTACTGCTATAGTAGACTCTAGGTTACAATGTTGAGGGGTTATCCAAAGTTCAAAAGGCTCCGGTGTTCTTTCATCTCCGACAGATGAAATATTTTTATTCTCTGATTTATAATTTTGGAAGTGTAAGGATTTCGTCGAGTGAACGAAGAATATTCATAACGGAGTACCACGTCTTTAAATCAGGAATTTTTGATAAATAAGTAACGTAAGGTTTTCTGAAGCAGATTACTGCAAAAAAAAGAAATTCATCATAAATATTTATAATATTAGATAAATATTAAAAATGCCTTTTTATGCAAATGCGAGAGGTATATTACCATGAGACTGTGTTCGCATGATAACGATGATAATGGTCGCAGAAACTGTTTTTTGCCTAACGGTATTTTAACATAGACATCGTGTTTTTTGATGGTTACAAAAAAAAAAAAATTAAATTTTATAGATTATGTATAATCAATTAATTCAGTGATCAGAATTTTAAAGAAACTTTTTAATAGAATAAATGAGAACTCGAAAGGGCAAATACGTGGAATTGTAATGATGTGTTAAGGTGTAGGAAGATTTAAGATTAAGCTGTTACTGTTAATTTGTGTTTCCGCCTGTTTGCACGCGTCTGACCATAGACAGGCACGCTCTACTGCGGCTGCCAGGCATCCGCTGCACGTGAGCAATCGTATTTGAATATAACATCTGTTTGATTTGTTTTTACCAACTTTGTGTACCACTAATTACCAGTGGCGAAATTCAGAAATTATTCCTATTTCCTCGAAACAAAATACATAGAATCTCGTCTTTTTAGATATATGATTTTACTTGGATATGTCTTACAGTTCGAACACCTAACCGATTTTCTGTACATTTAGTATTTATAATAATAGACTTTAGACTAGCTTCACGTACGAATATACAGGGTGGTTGGTAACTGGTGGTACAAGCGGAAAGGGGGTGATTCTACGCGAAAAAAGAAAATATAGAATAGAAATCTTTCGTTCGAGGCTTTGTTTTCGAGAAAATCAACTTTGAATCTTATCTCGTTATAACGGATCTCACTGTAGATCGTTGTCTCGATGGAAAAATTAAGAAAAAAATTTTTATTCTATATTTTCGACTTCTTTCACCCCCTTTCCGCTTGTACCATCAGTTACCATCCACATCCATTCCATATACATCCTGTCCATATAATTATGAAATACCTACATTTTTCAATTATGTTCAAAATTCTACATACCTCCCCCTTCTCCGAAATCTCATTTTGCGCTTTCGTCAATCATAAAAGTTTATTTGCGAAAACAAGCAGCCCAAGAAGAACAATTTGCGTCAGTCTAAAATTACCATCACGCATCAAGGAACGTACCTGACGTCAACAAACATGAAGTCCCTCCCATATTTAACTCTACTAAGCCAACCACGGGAGTTCCGCGTTCAAAATACCAATCGTTCGTTTATTTGCATGAGAAAAGATTTGTCGGTGGCTGGGGAGGAAACGAGCCGAAGCGCGGATAGGTGAATGTCGGAAGAGAAGGGGAAAACCTTCCGAGTCCTGAAACAATTTTCGTTTCGAACAGCTCGTCCTGCTGGTGGGGAGGGTTGCATAAATATTCGAGGTTGCGCATTGTGCTCGATATAGCTGGAAACTGCTGGCAAGCGAACAAGTGGTGGAGAAGGAGCACCAGGACCTTAGTTTCGCCACAGCTCAGTACCAGTTGCGCTCCATACGAGTGTTCATCCAACCTGCTCGAAAGGGTGGAATTCCAACGTGAAGACATTGAGTTCGGTGACATCGGTGAGTTTAAATCCACTATATCTTCTATGAAATCATCGTGACGCTAAATGTAGTTACAAGAAATCATTCTAATTTATTTCTGTGTGTAATTTCTTTTCTTCATTTCGCGTGGTTTCTTACTTGGTCAAAAAGGTGAGGAACTTTTATGCGAGGATACTGTTGATAAATTTGCATCGTCCATCCTTTATTGAATTTATACGCAAGACCATCGACGTTGAGTTTCGCTCGATCATTGTCTATCGAATAATTATAAAATTTATTCTGATTTTTGTGCGTCTTCGGTCCTTTCCTTAGCTTTGTCCGATTCTTTTTTATTTGATCTGATTGATTGTAGCAATTTAAATACGAGGAGACTGCTGGTCAGTTCGAATCGATTATTTTCTGTGCAGTAATCGTAGCAAAATGAATATATTCTAATTTATACGTGTCCTTTGTCCCACTTTGTGCCCGCTCTTTTTCCCCTACTTTCTACTGTTTCGAGGCATGAATGAATCCTCTGAACTTGTTGTTCTGGCAGTGAATGAAAAGTGAAGTTTAGGATTGGAAAGTGAAATGAAAGTTTCAATTCCTCGCTTGTGTTTCACTTGTGGAAAGAATCTTCATCAGAAGTTTGACATTTTTGATAGACGCAAGTGTTTGTGCTTACATTTAGATTTTAGAAAGAATTTTGAATTGTATATGTCGATTACGTATATTGGTCACTTAAAAAAATCATAAACACTGTTCAAACTTCTAAGGTACAATGAGAAAAATACAATGTTCATCATTTTATCTTTCCCATGCATTACTGTACTATTACTTAGTGCTGGAAGTTATAAATACCACTTGTCGTAACTTATCAAAATGTTCTGCTCAATGATATAATCCCATTCATCCCCTGTCATTCCCACCCACCATTTACATCTCATAACATAATAATAAAACAGTACTTGACATGATTAATAACATATTAAAAGCATCACCTAGAAGAGATGAATTATTTCATAATATAAACTTTCATGTTTATTAATCCCTTAATGTTTTTGTATTCTAATACTTTTGTATATCGCTTATGCTGTAGGTTGAATATGCAAATTAATATTTTTATAGATATAATTTAAATAATACTCGATAATAGCACTGGATAATATTATATCGAGTACTATTCCTCGAATATTTTACACGTTTTTCCATATTACATAATGGAACATAATTTTTGTCTAAATTACGATGCTTCTAATTAAATTTAAATATAAACGAAAGATTGCTTTCCTTCAAAGTTATTGAAATTCGTAAGAAAAGCGAAAGACAAAACAGAATCGATGTATCGATTAATTCCTTAAAAATTTCTACTCGATAACTGGCCCTTAACATTTCACGAACTATACGCGTTTTAATATTCATGGTTACAAGAAAGTAAGAAGAAAGAAGCCGAAATAGGTCGACGCGTGTTAGCGGCATATTTTTTATTCTTGTACCCACTTCAAAGTCGTCTATACGTACCTCACCGACCTAATACGAACAGCTCTCTTTTCGGTCTCCTCCCTTTTATTTCTCTCGCATTTTTCTTCTTCCATTTCCTCCTGCCCCCCCCTCTCTCTCTCTCTCTCTCTCTCTCTCTCTCTCTCTCTCTCTCTCGTTCGTTCCTTTGGCCTGGATATTTTTCGCGTGGTTCGAGCAACGATGAATTTCCGTGCCGCGAAATTGATGACACGAGGGATAATGAAAATTTATCGAGTATAATAGCCGACGTTCTGATCAAAGACCAAGCCAATCCGTGCCTAAAAAAAAATTTTTGGATACCGTCAATGAAGCTGTATTATATTTACATATAAACTATATCATATATGGGACGCAGGTGTTCTATATTAAACATAGCTAAATATAGGTAAATGCAATTAAATAGAGTTAAATATACCGTAATGAAATATATTTAGTTTATGAAACTTTTCCTAAATTAAATGGGAAAATTATTCGCATAGTTGGAAATTCGTATAGTATCTATAATAAAAATTTATAAAATAACAAGACAGCTCAGAGGACTTTTCAATATTTTTTATTTCGATATATATACTGCATTTCCATTAATCTTCGTTTCAGATATTTTTAAAAGGTACTTATTAATATCACTTCTAGTCATTTTGTAACATTATTCGATAAAATTACATTAACAAAATCGTGTTTTTCAATTATACCATTTACTACTCTTTATCTTCATGATTATAATTGATTATACAAGTATCCCATATATCGTAATGAAGCAATTGTGTATAGTTGTAGCATTGTAAAGTTATGACTCTGAGACAACAAAATCGTAAAAATTCTTAAAAAAATTGGCTGACAGAATATCCTACCAAGTATTATTTTCAGCGAAGCAACAGGTTTTGTCAAACGTATAACCTTTATAAATTTCTGACGTAAAGTATTTCAAATCTATCTTCTCCAAAAAGAAGAACGTCGTAGGATAAAATTGTACATTTTAAAATGTACATTGTAAAATTATACATTTTCGATTTATTTCTTCACGTAGAAAATTTTACCTTATCCTTTATAGTACGATTAATGAGACACACTAAATATTTGAATGCTACGAAACTCGTAAGAACCAGTTGTACTATACTTTAACCAGTTACACATACTAAACGGTATCAAGTAACTTATCGATCAGTATCGCTTTCCTTTAATATGAAAGAACGAAATAAACGTAGAACAGAATTTTTACGAACAGAGAAAGTATTAGGTTGTCCGGAAAGTGTCTTTCTTTCGCAAGCGTGTCTTTTACAACGATGCACCTTCGTACAAACGTAAAACCAAGCCTGTGAAATTTATCTCAACAGAACAAATTGGATCGTACGTAATTCGACAAAATAATATAAAACAAAAAGCGTTGTGCGTCTATTATTTCCTCATAAAACGAAAGAAACTTTTTGGACAAGCTAATAGTTTTCAAAAGATTTACGACTTGTCTATGGAAGACGAGGGATTGAAAGAACGCCGAAGAATGAGGTTCAATGGATGAACCAGCAGGAAGTTCTCGAAGCAGCCGCGAATCGCGAGTACCCCCTCGAAAAGAGATGAAAGTGAATCGAAACTGTAAGATTGTTACGACTTTTCCTCTCCGATATTCGTGAATTGAATCACGGTCAACTCAGCTTGAAAGAGAAGTTCGATTAAAAATCTTCTATTGTTAAATTCCTTAGTCACTCAGGCAGATCCATGCGATTAACTCTTAATTAGTATTCTTGGTACAGCAATAGTTACTCAATTTTAGAGTTTCAATAATATACGTTGATTTGTATTTCGTACTTTACGTAATAAGTATCATTGATATTATTTACGGCGTAACACTAAATAATAATTTAAATTTCAATATTGAAATTCTGTAATCATATATTAAAATATTGAAATTGTATACTGAAAATATTTCATTCTGTTAGCTTAATTTGCTCAGGAGCCACGCTGATCACCTTCATAAATTCAAGCACAGAGAAAAATAACAGAAAACAATTACAAACGCTTTTGAAAATTTACCTTGGAGCCTGTGACTTTTTACAATTCCTTGCGATAGATAATTGCAAATTTGGAAAAATAGATCGTTCGTTTTTTAGCATGCTGAATATTAATTATATACTTAAATAATTAAATCGAGGAATTTTATATTAATTTTATATTTTTCACAAGGCTGATCAGTTTCTCGTGTGAAAATCTCAATGAAAAGAATTCATATGCTATTGTTAAATTAATCCTCGTCTTAAATCCTCGTTACTGATCTAATTTATACAAAATAAGGTTACACACTTGCAACAATAAAGAAGCTATAGAGCGGCGAAGATATCCTCAAAGAAGGAGAGAAGAATCAATTATACGAGCCATTATTCCCCACTTACCTAATCTTAAATCTAACTGCAATTGTCCTTTGTTAATTTTATGATTTCCATTACGCGAATCGAATTGAGTGTAAAAATTCTGTTTTACGACTAAACCATATTTACGACTAAACGAATCCTTACAAAACATATATATAAACATAAACATATATATAAACATTATAATGCAGAGATTGGAACACAATTCAATTTCGTGGACAGCATGTGTTCGTGATCAATCGACGCGTCAGATAATTTATTATTGAATAAACTGGCCGGTGGCGTCTGCGTTTCATGATTGGCAAGTCGATAACGATACAACCGATAGGTAACCGAAATAAATGTTCTACATCTGCGAAGTAAACGTTGTTCTACTAAGCTTTCGACGAGTGAATATTTCTCTTCTTTCTTTCCATCGATAAATCGCGTATCTCTTAGTAACATTCAACTAAATTTTACAAATTTCACCATAGGCAGAGTAATTCTATAGCCGAAAGATAGAAAAAAAGAAAACAATGGAACAGCGAAAGAACCAAGTCAATTTCCCTCTTTCATCCAGTTTCAGAGCGAAATACGACATATATGATATTTTCATGCTTCAATTTACGATCAAAGGATATTCAGAGTCGCAACTTTTAATCGAATCGAAACTCCCAAGCTGCATGTTTCACGCAGAGGAAATGGGAGAAAGAGTTACATAAACACTGATAAGTGAGCCAGTGAGAAGTTAAATTGATCGATTCCATTTTTAAACAAGTTTTTTCGTTCTAAGATCCGATCGACTAAATCGCTACACTCACTGCTGATATTTATTTAAATTTATGTTTTTATAGAGCGCGACGAAGGAGAAGAACCTAGACAGAAATTTATTTTACTTACTGAACTATTAATAGCTGCTAGACTTTGCATATTTGTACACTTTCGCGCGTATTTTTACATCTTTCAATTTACCGTAAAACCTTATTCACATTGAACTCTTCAGAAACCAAACGATTAATCTCAATAGAGTCAACCTTCTTTACAAACAAGGTATTTCTATATTGCAACTATTTTGAAACATATACACGTATGAAATATAAACATATTTTTCATCCTAATTCCGGACACTCTTTTCACATGGATTTCGTCAAAATTATGCGGCCTTGCGATTAAAAGAAATTTTCTCGAGAAGTGTCGCGATTAGGCAACTTATTGGTATTAACAGATTATTAACAGAAAGACAAAATAAACTCCGTTACACAAATCGGATGATCAAGTTTTCGGAGGAGAAAGAGAAAGAGACAGAGAGGGGGAGAGAGAGAGAGAGAGAGAGAGGGAGAAACAATATTTATTGAAGGGAGGATGCGGGAACGGAAACACTTTGAGGAAACACTTTGAGCTCTATGCTTCGACCTGTCCAGCCGCCAATCGAATTAGCGTGCCATCCAGCATTGATTTTGCGTCCATATCGTGGAACCATGCCGTATTTATTGTTTACCAGGTTTCCTGTGTCCTATGAATTTCAGTTTTTCCGCAAGATGCCGCAAGATGCAGCTCGTTTTCCTTAGACTCCGATGTGAAATCGCGCGAAAAAGTAAGAATGAAGGCGTTTCCATTGGATCGCGATTGCACTTTATCGTATTAATTAACTCGACATTACAGCGTAGTCCTAGAAAATCGTATTAATCGAGGTAATCCGATGCAATTGATTCACGGCCAGCGTACTGCTGCGCATCACGCGAGTCGTTGTCTCAATTATTGAATTGCTCGTTGCGAAGTATTGTAGCGGAACCTCGGAAACGAAATTAACGATGTAATTGGGGACAGGATGCATTGTAACGATGGAAAATATTTTAGTTATAACAGCTAATTCGAAGGTTGAAAAATATCGATCGAACTGTTTGCTAGTGTTCGCCCAAGGATTCGAACATGCAGGGGTATAGTGGTTGAATAATTAGATCTGGTCATATCTGCTAATTTTTCTGTCGTTATTGCATAATTCATTGTATTCTTTGGTTTACTATATACACGTATCCCGTTTGATAAATTATATTTCTAATTTTCGTTAATAATATTAATACTTTGCATTCGAAAGTTTCATTTATTCATATTACCAGATACTCCAAGTAATTTCAGTAGAAAGAACGTGTTTTCGTATAATTGGTTAAATATATGCGTAGAATGAACAGTCATAGCCGCACCACTCATCACCTACTCACTCACTCACTATCATCGCGCAGTGCGATACGATTTTGCTTGGTAGTGTAATATATCTTCGGCCAATACGTCGGTTTATTTTTCTGATTGTATCTTACCTGTTCGTTGCAAGAATACGTGAGATAATTATGATTTGACAGGTTAAGGACAAATTTTTAATTTATTGATTTATTAAATTTTTAATTTATTAATTATTTAATTTATTTGATATTATTAGCGGAGCCCTCGATTGCGAAGGGTTATAGTAGCGTCGAATAAAATTGAAATTGTTAATAGATCATTTTCTGATATTATATTTCAATGGATCTTCGTGGAAATTGGAATAATGTCTGATTCTATTATTTATCTTAGAAAACTTGAAAAACTAATTAATTATTCGTATCGAATTAGTAATATTCGTTTGTTTGTAAAATGTACTTGTCAAGATAGTATTATATAAAAATGCTGAATCTCGACAGGTTAATTTCTCATGTGAGTTTTCACGAAGCTTGAAAAAATATAATTTGTAATTAGTGTTATTTGCAACAGACATTTATTTTCCCTGAAACCTATGTAGGTCACAAATATTCCTAGTAGCAATGCCTGTGAACTACATTCGCTTCTCTATGTGCGTACATATGTACTCTCAAAATTTCATTAAAATCGTTCTTACGTTATTTTAAAATCCATTCTAAAATCGATTCTATGGTGACAACCAACGGTGTAACTTTATAATTCGACGAAATTTTCCAATGCATTTCAAACAGACAAATTTTTACAATCCCAATATAGAGAAGGTATAAAAATAAAATAGTTATTTTTCTTGCTCGGTTCTAGATGAGAACAATAAAAGTTGCGTGGACAGTGATTAAATTGCTTTAAGGAAAAACCTCCTATTTTTTGTTTTATATATTGACTTTTTGTTGCAATATTTTCCAAGAGCTTCGACTGGCATCGAGTCGTATAAAATCGTAGAAAAAGGCGCTAGTATTCTTTATAGTTGCATAGCTTCCATCATCGCCTGGGTAATAGGCCTCGCTTCGTCTTTGATGCGACAATCTCGTTACCAAGACTTCGATCTTCGAGTTGCTTAATGCGATATCGACATCAGAACGATGCCTCGACGAGCAATTCATCAAAAAAGTTTTTTAAATTTTATTCGTGTAATCTCGAAAGTGACTCGATATTGACCGAGAATAATACGATGTTTCATTTATTTGTCGAAGCTTGGGTGAAAATTTTCCGCCGACAGATTTTTGATTGCAACCAACGACATTTGAAATTACTGACACGAGAAATAGAAATTTATTGTCATAACTAGCAACGTTGTAAATTGTTCGTATTTGCTTTGATACGAAGATGAATTGGAAATTATTAAAATTTAACAATTTAATAGCATTTACAATTATTCGTATTATCTCATTTAATTATATCATAATTGACAATACAGAAGTGTCACTGTTTCTGTATACCTAAATATATTATGTAGTATCGTTTGTTTTTTACAATAACTGTGCAATTCCATCGTATTGATGCCTTTTCTACTGTAATTCTACTCCTAACTAATTACATTGAATCAACGTCAGTCATTCGCATAATAACAATTCTATTCCCTGATATTCCCAACCCGAAAGCAAATATCCTCTTCCAAATTGTTGCGTATGTATAACCATCCGATTTCTATAGTGATATATTAGCCGTACTGTATTATGTGGATTCTTCGTTGTACGAACGTAAGTAGTCAAGTGAAATTTGTGATGTTCCTTGATCTATGTACGTTACGATCAGTTTGCAACAGGCAACGGCAGTTTTCCCGAGTCGTTGCACGTTCAGCAAGAAATTAATCAGCAGTGAAGGAAAATATAAAGTTCCCCTGTATTTCTAACTTTGTACTCTGTAATGTTACGGTTTCTAATCTTTCATCCATAGTTCACACTTTAAGAAAAATTAATCAATTACATTAATTACGTTGCTTAAAATCATCGAATTTATCTAGTCGGTTAAGCGTGTAAAATCGACGAACGGAAGATTATTCAATGAGAAAACTCGACATTACCAAAATGAACGTTTGCCCATGTTGAAGTAGCATTTAAAGGATGAACGCGATACTCAGCGTCGAGTCGAAAACGTTTCGAGTTCGTGTTTCTATTCGCCTCCATATGAACCCATTGAATAATCGATACGAGTTGCTCGTTACACGGTAATTCCTTGCTTGCAAATTTGGAAGCCACCCCCATAGGCCCTGTTAATCGGTCAGACTAGCGCAGAGACGCGTTTCATTTGCTATAATTCGATCTTCGGACGGTTTAGTTATCGTCGCATTTTGACGCTGCTTACCAGCAGATTAATCTCTAGCAAACAATTGATAGACGTCACAAACAGACCAGTTGCTTCGTAGTTAGCGAGTCTCTGGACGTTCAGAATATGAGGATCCAGCTGATCCACCATTACAATTAATCGGATTAATTCTCACTCCCTCTCGCCAAGGGATATATGTAATTGATTTTCTGAATCAGGGATGGCTATTCCGATAATATACAGTAAATATAAAATATAACGAAAATAAATCGAATTTTTCCTTTTCATTTCTTAACTTTATCTGTTCTCAAGATACATAGATTTTGCAGTTTTCCGTAATGGGACAGAAAGCGGAACGTCTTTAGGCTACCATCTTTTTCTTTTTACAATTTAAATTCGTTTCTTCAATGTCCGTTAGAACATTTTCCAGCCAATATTTTCTAAAATTTCACACGTATCCTTCCTTCGCTATAAGACGCGAGATACACGTGTACTTCGGCATCGACGTGTCTTCAACTCATCGACGCCTCTTTCTCGGCGTTTCCCATAGTCCGTTTTCCATTCTGTCCGCGTTTCAACCCCCGACCACATTTTCTGTGCAACGTGAACACACATCCAAATATGGGTTGACTGCGACACGGGAAAACTCAGCGTTAGAAACGAACGAAGAAACGCCTAACCATCGTGAAAGCGATGTGAACGCGGAAATCGGACGAGGCGAAGTTAATTTCGACTATCAGCCAGCTTTGGGCAATGAATCTCGACGATTTCCGCGAACATATTGGACTTATCTGCTCCAGCACGCCTTACAATCACGATAACACCTTCTGTTGCACGCACGTGAACACGCAACCCCCTCGTTACCCTCGAAACGAGCGGTCAGAGATCCGTGAACAAGATTGAAATTCGTTACGGTTACGGAAGCCGTTTACGAGCCTATGGATTACGAGGGTCGTTTCGAAGAATGTAGTGAGCGATCCCATGGAGCGTAATTCTTAGCCGATTAACGGGCAACGTTGCGTTAGCGAATTTCATCTGTCACCTTTTCCCCAATGAATTTGCGTTATCGAATTCTATTTGTTAACATTATCACCACGACAAGCAATTCCAAGGATGAGCTTTGCGTTTACCTTGTCTCTACTTTTTCTATCTGGATTCTACAATTTCATGAGTTTCAAAGGATGCGGATAAAACGGCATTATGAGAAACTGTTGGTTGATTCTTCATGGGTTAACGTAATTTTGAAGAAATTCTTCCAGGAACCGGGAAGAATATTAAACATTGCAATCGGATACAGTACCAATTCTGAGAACTTTGAAAATGACACGGTACCACAATGTCGCTATAGAGACCAATATAATGTTACTCTAGAGGCTTTCACTGCTCGAATTGTCACAATCATTTTTTATACTTCCGATCCTTGATCATGCCAAAGCGTTATTTTTAAAAAATAAAATATATAATAGAAGTGTGTATAGAACTGTTGAAAGGGTCCGTGTAACAGACTTTCGGCGATGATCTATACAACTAAAATTCTTAATATTAAATTCAATTCGTAGAATATTCAAATCTATCTATAGTTTGATCGAATCATCGATTATAAATCGACGTAAAATTTTTGGATACTACAAGCGTAGCCATCGTTCAGTATCTCGTAAACGTCTGATGAAGAAGTACATGTTACAAGGCTTATACGTCAAATCTATAGAACACCTGAATATAACTGACTTCCCAATATTTCAATATTCCTGGTCCCATAGCTATATCGGATGTCGATTAATACGAAACATGAGAAGTCAATCAATCGATATGTTCAATGGCACGTAATCTTGATAAAAGCTGTACAAACTTGCAGTCCTTTCCTTGTTTATAACGGGAAATTGAATACTTTGTAATTAAATTGTAGAAACAGAAGCAATAAAATGTTGCGTGGCCTGTCGCAATAACGTAACGAATCGATATAATGGTTGCCACAGATTAATTAATTAATATCAATCCCGCGATCCTCCATCGCAGCTGTCTTTATTTCCGCGTAGTTTGTATCGAATTCGTCGCGTTTCATCGTGAGAAATCTTTAGCCGTTCCAAAAGTTTCGTAAAGATTAATCCTTCATAATTGAAGAGCGGAAGTAGATAAAGTTGCCAGTATCGAAACTAAAGTTTTCTGGGAAACGACTGTTTATGAGAAATTGTTTGTTTAAGGGAATGTTATTTATTAGAAAAATATAACGATACTTATTTATTACGCATATTATAATACTTTATATAATTTTACGATATCTCTATTCTATCGTTTCAAAGATCTGTTAATTAACGATAAAAAAAATATCTTCTTTATATCTTAAGAGAAGATATGTAAGTCCATTATGTAGTTTGCTTAAGAAGGTCAGTAGAGATTTTCTTATCTGATGGGATAATTGAGGCAGATTTATCTACGCACATGTTCAAGTACGATGGAGGGAGTTTGCTGGCACATGGTGCACACAGTCTAATTTAGGGAACTAATCGTACAACATACATCATACACAACCTATATCACGTATGAAACGTTAAAAACTGTACGAATTATTATGATTACACTTCCCTTCATATTTAGTGATATTAACCTTCATACAAACAACCTCTTCAAGGAAAAACAAAATTCTTTTTCGAAAATGGCACTTCCAATTCTTCTTATTCTCACTATTTAATTGCTAGCCGTATCAAGTAACAACGAAAAAAATAATAATATCTAAACGTTAAGCAGGTCCATATTTTTGGGGATACAATTAAAAAAGTAAATCGTCGGTGGAATATTGTTTCACCTATCAAGAATTTTGGAAGATATAATTAGAAAGGTACAACCTGGGTAGAAAATTGTACTCCTTATCGAGCATTTTTGAAAATATAATTGAGAAAGTGGAATCTGGATAGAAAATTGTTTTACCTACGAAGCATTATAAAAAGTAAGTTTAATAAAACTATACCTTGGATATTTCATATATTTTTTCATATTATACGCATTCGTTAAAATTTTACACTCCCAAACATCCTGCTATACTTGCACAAAAAAGCGCAGTCTAGTAATATCCCCCTCACTGCTCCTCGCATTTTCTTTCTAATCATCTCTCGTTCGCTTTTCCTGATATTATTCTCAGCGTAAGTTCAGAGTGGCGGTTTTTAAACTCAGGAACGCGCGGCTGTTCGTTAAATGAAATATCAAACGTAAGAATTGCCGCAGTCTTAACGCGAGATAATTCATTTCGTGGCACAGAGCGCACGTCGTTGAATATTAATTCATATCTCATATAAGTTGCGAATAAAAAAAGCAGATAAAAGAGGACAAAAATCCGATAATTACCGCGAATCTTTACGCAATTTCAAGAAATACAAAAGAAATTTGTTTGTAAGCATGCTACTAAGTATTATTAGAAGTACTGTACTTTCGATATTTTACATATTCTTGCATATTTTCTACATTTTTCTGTATTTTTGTATCCTTAAACTTTCCGTAAACGCGTAAACGTCTGCGCTCTGACAATGACAAGGAAGATTCTACTGATAAAAATAAAGCATCGAATTTCACCGAACTCTCAGAAATGTAATTCTCAGATCACATAAATTAAAAAGAAAGAACAAAAGAAAATACAAATATATATATATATATATACATACGTAGCCACAAATCAATTTGGATCACGACAGATAAAATAGGTAGCAATAATGTCTCCACGAACATTATCATAATTTATTGGAATTTACATAAAAGCCAAAGAATGCTATTGTTTCAATGACACGGCGTTTTGTCGAGTTAGATAAATATGAATTGTGTGTTTGAACAAGTGTTCGGTCGTGTTTCACGCGACGAAAAAGGAAATCACAAGACAAGGTGTCGCCTCGTCGGAAGCAACAAATCGCAATACGAGGGTGGAAATTGGGTGACACCGGGAGGATTACGAGGGATGAGAAATCTGTCGAGAGCGTGAAAGGCTCGCGGTCACCGGGTTTCTCCAGTTCTGTCGCTTTTAACGCCGAGTTCTTCCGCTTCGAGGATAGAAGCTGCGAAATATCGAGGCCATTGTCCAAAGATTTTCAAGAATATCCGATGCAACGTCTTGAAATTTACGAGAGCAAGTCTGATAAATTCTTATCTCTGGTCCATTCGTGGCCAATTTTTTAATACCCTCGTAACTTGTAACGACAAATAAAAATATTGGTACAGGCCAATTTTTTTTTTGGATAAAATCTTGTGTGAATTTACAAAAAATACGATTCTTCGTTTAATTCTTTTCCCTTATTGTCTTTACATATTTGGAGTTTAAACGCGTTATAAGTACGTTTTTTTTTTAACATGATTACCTAGAATTCTTATTCTGAATAAATTATTTGTTTCCGCTTCATAACTGTTTCTAAATTACAGTGCATTTAATCATGAAATGCACAGTAACATTTTATACTTTTTACGTTCTAAGGAATTTTCAGGATCGGTTAAAAATTAAATTACAGTAATGGTAATACTCAATATTAATGTCAGACGTGGATACTTCACTGTTTTGTATAATAATTTGTTATCTTGGCATCGATCAAGGTATTTAATATACAAAGCGTACAGATTAATAAGAATTTTAATTAATCCTTCTTCTATAGTATTCACCGTTCTTTTCGAGCTCGTACCATTTCAAATAGACTTTCGAATAGATTTCAAAGATTTGTCTGTTCAAATAAAACGCGATCTTTTTTATTTCCCTATCAGTCGTCCCGTTACTGTTCCGTTGTTTCCAACAGATTGCAGATTCGTTTAAAAAACATTTGTAACGAAAAACAAACCCACTCGCAGAAATGTTATTCAATATCGCATTTATAACTTTCATAGACATCCTCCTCTCGTTGCTATCATTGTAAACAGATTGAAACTTCGTTTGCAAACACTCGCGATTAAAAAAAAAAAAAAAGAATTAATCTTAAACAATTTTATCTTGTGTTCCATTTATAATTTTCATAATTGTCTTCCCGACGTTGTATCATT
Source organism: Bombus huntii (assembly GCF_024542735.1). Taxonomy (NCBI): domain Eukaryota; kingdom Metazoa; phylum Arthropoda; class Insecta; order Hymenoptera; family Apidae; genus Bombus; species Bombus huntii. Next base: position 574,245 of record NW_026099323.1, read on the forward strand.
TTAAATGGCTTTTTTCTATCCATCTATGTTGCAGCGAGATCAACGGTCCTAATTACTAAATTGCACGATGTGTTCATACAAATTCACTTTTTATAAACGCGATGAAACGAAATGAAACCTAAGTAGAGATTTGTTTTCTCATCAAGTATAACGAGTTTTATACTTTGGATAGATTGCCTCGTTGTGAGAAGGTCTTAATCGTTTATAATTGCTATTAAGTAATTGCAATAAGTCATATTTTTAAGAAACGTTCTCACATGCTGTCACACACTCTAATTAGAAAAGGATCATGAAACATTCGGTTTATGATATTATTTGTTTGTAAATCTTCCTGCTTCCGGAAACATTTTTAAATATGAAAATATTTATATACAAAATTAAATATTTTTTTCAATATCAACACTTCTTGCGTTTATGTTGTCCTAGTCAGAATTATATTATTTCGTGTATCCTGTTGCTTTTTATATGATAGTCCTCCCGTTGGCCGCGAATTCGTTATCAAGCCTGAGGCCCTCGTCACTAGTGTCACTATCGACAATAAAGGTACCCCACCCGCGACCGGACGATGGAGAACTCCAACACGGAATCGCAATCTCCCGCGAGCCCTGCCCGGGAGGGCGCCTCGAGCTCGGACTCGGAATGTGACTCGAGCTCGGATTCGGATTCAGACTCAACATCAGAAGTGGCATCCGAACACACGTTGTCGGCACGGGATCGTAAGAGTATCGTGCGCGCACTAAAGCGGTCGCTAGGGAAGAAGAAGAGGAAGAAGAAGAAGAAGAAGAAGAAAGGACACCGGGCAACCTGGGTATCGCTACCGCGCTTCAACCCCGAAGCCGCGGACGCAGATCCAGCCGCCTGGTGCACAGCCGTCGGCCTGCTCATGAGGGACCACCGCCTGAAAAACAGCGCACTGTATTCTGCCCTAAACCGTGCCCTAGAGGGTCCGGCAGCGTATTGGCTTACGCAGATAATGAACGGCGACGAGCTCACCTGGCCAGATTTTAAGGAACAATTCGCCGCGCACTTCGGTGGCCAAGAAGTAGCAGCCGCGTCGCTAATCAAGGTAGCCGAGGAACTACCGCGGGACGGCGAAACACCAGGAGCGTACGGAAATCGTATCATCACCCTCCTGGGGTCGAAGTGGCGAAATTCAACCAGGGAAGAGGTACTCGCCGCCACCGCCCTCCATCTGCTGGGCTCGCGCGATGAACGTTTTAAACGACTAGCGCTCACGAGTGACATCACGTCGGTGAAACAATTCCAAAGAGAAATGAAGCCCTTCCTATACACGAAGTGGCCAACGCCCCCGTCGTGGAGGTCATTAGCGAGCTCCGGAAACAAACGAGGCAGGTCTCCCGCCCCCTGGACCAGGTGTGGCCACTGCGGTATTTACGGACATCCGACATTCGAATGCCGCAAGAGGGCGAAGTGGGAACCGAAGAAGGACCCCCGACGGCCGGAGGAAAGCCGACCGGCTGCACCACCAAAAGCGTTGTGCTTTCACTGCCACATGCCGGGACACATCGCGTCTCGCTGTCCATCGCGGCGAGAAGAAAAACATTGCCCCGAGGACGAGCGCCGGGTCGATGCCTGCGTGGTGGAAGCCCCGACGGGTAGACTAAGCCAGCAGGCCACACACGAGGACGTGTAAGTGTCAGGATGGCCGAGTCGGAGACGAAAGGACGCCGGGGCCCCTCTGGAACTTCAGGAAAACACCCTAACCTTGCAACCTAGACCCTAATATAGCCATAACGAAACAATCGCAAGTCCAAACCGATAGCAATCGTACGTCGATCGGAGGATCGTGTGTACTGAGACACTCGACCGGAGTCTTGTTTCGGTGGCGTCGTTGGGATGACGAGCAGTCTTGCTAGAGAGCTGATCGGTGAAGGAAGTCGAGTGTCTTACGAGCAGGGAGTGGTGCACGTGTGAGTTAGAGCAAGGGAACCTGTCCTCCCGTTGGTCACGGATTCGTTATCAAGCCTGAGGCCCTCGTCACTCGTGTAACTATCGACAATAAAGGTACCCCACGCGCGACCGGACGATGGAGAACTTCAACGCAGAACCGCTACCTCCCGCGAGCCCTCCCCGGGAGGGCGCCTCGAGCTCGGACTCGGAGATTCAGACTCGACATATATATTATTATATATATTATATATACTATTATATCTATATAATATATGTATTTATATCTATAAATATACGTATAAATATGTCTATTTAAAAAAATAAAGTTGACCTTCATATATCGCCAATAATATCGCGTGCGTAAAAAGAAACTAATTATATTTAATTCTTTTTTTACATTTATTTATTTTTTATTATTATTTTTTTCACAACTAATTACATTTAATTATTACATTTACATACATTTAACTATTATTACATACATTTACATACATTTAATTATTATTTTTTTCATAATTATATCTCGTTTGAAATATTTTTCCACATAATTAATTGTTTCAAAAACACATATTCCAGCCTTCTAAATGATTTATTTTGCGTATTATACGAATTATTCCATCTATAAATAAATTGTTCTCTCTACACACAAACACGCACACAGTCTGTTAATTACACGAGTTAATTGTAACATTTTTCTCGATAAGTTGACAGAGCAAGGAAAATGAGCGACGAACCTACCTACAAACTAATCTACTTCAATGCCCGTGGTAGTGCCGAACATATACGGTACATATTTGCATATATTGGCATCGAGTATACCGACGAGAGGATCCCCCTACAACTCTGGCCTGAATACAAGGATTGTAAGCGTGAAGAATCGATTTTTACTTTCATCGTTCAACTCTCAGATATCTACCATTTACTCAAACTTTTCTGTATATAAAACTTTCGTTTCACGTGCAGGCTAAACTTACTTAAAGTAAAATTTCATACGGAATAAAGTCGAACTTTTCATTAAGTTTTGCTTCCGTAATATCGTGTTTATCGAATACGAACTTAATTCACTTACGATTCTCGAATTTTTGTGTTGCTATCTTTATTGTTTTCAATGAATCGAAGCATTTCGAATATTTTGAGAAAACCGTAAATAGGTGACTTAAAATAGGAATACAAAAATACTTCTACGTTTCTCGTTAAATTAAAAACTTTTTAGGACTTGTCGGAAAAAAAGGATAAAAAATTGAAATCAGTTCGGAAATGAACAAGAACATAGCTAAAAAGTCGAAAGAACAAAGCAGACATAAAATTCGATCTTCTGTTGCGACATTTCTATCGTAAATGGTATAATAAAAGTTTTACGCAGCATAGTCTTCGATATAATCTTATATGTCGCTTGCAAATGGAGAAACAAAAAATCAACGTAAGTCTGTAAATCAATCCTGTCGGTGTAAAACACAAAATTACGTTCGCAAGAGACATTCGATTTATATTCCTTGCATTTCAATTTTCATTACAAGAACCGTGTACATTTTCTAATATTTTTTCCGTGTTTGGTATTATCTTTTATCCTTGATTTTAAAAACTTTAGGTTCTTCCCAACAGTCAAAAACACGCGATACCCTGTCCATCGTAATCGTAAGAAAAGAAAAAAAGGAGAAAGAAGACATTTCTGTATTTCTTTACTAGGCCATGTTGATTAAAACCGAAATGATTTCGATTCATCTATTCACAAGAACGCAACGGCCTCGGAAGCTGTGTTGTGATTTCCTATCGATCGTTTCCCTCTACACAGTGTTCATATGAGCCATGTTTGTTCTTAGCAATGCCTTATAAAAAGCTGCCTGTGCTGGAGGTAGACGGGAAACCGGTAGCGCAGGCTGACGCTGTGGCGCGATACTTGGCGAGGAAGTACGATCTAATGGGAAGGAACGAAAGGGATGCGTTGATATGCGACGTGCTCGTCGATACTCTTGAAGATTTGGAGCAAGGTGAGTAACTGATGAGATGACTTTGCATTTGTCTCACCACAGAGACAGACGTTCAAGAATTCATTATGAAAAGACGGGTACAAACAAGATACGTATGTCTTTCCGTTAAGCGAATGTTACAGTTTGTTTGCAAAAGTCAGTTTTTAGATTATAGAATTGTAGATAGAATTTAGAGGATAGAAACTTTTAGTAGTCACTTTTAGTTTAGTAAAGTCTTATCGACAATAAGCAGACTACGTTATGATACAACGATTCCAAATGAAGATTTCTATCGACATCACGAATTCGATGGCTTCCAAATTTTCTTCTCTGCAATCTCAGACGCTCAACTGGAAAGAATCTTTTAGATCCCCCGACAAACACTCGACTCAGGTTATCTATTATCGTAATCTTCCTACGGGATTTTTTTTAACTGCGTTGCGTTAACGAATAACGGGATAACATCACGTTTCTCTCAACGCCTTTCAACGTTCTACAACTTTTATTCTTTGCAAATCCCTGTCTCTATATGATAAACGCTGGTTATCCGCGGGAGGAGCGAGGACAACGAAGTGTTACTCAATGATCAAAGACAGGAAGATCCTGGTACGCGATAACGTTACTAATTTCCAATTACGATATGTGTGATTACGTAACATCTGCTGTCTGCATAATGCGTTAACGATCCGCGCGTTGATCGCATAAATATAAATCGAAGGGAATGGAATCGCTCGAAACTCATGCAACTATCCGCAGGTGTTTAAAATCGTGTTTTTACACCGCCAACGTAACGTCACGCCAGTCGAATCGAAAAATTATTACTAGACAGAGAAGGTGAACAAAAAACGAGGTAAATAGGCTACCGATTGAATAATATCATAACGATCGTATCTCTGGTTTTGCTCGTCTTTTATATTTGTTTCAAATGTATAAAATATAATCGTATCGATATCGTCCACGATTAAAGCTATCCATCCGCCATCGACGAGGAACGAACGATTATATTTTATCATTTATGCGAATCCTTCTCTTCTCTTCTTTTTCTATTTACGCCCCTCGCCTTGCTTCGTACCGCCGATGATTCACAATTCGATGCACCTGAACAGCTGGAACGTCGCAGATTTTTCCGTACGATAACAAACGTGTTTTTGATGGCCTGCTTTAAACCGTGACGATCGCCATGACGTGCATCAATTGTCGAATGATGTAGTGCGACGATACTCCTACGCAACTTTTTTTTACGCTGTTTTTTCCTCTATTTTTTCTTCCTGTGTGTTATCACATGATCATGAGATACCTGTATAGAAGATGCAAAAAGTCTGTGAAGAATTTACAGATATTTAAGATTATCATAATGATTAAGCAAAAGCTAAGACGCAAAGTATTGCTCAAGATGTAATTATGTAATATTTACTCAATTTCTAGAAGACTGTTTATATCTTGTTGTTATTCTTGATATGGAGATAAATATAGTATACTTTATTAAGACCTAGATAAAAGACTTTTTTCTCGTTTCTCTTCTCTTACTTAATCACTAAGAGTTATATAACGTTTATTCGATAATTCTGCTTCTCCTGACCTTTCCACAAATGGTTGTTTATATCTCGACATTCTTGGTACTTTTAATCAAATTTTAATAACAGTACTTTACTCGTCAGAAGTAAATAAAAAAGCTCTAAGTAGAAGCAAGGATTTACTTACCTTTCCTTTCTCGAATCTCAGTTAGCAATGTTGTTCCTCTTGAAAGATTTTCCAAGTTTCCAAGACAATTTCCACGCTGGTAACATTGTATATATTTCAAGTATCGTGAACCACAGGAACTTGTTGAGGCAATATTGAAGAAAGCAAAGAGAATAAAGAAATTGTAGGAACTATGAGAGGCTACTCCTTCTTTCACAACTTATTTTCTCTTCGTTTGGGGGGAAAAACACAAATGAACGTAACGGTTGGTTTCATATACGTTTCAGCTATCTGCTACTGTCGCATGGAGGAGGATCCTGAAAGGAAGGAAGCGAGGATGAATCAACTTTTGAACGAAACAATACCATTGTACCTGACTAAATTCGACCAGATTATTGGCAAATATGAAGGATATATCATTCCTTCTACCGTAAGATTTTTTATCCAAATTTAATGTTAAAATTTTTAGTCTTTGTGCAAACTGGGCCATGTTGTCCATAAAAAATTATTGAAACTTTGTTGCGACAAGACAGCTTTAATTGTTGAGAGCAGAGTGTATCTTTAAAATTCACTCCTGTTAGTCTATGTACAAATGAATTTGCCAAGATCTTCAGCTTTTAGATAATTATTCATGTATCTTCCTCATCAAGTTTGATAGAAATTATTACTATCGTAATCAAAGCAAAGATTAAGATATGTAAAATCATTTCTCTGGATATGACACTCTTGTTTAATGATTGATAAATGATACCATTCGAAATATCATATTTATATAATATATAATGATACTTATAAGTGTAATCACTTAAGTACAGATATCTGAATTTTTCTCACTGTCACTGACATAGATACGTATTATCGTTCCTTAAATTACTTGACCAGTTTATTTCTTTCATCACTGTGTTATTATATAATAATAATAAATAGTCACATTAAATTAATTTAGTATGATTATGTTGTTTAATAATACGTGTTTCATTGCAAAATATTTAGCGATTGAAGAGCTCATAGGAAACATGAAAGTGAAAGAATACTAGAATCTAGAGTTTACAATTTCAATTTCTTTAACGAGATATTTATCATATCACACAATTCCTGTAAATGTATTTGTAATTATATCGCCGAAGAATTGTATTTAATTAAGCTATGAAGTTGTGGAATCGTGAGAAGGCTTATTTTTATAGAACTGTCTAATTTCCATTCGACATTGATTCAGGATACACATTACTCTTTTTTACATAATACCAGTTTTGTCATTTTTAATTAACAAATACCTCCAAAGGTTGAAATTTCTAAAATTATCCATTAAATTCTGACAATAAAATAAAAACCCAAATTCTTCCTAAAAAGCTAGTGATCTTTAGTTAAGAGTTCGATTTTTCACATTTTTCAAGGTAAATTAAAAAAATTGTTTAATAGAGGAGGTACAAAATAAATGTATCCAAACCTTTTTTCAGACGACATGGGCGGACTTCGTATTTGCAGAGACCCTTGAAAATTTCGAATATATGTTTGGGGCACCAGTTTTGGATAAATATCCAGCTCTTCAAGCATTGAAGAAAAGGATTCATACAATACCGGCCATTTCTGATTGGCTGATTAGGCGCCCATTCACAATCAGCTAAAAAGCTAAAAACGTGTGGAAAAAAGATGACCAGTACACCAGTATATATATGTCGGAGATGAAAGGAAAGCCGAAGCCTTTCCTTGGAAATTTTGGGAACATCCTCTAGTACCTTAGCCTAGATTTTATTATAGTTGTAATTGCTTAAGATTTGTAATAAGCGAGATTGGGTTCGAGGTGACAATCGGTCGCTGAACGTAGCCACGGTCACGGGATGGATGTTTTATCTAACGGAGGTCTGGAGTGGTTGTATGTGTTTTCCGAGAAATGTGGTTGTGGCGGCATGCGGCCTCGAGAGCGGGCCGAGCCACGTGTGATGTTGCCTCGGAGGTGCCGATGCAATGGTACATACATTGTATTAGTAATCAAAACTCCAGGCAGAAACTGCCTAGCAACGGCGTTTGGAACTTTCTCGATGCTTCCAACGAGTGTGCCTAGCAACGGCGTTTGGAACCTTCTCGATGCTTCCAAACGGATATAGAAAACAAAATGCAATCGTACAGGGAGAAAAATCTCCACGAGGCTGGCATTCTTGCGACTGCCTTGGAGAGTGATACATCGAGCATTTACGACGATCGCATTTGCGTCTAAGTTAGTTTCGCTTAGTAAGGAGTTATCCCGGTGACCGTGGATTCGTTTGAACTCAAACATTGCTAATAGTATTATTTAATTTAATTATTCGTAGATCGTATTATTCATTAGGCTTAGTGTTTGTTAGACTTATTATTAGTCGTACTTATTATTTGTTAAGCTTAGTGATAGACCTGTATATACGTGTAAATAAAATCTCGGCTTTGTGAAACGATGGCTAGTCCACATGAAGAGTCGTCGCGCGCCCAAAATTCGAATCGTGACCCGACATCAGAAGTGGGATCAGAACCGTTTAAAGTGCTACAAGAGCAAATGGTCCTTATGCGCGAGTTAATTCAGACGCTAGCGCACAAACCGGAGGTGCAAAGACCGAGTACGGAATCTAAGGATGTAACGTTACCACGTTTTGACCCCGAAGGTGCGGGCGCCGATCCATCCGCGTGGTGCTCTCATGCTGATTTGATTTTGAAAGACCACCCGATGCAAGATAGTGCGTTACTTTCCGCTCTAAATCGCGCCCTAAGGGGTCCTGCTGCGCATTGGCTTTCACAAATGGTGCGCGGTGGAAAGCTTACCTGGCCAACGTTTAAGGAACAATTTCTTTCGCGTTTTGGTGGCAGAGAGACAGCCGCTTCGGCGTTAATAAGGATATCCAGAGAACGACCGTCGGAGACTGAATCCCCGGGAGCGTACGGTAGTCGCCTCCGCTCCATGCTGCAGATGAAGTTGCAAGATCTAACGATGCCCGAAGTGATCAATGCCTTCGCCCTATATATGCTGAGTTCACAAGATCGACGCTTTCGGCGACTAACGCTCGCGAATAATATCAGGACGGAGGACCAATTTCATGATGAAATGAGGATTCTCCCTTACAACGATCAGCCGACATTTTCGCCAAGAAATTCACTAACGGAACCTGAAGCTAAACGAAGCAGGCTATCAGTTCCTCGGATTAAGTGCTACCGCTGTGGTGCTCTCGGACATAGGAGAACGGAGTGTCGCCTGCAAATACAAACGGGGAAGGAGCAGGATATACGAAACCCGAAGGAAAAGCGACCAGCCGCATCGTCGAAGGTGACCTGCTTCAAATGCCACGAGGAGGGACATATCGCGCCTAATTGCCCATCATCGCGGAAAAGAAACTACGATTCCATTGACGAACGCCGGATCGACTCCTGTGTAGTGGAAGCTCCGGCTGGTAGATTAAGCCATCTGGGTGAGTCGTATCCATTTTACTTTGATTCTGGGGCCGAGTGTTCGTTAATCAAAGAGTCCCTAGCCTCGAAATTTTCGGGTAAAAGAATAACCGATGTGGTAGTGATGCGGGGGATCGGGAATACTTGTATTAAGAGTACACTTCAGATTTTGTCCACTGTTTGTATTAACGGTCTTACATTGGAGATAGTTTTTCATGTCCTTGCCGACGATTACCTAAAATACGACATCATGATTGGTCGCGAGATTTTGAGCCAGGGATTCGACGTAAATATCACGCAAAATAGCCTCGTTATTTGTAAAACAAAGGTCGTTAACGCTTGTGGTAAAGTCGCGGAAGATGCGGTCAACATTAACGAGGTTGACACTGATGTGATCGGTAACGACAAAGATCGATTAACCTCTGTTCTCGAAAAATTTAAAGAATCATTCATTACGGGTTTCCCGCGTACTCGCGTCAGTACGGGTCAGTTGGAAATACGGCTAATTGATCCCAACGTCACCGTGCAGAGAAGTCCTTACAGGCTTAGCGAGGAAGAGCGAAGAATAGTACGCGAGAGAATAGACGAATTAATGAAAGCACAAATCGTAAAACCTAGTAATTCGCCGTTCGCGAGCCCTATGATACTCGTGAAGAAGAAGGACGGCTCAGACAGATTGTGTGTAGACTTTCGAGCGCTGAATAAAAATACGGTCGCGGATCGGTATCCCTTACCCCTTATTGCTGACCAAATCGCGAGATTGCAGAGTGCGAGATACTTCATTAGCCTGGACATGGCTAGCGGATTTCATCAGATTCCCATTCATCCTAACTCGACGGAATATACTGCGTTCGTTACCCCCGACGGTCAATACGAATACGTGACGATGCCGTTTGGGTTGAAAAATGCACCAGCCGTTTTCCAGAGAGCCATTTTCAAGGCCTTAGGCGACCTCGCTTATTCGTATGTCGTTGTTTATTTGGACGACGTTCTAATAATCGCCGACTCAATAGATCAAGCTCTAGAAAGGTTGCACACTGTACTAAACACTCTCGTAAACGCCGGATTTTCTTTCAATTTCGCTAAATGTTCTTTTCTGAAAACGTCGGTACTTTATTTGGGATATGTAATTCGTAACGGAGAAGTTCGTCCAAACCCGGGAAAAATACAAGCTTTGAATTCTTTACCTGCACCGTCGACCGTCACACAGCTTAGGCAGTTTATAGGTTTGGCCTCTTACTTCCGAAAATTTATTCCTAAATTTTCACAAGTGATGAAACCCTTGTACGCACTCACTTCTAGTAACAAGCACGTAACTTGGACGGACAGGCACGAAAAGATAAGACAACAGATAATTTCCGTTCTGACCGACGCGCCGGTGTTAATGATATTTGATCCCAATCGTCCCATAGAGCTACATACCGACGCTAGTTCGGAGGGGTATGGAGCTATTTTAATGCACAAAGTCGAAAAGGAAAACAGAGTCATCGAATATTATAGTAAAAGGACCAGTCCCGCGGAATCTAGGTATCATTCGTACGAACTGGAGACACTAGCAGTAGTAAGCGCCGTCAAGCATTTCCGACACTACTTACATGGACGGAAATTCTTAGTAGTTACCGACTGTAATTCTTTGAAAGCCTCCAGCAACAAAGTAAACTTAAACGACCGGGTTTATAGGTGGTGGGCTTACTTGCAAACATTCGATTTTGACATCATGTATCGAGAGGGTAAACGAATGGCCCACGTAGATTTCTTTTCGCGAAACCCCGTAGACTTGAATCGCCGTATGATAGACAAGGTCGCAGAGAAAGAGATTAATCTGGCCGAGATCTCCGAAGATTGGCTGTTGGCGGAGCAGCGTCGCGATCCGCAAATCTCCGAAATCGTTAATAAATTACAGAACGAAGAGCTCGCGGAAGATGTCGCGAATACCTACGAACTGCGATCCGGTACACTTTACCGTAAAATACAACGAAAGGGCAGAACCCTTTGCATACCCATTGTTCCGAGAGGTTTTAGATGGTCCGTCATCAACCATGTGCATCAGTCAATTATGCACTTAGGATGGGATAAAACGCTCGAGAAGCTCTATGAGTATTATTGGTTCGAGGGAATGGCGAAGTACGTTCGCAAATTTGTCGAGAACTGCCATGCTTGTAGAGTTTCGAAGGCTAGTTCAGGTAAAATACAGGCTGAACTGCATCCTATACCTAAGACCGGCATACCGTGGCATACGGTGCACATGGACATAACGGGCAAGCTGAGTGGCAAGAATGACTCGAAAGAGTATGTCGTCGTCTTGATCGATGCCTTTACGAAATTCGTGCACTTACATCACACACGCAAATTGGATTCGCTTAGCGTTATCAAGGCACTTAAGTCCGCCGTGTTTTTGTTCGGTAGTCCCTGTCGGGTAATAGCAGATCAGGGTAGATGTTTCACGGGCCGGGAATTTCAAGAATTCTGTGCAAGCAAACAAATCAAAGTTCATTTGATCGCGACCGGTGCAAGTAGGGCCAATGGCCAAGTAGAACGTGTTATGAGCACGTTAAAAAATATGTTCACAACGGTAGAAACGACCGGGCGTTCATGGCAAGACGCGATCGGGGAGATGCAATTGGCTTTGAATTGCACCATCAACCGCGTAACCAAATCGAGTCCTTTAGAGTTATTGATTGGTAGAGCAGCAAGACCGTATGACTTATTACTACCTGATAACATCGAGGAAAAAGAAATAGATATCTCCAGTGTAAGACAACAGGCAATAAAAGAGATGGAAACTAGTGCTAGGTATGACAAAGAGAGATTCGATAAAACCAAAGCTAAAGTAGTTAGGTTTAATCCCGGTGATTTGGTACTACGCCAAAATGAAGAAAGGAACCAGACAAAACTGGATCCAAAATTCAGGGGTCCGTTTGTAATATCGGAGGTCCTGGAAGGAGACCGATATACCTTGAAAACACTGGATGGGAAAAGGTCATACAAGTACAGTCATGACAGGTTAAGGAAAATGCCGGATAGTTGCATTCCTGCGGAGTTGGATGTCTGTTGTGATGACGAGAACAGTGACCATGGCGATGTGAGTACCCCGATCCCAGAGGATCGTAGAATTATATGAGCCCAGGTGCGGCCATGGGATGGAGTTCAGTGCGGTCAGGCACTGGAAGTGACGATGTCACGAAGCTGGGAGCCGGTTTAGTACCGACAGCGACGATGTCACGAAGCTGGGAGCCGGTTTAGTACCGACAGCGAAAATGTCACGAAGCTGGGAGCCGGTTTAGTACCGACAGCGAAAATGTCACAAAGCTGGGAGCCGGTTTAGTACCGACAGCGACAATGTCACGAGGTTAGAGCTGGTCTAGTACCGACAGCGACAATGTCACGGATTTGGAGCTGGTCTAGTACCGACAGCGACGATGTCACGAGGCTGGAGGCGGTCTAGTACCGGCAGTGAGACAATGTCACGAGGCTGGAGGCGGTCTAGTGTTGACAGCGATCGTGTTACGAAGCTGGTTATGTAACGAACTTTGAGAGTATGTGCGATTCGAAGGATGAGACCCATTTGGGTGTGAAATCGAGAATGGTCCGTCATGTCATTACGACCCGACTGAAAGCACGCAGAATGCAACTGGCACTTTGAATGCTAATCACAATGATACTAATCTTGTTTCCTTTTGTTTTGTTGACGAAGGTACACCCGAGGACGTGTGATAGTCAGGATGGCCGTGTCGGAGATGAAAGGAAAGCCGAAGCCTTTCCTTGGAAATTTTGGGAACATCCTCTAGTACCTTAGCCTAGATTTTATTATAGTTGTAATTGCTTAAGATTTGTAATAAGCGAGATTGGGTTCGAGGTGACAATCGGTCGCTGAACGTAGCCACGGTCACGGGATGGATGTTTTATCTAACGGAGGTCTGGAGTGGTTGTATGTGTTTTCCGAGAAATGTGGTTGTGGCGGCATGCGGCCTCGAGAGCGGGCCGAGCCACGTGTGATGTTGCCTCGGAGGTGCCGATGCAATGGTACATACATTGTATTAGTAATCAAAACTCCAGGCAGAAACTGCCTAGCAACGGCGTTTGGAACTTTCTCGATGCTTCCAACGAGTGTGCCTAGCAACGGCGTTTGGAACCTTCTCGATGCTTCCAAACGGATATAGAAAACAAAATGCAATCGTACAGGGAGAAAAATCTCCACGAGGCTGGCATTCTTGCGACTGCCTTGGAGAGTGATACATCGAGCATTTACGACGATCGCATTTGCGTCTAAGTTAGTTTCGCTTAGTAAGGAGTTATCCCGGTGACCGTGGATTCGTTTGAACTCAAACATTGCTAATAGTATTATTTAATTTAATTATTCGTAGATCGTATTATTCATTAGGCTTAGTGTTTGTTAGACTTATTATTAGTCGTACTTATTATTTGTTAAGCTTAGTGATAGACCTGTATATACGTGTAAATAAAATCTCGGCTTTGTGAAACGATGGCTAGTCCACATGAAGAGTCGTCGCGCGCCCAAAATTCGAATCGTGACCCGACATATATATGTACGCTGGCATTGCTATGTTGGTAAATGTTCGATGTTATACGTGTCGTAAAATGTAACAGTTCTATTTAAAAAAAAATTTTCGTGTCTATGAGTACGTTAAAAGTTTAACTATAAAAAGTCTCATCTGAGCTGTGTTCCTTTATGTGAAGGTATTATTGTGTGTAATATTGTGAATTACGACTTTTCCTCTCCGATATTCGTGAATTGAATCACGGTCAACTCAGCTTGAACTAAAATCCTAACTAAAATCGTCACTAACAAATCCGATGGTCCCGTGCGCTAGGCACACCCATCCTTAGCTTTCCTCCGAGACAGCATCGTCTCCCAAGACAGTTCTGATTTTACATCCTTCGAACGGTCAATATCCTTCCACCCGGTAGGACACACCCACAGATCAGTCACTTATTCATCTCGTACATACGCATCAGCGTAACTGCCTTCGTTATAAGTTGTTGGAATAAACGGTGAAATATAACTTACTATACTGTGTCATATTCATTTAACCACCTCTTATCTTAACCGAAACAGGGGAACGATTACTTCGCGGCGTCGATTCACCGAATCGTAGCGAGAATTTACGCCTCTCGCTACTGCGACTGCGTCTCTCCGCGAACGGTCGTAACACATTGATCGACAGAAGTACTAAACTCTAATAACATAAATTTATATATTTTCTATTTCCCAGCCACCAGTTTTATAGATTTTTCTATCTTCTGTACTACTTTTATCCCTTTTATTTTTTCTTACATGAGATTATTGTAAATTTAATATCATTTGTTCGCAATATTTGTTATTTATCTTTCCTTGAATTTGAAATTTCGCGCTTCAATGTTGTGTGTTGTTCGACGTTTTATCGAACGATGTTTATCGAACTAGTTTATGAATACATACATAATCATTAAAGAATCTATAAACCTTACTAGTTTGTTTTTACTAAGTTTTGTTACAGAAAACATGTTCTCATAAGTTTTCAACTTTAATTTATGGAAATTTATTAACCTTAAACTATAAAATCATTCAATGAGTCTTTCCGGATGTTTTTATGTAGTCATAATTTCACATATCAGCACAGCTCCACCAATAGGATAAGAGTTACATGGAAGCAACAGAGGGGAAGAAGAACATATAGAGATCTAAAGGTTATTTTTGTCTCATTCAAGTTTCTGTTAACCGGCTTGGAAATTTCCTGTGCTTGTTTCGACTTTGAAGTCTTAAAAAAAAATTGTAAGTAAATAGTATATATATAGTATATATATCCGGAGTCAAAGTTTCTCTTTATAAATAATAAACCGTTTAAAAACTATATTTTGTATGTTTTTTCCTTATTCATAATTAAATAATAAATATGAAATACTTCTACAGAAAGCCGACATCCTTCAATTAACCGAACAGCAGATGATTTAAAAATTAGTAGTTGAAAGAAATAAATGTTATTACATGTTCATAATTGATCGATAAATTTAAATATACAATTAGAAAATGTTTCTTAAGTTTGGAAGAATATATAATCATGCTGAATGTTTTGTAGTTACGAAAGTTGTATACAAACATACATTGTACATACGACTAGTAATGGTACTAAATTACTGTTAGAGGGTCTTGGGTGTATAGAACCATATGGTTAAATTAATACTAGAGATAACGAATCGTGCGAATGTAATTAATATTTTGAAATGCGTTGTTTGCATTAATTGATAGTTTTCTTATAAACTTTTTTATAAACAATTTCATTGCTATAGAAAAAAGATAAATGCCGGTAATATGTCTATCCTACTTAAATAGAAAGTGCAATATTTTGTTATAATATTTGGCGCAAGTTTATACATTATTACATCCAAAAATAATATTCTTTTTATATCTAAGCTATATTAAAATATAAAGATACAAATAGCTATGCGAGTAGTTAGTAGTTGATACTTTTTACTTAAATTGTCTTATACTTCATAATTTGTAATAATATAATTCTTATCATCAATGATTCTTTGTTTTTACTTTGTATATATTATACTTCCAGGAAGATGCCGCTCTATAAATTGACTTACTTCCCAGTTACGGCATTAGCAGAACCAATCCGTTCTTCTTCAGCTATGCTAGTATTCCATTTGAAGATGAACGTATCAAAAAGGACGTCTGGCCAGAAATAAAGCCCTGTAAGCTTAAAATTTAAAGAAATTCTGTTTCTTAAATCTCATCTTTCCTAATTTAACTAAAGTAGCTAAATAAAGTAGAACACAATTATGCAGAGTATAACAGAGATTATTGTTTACTCTCCATTGCTCTATAAGATATGTGGGAGAACAATAGGTATTGTTAAGGAGACAATGCCCTTTGTTTGCTGATAAATTATCAATAAATTAAATTATATCTTTCCAAAACAGATAACAGGAAGCTAGATATTTAAGAAGCATCATAATCTGTTTGTTCGATAGAATCTTTGATTCTATTAGTTGTATGTTTTTAGTGACTCCTTATGGCCAGCTTCCTATGCTCGTAGCTGATAGAAGGAAGGTTGCTCAGTCTACAGCTATTTTCCGTTACTTGGCCAAACAATATGACTTAGCTGGAAAGACTGACTGGGCAAATCTTCATATTGATGCCACTGTTGATACTATTCATGATATTCGTCATAGTGAGTATCCAGTGCTGTTTTGCATAAATCTTATACGAATCTTGATAACAGATAGTACATATCTGTTCAGGTATTTATTAGTTGAAATCCGATTTAATATTTGATTTAATCGAACGATACACGTATGTCAACAATACAAGACAAAGGATTAAAAAGGATTGTAATTCTATCTTCAGTATCATTTAAATTTCGCACAACACTGTATTCAAATTAGTATAACATTAGCGAATAGTATTTAACTGAAAACAAATTTTCAGAAATTGCCGCCTTCCACTATGAGGAGGACGAGAAGGTCAAAGCTGCAAAACGCAAGGCTGCTGAAGAGACGCTGCCGTTCATTTTAGAACGTTTGGACCAGCAAGTGAAGGAAAATGACGGCTACTTCTACGATGGTACTCTCTCTTGGGCTGATTTAACATTCGTTGCTCTGCTCGATTATTTGAACTTTATGTACAAGTTTGATCTGATCGAGAATTACGAGAATCTGAAGCTGCTGGAGAAAAAGGTCCTCCTTCTGCCCAAGATCAAAAACTGGATTGAGAGACGCCCAGTTAGCGAATTCTAAACTTCACGATTGCTTATGGTTTTATAAGCGTTTAAAGATTGCGGTCTCAGTGTGTTGAGAGAATGAAGAACGAATCGTGTTGATGGAAGTTTGTATGGAATATACTGATTGCTTTTAACATTCATTAGTTCCAGTTATTACCGATATTTTTGTCATTTAGTCAGGGTTTTCCCTTTAGATTACGTTGTGATAGAGAACTATTATTTGTGTATTCCTACAGAACATACGAACTATATAAACTGTTGACACGATGTTGTGCTTTTGTATTATAGAGATAATAATAAAACCATCAAACAATCATTAATTATGTTTTTTATTATATTCATTAAGAATTGAAGATTACCTCCTTGGTGATCTTGATAATATCGTATTTTACAAATGTTGAACAAAAAAAATGTATGATTATTTTATTTAATACATTATGAGGGTTGCTTTAAAAAAAATACGAGTTACATATTTCTTTGAAAAAAGCATGATTTTTATCGATACAATAATGTTCTTCTGTTATCGCTTTAAAGTTGAGTACTTCGTTGAATACACGAGAGAACTCGCCTACAGCAAACAAGATACGACCGTGTGTAAAGTAATTAATCTGTTTGCTCGTTGCTAGCTACACATAAGGCTTGCGTAAAAAAAAATATGCATTTCAGTTCAGGCGGAGAATTATGTAGGAAGTCATTTTGTCGATCAATAACTTAGTTAATAAAAGATCAAATTTTCATGTACATAAATGTAAGTAACGTTCAAGTATTGATCATTACATACAATTTTTCTATAATTCGATATCTTGGTCACTTACATCTTACAAATGATATATAGATAATATTTATGAGATACATTGGAGCTATCTTTTAGTTAACGCCATTTTTTCTTGTTTTCTCTGTACTTTTACTATTCTTCCAAAAATATCAAAGGATCGATGACTTCAAATTAAACTAGAATTGCTTCGGTATATTGTCAATCAATGGCTATTTGTATGCACATCTATATCAAAGGAAAACCGATTGCAAAATTAATTACCCTTGCAACTCCGCAATCTGAAACTATGTGTGATCGACCTTGAAGATGACAAATCTCAATGTTTGAAGTAGTACAAAAGGATGATAATTTAATTTCGCTTTATCAAACTGTACAAAATTTGTATACACATACAGAAAAAAAACGGAGTTCAAACATTAATCAACATGAATTATCGGTTATTATTGCTGAGTAATTATTAGGATTAGAGCTTTGGAGTATCGATCGTATCGAGTTTTAACTATCGGTTTCCGCAATTTATTGTTTTTCTAAATTATGTCTGAATGGTATCAGTTTTTGAATATTTTATAGTTTACACTCCAACATACTGACGTAAGCTATCGAAAATAATTGTAAATTATGCAATATCATTTTTTTTATATTTCATAATCTAAATTTCAATCTATTTTTTGTATTTAACATCCCTTTTTTATTGTTCGTGTTCCGTCTTGTACGTTCTTCAAAAAATCTTAATTTTTTTTTAGATAAAATCTTGTGTGAATTTACAAAAAATACGATTCTTCGTTTAATTCTTTTCCCTTATTGTCTTTACATATTTGGAGTTTAAACGCGTTATAAGTACGTTTTTTTTTTAACATGATTACCTAGAATTCTTATTCTGAATAAATTATTTGTTTCCGCTTCATAACTGTTTCTAAATTACAGTGCATTTAATCATGAAATGCACAGTAACATTTTATACTTTTTACGTTCTAAGGAATTTTCAGGATCGGTTAAAAATTAAATTACAGTAATGGTAATACTCAATATTAATGTCAGACGTGGATACTTCACTGTTTTGTATAATAATTTGTTATCTTGGCATCGATCAAGGTATTTAATATACAAAGCGTACAGATTAATAAGAATTTTAATTAATCCTTCTTCTATAGTATTCACCGTTCTTTTCGAGCTCGTACCATTTCAAATAGACTTTCGAATAGATTTCAAAGATTTGTCTGTTCAAATAAAACGCGATCTTTTTTATTTCCCTATCAGTCGTCCCGTTACTGTTCCGTTGTTTCCAACAGATTGCAGATTCGTTTAAAAAACATTTGTAACGAAAAACAAACCCACTCGCAGAAATGTTATTCAATATCGCATTTATAACTTTCATAGACATCCTCCTCTCGTTGCTATCATTGTAAACAGATTGAAACTTCGTTTGCAAACACTCGCGATTAAAAAAAAAAAAAAAAGAAGAATTAATCTTAAACAATTTTATCTTGTGTTCCATTTATAATTTTCATAATTGTCTTCCCGACGTTGTATCATTTTAAATGGCTTTTTTCTATCCATCTATGTTGCAGCGAGATCAACGGTCCTAATTACTAAATTGCACGATGTGTTCATACAAATCACTTTTTATGAACGCGATGAAACGAAATGAAACCTAAGTAGAGATTTGTTTTCTCATCAAGTATAACGAGTTTTATACTTTGGATAGATTGCCTCGTTGTGAGAAGGTCTTAATCGTTTATAATTGCGATTAAGTAATTGCAATAAGTCATATTTTTAAGAAACGTTCTCACATGCTGTCACACACTCTAATTAGAAAAGGATCATGAAACATTCGGTTTATGATATTATTTGTTTGTAAATCTTCCTGCTTCCGGAAACATTTTTAAATATGAAAATATTTATATACAAAATTAAATATTTTTTTCAATATCAACACTTCTTGCGTTTATGTTGTCCTAGTCAGAATTATATTATTTCGTGTATCCTGTTGCTTTTTATATGATAGTCCTCCCGTTGGCCGCGGATTCGTTATCAAGCCTGAGGCCCTCGTCACTAGTGTCACTGTCGACAATAAAGGTACCCCACCCGCGACCGGACGATGGAGAACTCCAACACGGAATCGCAATCTCCCGCGAGCCCTGCCCGGGAGGGCGCCTCGAGCTCGGACTCGGAATGTGACTCGAGCTCGGATTCGGATTCAGACTCGACATCAGAAGTGGCATCCGAACACACGTTGTCGGCACGGGATCGTAAGAGTATCGTGCGCGCACTAAAGCGGTCGCTAGGGAAGAAGAAGAGGAAGAAGAAGAAGAAGAAGAAGAAAGGACACCGGGCAACCTGGGTATCGCTACCGCGCTTCAACCCCGAAGCCGCGGACGCAGATCCAGCCGCCTGGTGCACAGCCGTCGGCCTGCTCATGAGGGACCACCGCCTGAAAAACAGCGCACTGTATTCTGCCCTAAACCGTGCCCTAGAGGGTCCGGCAGCGTATTGGCTTACGCAGATAATGAACGGCGACGAGCTCACCTGGCCAGATTTTAAGGAACAATTCGCCGCGCACTTCGGTGGCCAAGAAGTAGCAGCCGCGTCGCTAATCAAGGTAGCCGAGGAACTACCGCGGGACGGCGAAACACCAGGAGCGTACGGAAATCGTATCATCACCCTCCTGGGGTCGAAGTGGCGAAATTCAACCAGGGAAGAGGTACTCGCCGCCACCGCCCTCCATCTGCTGGGCTCGCGCGATGAACGTTTTAAACGACTAGCGCTCACGAGTGACATCACGTCGGTGAAACAATTCCAAAGAGAAATGAAGCCCTTCCTATACACGGAGTGGCCAACGCCCCCGTCGTGGAGGTCATTAGCGAGCTCCGGAAACAAACGAGGCAGGTCTCCCGCCCCCTGGACCAGGTGTGGCCACTGCGGTATTTACGGACATCCGACATTCGAATGCCGCAAGAGGGCGAAGTGGGAACCGAAGAAGGACCCCCGACGGCCGGAGGAAAGCCGACCGGCTGCACCACCAAAAGCGTTGTGCTTTCACTGCCACATGCCGGGACACATCGCGTCTCGCTGTCCATCGCGGCGAGAAGAAAAACATTGCCCCGAGGACGAGCGCCGGGTCGATGCCTGCGTGGTGGAAGCCCCGACGGGTAGACTAAGCCAGCAGGCCACACACGAGGACGTGTAAGTGTCAGGATGGCCGAGTCGGAGACGAAAGGACGCCGGGGCCCCTCTGGAACTTCAGGAAAACACCCTAACCTTGCAACCTAGACCCTAATATAGCCATAACGAAACAATCGCAAGTCCAAACCGATAGCAATCGTACGTCGATCGGAGGATCGTGTGTACTGAGACACTCGACCGGAGTCTTGTTTCGGTGGCGTCGTTGGGATGACGAGCAGTCTTGCTAGAGAGCTGATCGGTGAAGGAAGTCGAGTGTCTTACGAGCAGGGAGTGGTGCACGTGTGAGTTAAAGCAAGGGAACCTGTCCTCCCGTTGGTCACGGATTCGTTATCAAGCCTGAGGCCCTCGTCATTAGTAGGCTCCCAATATTTTCTATTTGAGAAAACATACTTGTTGCTATTACAGCTACAAATATTTTTACAGTCGACGGTTTTGCCGTGAATCATTGGCTAACATGTAAAATCGAGAAAAAACATGGTTTATTGTGATGGAAATGTGGAAAACCGCAAAACCGATATAGAAGGGAAAATAAAGGAAAGGAAGGTAGGGATAAGTAGAAGCTTGGGCCCAAGTTTAATTCACTGAAACCGAGCTGCTTGTATTATCACAAAACAAAATTGCCAGTACGTCATTTCCGTACTCTCGTCCTCGCGAAAATGGTTTTGCTCGTTAAGAAAAAACGAAGAGGCAGGGAAGAGAGGAAAAAGCAAACGGAGAGCGCTTTTAAAAAGCTGGTGAACCGTGTGTTACCACAACGAGACACGCGGTGCTATTTGTCGCTTTAAATTGTGTCGCAACTCGTTTTTGAGATCTTTGCCAGGGACGCGTTAAAACACGCTGCAAATATATTTCTGGCTTTTCTGTGGTTTAACTGAAATATGACAAATAACGTTGTAAAACATATGTACTTATGACTTACAGAGTAATTGAGTGTACAAAATATATAGTATACAAAATAGCCAGCGATTTAGGGCTTTAAAAGATCAAAAGGAAAGAAAAGGAAAGAAAAGAAGAAAGATAATATGTTGTGGCAGTCTAAGTCGATCTAAGAAAATAGATAAAGGGAGGGAGGGGCAAAGCTAGTTAATCTGGAAAGAATCCAAGCGTCAATTTCAAGCATTTACAGAGAATCGCTATTGAAAGTTCAAAGGCCGACTAGTGAGCTTCATCCTATCTCATTTTTTAATCAGGCGATGGATCGACGAATCGTATTGATTTCGAGGATTATTATAGTTCTGTGGGAATTTTAAAGCGTGGTTTGTCTAATCTTGTCTCGTTAGCTACAGACTCTTTGGCGAGCAGTCTGAAACTTGATCCAGTTTCGAGAAAATGAAAAATTCGTTTTTCCTCTTTGCTTCCCTGTTCCTTCTTTCCTCCTTTTTCCCTTTTTACATCGCGTTAAGACCCGTTAAATAATATTGACTGCCGTGGACGCTGGCTGAGAAGTGCACTTTATAACTAGCTTTAAAATCACTGACGTCGATGAGGACAAAGGTAAGTTAGAGGGTCATTTATCTGAGCTGGTGTTTCAAACTATTTCCGGCCAGTACCTTTTATGTACTTTCGCTTCCGCTAACAGGCAACGCGCCATGTCCATCACTGTTCTATTATACCTTTCCGCTGTCCCGTTTAATTCATGTACGTATGTTGGGCAATTATTTATTCTTATACCTTTATCCCTAGCAAATTTATAAATTCGATTATTTAAATATTCTTTACCATTATCGCATCTTAATATTTTTAACCTCTTGCCCGTTAAATTTTCGGCTTCATTTACGAACTGTACGAAAGAATCAAAGACCTCATCTTTTGATTTTATACAATAGATCCTAGCTATTTTACTATAATCATCGATAAATGAAATGAAATATTTTTCTCCATTGAATCCGGTGGTCTTAAAGGGACCACATACGTCCGTATGAATAATTTCCATTATTTCCCTAGCCTTAGTTCGATTATTTTTGAAAGGTAAGTTATGCATTTTGCTTTCTATACACACCCTACATTTCAAAAGTTCCTTTTCAAATTCATTCGGTATGCCAGTCACTAGCTGCTCTTTACCCAAAATCTCTAAATATTTAAAATTTACGTGTCCTAGCATCCTATGCCATCTTTCCTTTTTACTCGTACCACTACGTTCGGCGCTGTTTACTAAGTGCTTCTTCCCTTTCAATATACTTTTTATTCTATATGTCCCATTCTCTTTGAACGCTACAGCTGTAAGTTTATTATCCTCATCTATTACTTTCGCAATATTTCCTTTGGAAATAACCGTATTCTTATTGTCTGTTAGTTTACCTAAACTAATCAAATTTGCGGACATTTCTTTCGCGTAAAATACTTTCCTCATATTTATTTCATTTTGTTTTCCGAATGCTTCAAAATAACTTATAACATTCCCAACTTTTGTCGCTTTTATCGGTCTATTATCGCCTAAATATATATTTACCGGTTCTTTTAGGTCGATAGATTTATCGAAATAATTTATATTATTAATTATGTGATCGGTACAACCGCTATCTAATAGCCACACTATTTCGTTCTTACTTCTTTCATTCGTCTCACTGCTGTTTGCTGCGTGCGCCGTTGCTGTCCATATGCCTGCTCTTGAGTTTCCATGTTCGCCCGTGCCGGTTGTTGATTGACGATGAAAGTTTCCACGTCCTCTGCTCGTATTGCCTTTGTTCCCTCTTCCTCTGTTTCGACCACGTGTTGGCCCATGCCAATAGCCGTTACTGCTTCCCGCTTGGACGCCATTTTTACACTCTCTCGCAAAGTGTCCTAATCTTCCACATCTGAAGCAGCCTTCCTTTTTTGCAGAAAAGGCGTTGGTTTGCCTTTCTCCTCGATTGGATTTATTTTTCTTCTCTGCTAACTCTATTTTATTTTTTACATACGCTACCGTTTGATCCTCTTCTTTCAATGCATCTATTATGTCCGCTATGTAGCTGTATTCTTCGGGTAACGTATTCAGCATGTAATTCAGCTTTTCCCTCTCACTTACTTGTGCGCCCGCACTTTTTAATTCATTGATTAATTTTTCAAAGTCGTTAAAGAATGATGCTGAATCACTGTAGTTCTCCAGTCTTATGTTTTCCAATCTCCTTCTGCATACGATCTGCAGTGCCGTCGACTCTTTCAAGTACATTTCATCGAACCTTTTTATTATATCATACGCCGTTTTTCCTTCCCTAACATACTCCAATTGTCTGTTCGATATTGCACTATAAATTATATTTATCGCCTTCAAATCCTTTTTGTCCCAGTCTTCGTCGTCTCTTTCGTTCTTCATTCTAGTTGTAACAACCTCGCATTCCTTATATTTGAGAAACATCGTGATTCTTTGCTTCCACATTCCATAATCCTCACCATCGAATATAGGTATCATGATTTCCGATCTCTCCATTTTAATTGATTCTTCTTTTTTTTTTCTTTTCTTACTCAAGCGTTCCTACGTGCTCGAAGTATATTTTGTTCCTCTGAAAGTTTTTTTTTCTTTACTGAAAACTCACTCGCAAGATCGTAACCACGCACTAAATATCTTGCAAAACTAGTAACCACGCTCTGCTACCATGTTAAGGAAATTCGAGGATTTGGGAATACAAATAATTGACTACATTTCCCACACAACAGTTATACATCTATATTACACTCTGAAGAACGTCTTGCACGCACGCTTGTCGCCAACCGACTATCCTAGATTCTTCTAACATCTGGCAACAGTCTTTTGTCTCCACTAAGACCTTGACGCCCTCTGGCCCTTACACACACACTCTCATGTACAGTGTAAATATATCACTTCCCTTAACACAATTATCCCACGTTAGGTTCAATCAGGTTAGTCCCACGCGAAATTGATCCAACCATGCGAAAACGAGTGTATTCTGATTTCTGTCGCAGATACTTCTGGCTAGTGCACTTCTTTTACGCTTCTCATCGCGACTTTTGACGACTAACGAAGATGTACAGCAGTCTGACAGTCTACATGAAAATGATCATGATTGCGGTCTGTGTACCGCCCGCCCTTCTTTCTGTTCTTCCGTTAAAGACTGGTAAGTTGATACTGATGAATTATGCGATCGAAATCCTATATAATGGCTACAAAAAATATTTGCATCATTATTCTCGTTTCCTAATGAATCGCTGTTTTAATCAAATTTTATATTGCATCAAATTTCTGTAGTTACACGAAAGTACTAAATTATAGAAAACTTGATATACACGGATTTAATTAATTGATAAATTAGTCAATATATAGGCATTATTATTTCACGTGAAATTTTACAACGTCAAAAACCTAACATTCCTGTACGAGCAGTATTAATCACAAATTGTGAGAATGCCTACTGATAAGAAAGAAAGATAATATAGAAAACGCAGACTTATGGAAAGAGAATCCCTGACATTAGACACGAATACGCGATTTCACGAAATATTTTATGGTATATCTAAGATAGAGAATATATATAGAGTACATATAAGTATATGTAATATCGGAAAATAAGGATAGAAATTTTTTTTCGATTACTTACAATTTATTAATATTAAATTGAATATACAAATATAAATTGGACAGAGAACGATATTTAACGGAAACTAAATGCAATACTCGTATCTATATCAAATAACTTTACAGTTATTTGATCACTCTCGTCACAACGAATCTAACACACACACTCCCTCTCTCTAACAACTCTATCAATTCTCACGACTCTACTCTTCGACGACTCAATTAGCTCTGATCTTCGCCAATACACTCCTGCCCGGTCGTGCTCGCTCTTGCTCTCGTCCTCTCACACACATACACACTTTTCGGCTCACATACTCTGGCCTCTCGATTGCCACTCCTTGAAATATGAAACCGTACCTCTGTTTTGTCGCTGCTTATCCTTTCTCGCGTCGCTGTTACTAGGCGCTCTTGGATGTAAACAAACCACGAAAGACGACGTACACGGTGTTTTCTAATTTCAGCCGATCTCCAATCAAAGCTATTCTACGATATTACACTCGGCCTTTCCTGACAATCACATCTGCCCTCAGATGTGCTCATCATCGCTGCTCGCACTTACATCACTATCGTCAGCATTCCACCACTTCATGTG